>NW_004567121.1:15337204-15339279 GCF_000260355.1 Condylura cristata
AGACAGAGTAGGGAGTAGAACAGGCAGATCGATGAAGTACACTGCTGAGGGGAGCAGCGGGCGGGTCAGGAGAGGTCTACTGTGCCATGTGGTCACCTCCAGGGCAGGCGGGGATCAAACTCATGTGGAAGTGGCTTAAGCCTCTTAGTGCTGTACTTTAACGCGCTGCGCCACCAGGGAGGGCCTCTAGGTAGCATTTTCAAAGGCTGTCATATATTATTTCTCTTGCGCTTCATAACAACTCTGCAGATTAGGAAAAGAAGCTAATATGCCCCTGGCTCTGCCACATCAGTGCGACCTGGGGCCCCATCTGGAGGCGGGACCATGTAGGTGCTGGTGCTGGGGCTGTAGGCCAGAGCACCCCCTCTCTCCTGAAGGCCTGGGCTCCTCCATGCATGGCAGCCTCGGGGTAGTAAGCTTCCCACATGGGGGCATGGGGCGCACATGGACCAACACTGCGTGGCCTTTTCTGTGCAGTCTCCCCATGCTTCCAGACTCCCTTGCTACCGCTCTGCCGGTGATGAACGTGTCACTAAGGTTGGCCCGAATCAAGAACAGAGACCCCCACCCCCGCACCACCCCCCCAGCATCTCAACGGCAAGATTGTCAAAGAATTGGCCCTCATTTTAAAATTGCTCACGTTAGACAAAAATGGAGGGTTAGAAAGTGAGTGGATTTGCCTGAGAGTACCAGGCTTCAGTCCCCTCCGGCACCTGCAGCCCTTCAGTCAGTGGATCAGCCCTGAGGGAGGGTGGAAGGGAGCTCTTAGGGAGCGGGCCAGGAAGGAAGGGCTGCAGGAGACATGTCTGCTGGGCTCTTTTGGATCCTTCCCCTGCCGCCTTCCTGATTGCCTTGGATGCATCTGACCATCTGAGACACTAGTGAGAGGCGTCTAAGAGGCTGTCACTTTCTCTGGACTGAGAAGTAACTCTCTTTGATAGCCAGGAAATAATGACTATGAGACATCACTGCCAGATGTGTGTGTGGTAAATTGATCAAAACATAGGATGCAGATAAGTCTGTGGCCTATTTTAGGGTCCATCTATGCAGTCATGCTAAAGGGACTGGGGCTGAAGCTGGAGGCTAAGAGCTGTGGGGTGGGAGTTGGGATTTAGGAGCCAGGCTGGAACTGATCTGGAGTCTGGGACTGAGGCAGGAGGCCAAGTGTTGGGCCTGGGCTGGAGGGGTTAAAGACTGACCGCTGAGGCCGGAAACTAGGACTGAAACCTGGAGGTCGGGGTCTAGGAATTGGGGGTACTTGGCTGCCACACTTCCCACTATGATCTGATACTCAACGTAGAGCCTGCCTGTCTATTCATACATGTGTTAAGCACCAGCCTGTAATCACTTAGCTTTTATTATTGGACTTGTCACTGTATTAATGTCGCTGTACATTTAAATTGATTGTAATTATAAGTTTCCTGAAAAACCTTGGAGTTTTTGCAAGTATCAATTAACTGATGCACTTAAATTAAAGACAATTATGTTACCACAGACCTGCCTTTCTAGTTCTCCATGTCAAAAATGGGGGTTTCATATAATGCATAAAATATGTGGAGTAGTGGTTCACAATTAAGGTCAATTTCCATTTGGAAAGGAAAGATAATTAACTAAGCCTCACCTGTAATTCCCAACACATTTCAATTAAGACTATAATTCCTTATAAACTTGGTAATCTGGACACTCAGAGAGCATGTTAATGAAGCTACTGATAAACAGAATCATTAACAAAACAAACCAGAACCCAGCAGCAAAGCTGACATGGCATTTGTCTTCATGCTAATAAGGCTGAAATTTGGGACCGCTCACACAAAGGCCTCAGGCAGCAGAGAAAAAAGAATGGGGAGTCCTCCTGCCTGGCCCTGAAGGGGAAGCCTTAAAAAGAGGAGTTCGATAAAGGGGCTTTTCACTCTGTCTGCAGCTTCCTACACAACTTGAAACAGAGAACTGTGTCTTCATTTTCCCACACACTAAATAGAAGCAAGATATGTCAACCTCATAGCTCAAGATATGTCAACCTCATAGCTCATGTTGTACATGAATTAATAATGTAGCATGCTTAGTACTACAGCTGC
>NW_004567121.1:15339939-15354110 GCF_000260355.1 Condylura cristata
CGCCACTAAATGAACAGGCCCAACCCAGCCTCTCCAGTCTAGTCTCTGCCTCTGCCAATGTGGGCCGATCAGAGGATCTCCAAGGTGCCCTGTGCTCCCCAGATCATTTTGAGTTTCTTTCTTATCTGGTCCAGAATCTCTTAAATTTTTACAAAGTCAAAGACTCAACAGAGGGGTTTGACATGCCTTTCCTGAAAAGAAGACGTTTGTCCCTGTTGCACTGAGGCTGTGCTGCATGTCCCCAGTAATGGCGTTTCTTTCTCTGACCCATCTACCGTGGGTAGCTTATTCCCCACTCTGTGGGACGATCTCTCACAGAGATGCCGTGGGGATGGTGCCGTGGCAGGATGGTGCTCAGGACCCAGCCAAAGAGGCAGAAGGTCAGCAGGCCAACAGCAACTTGCAGGTGCCAAGGATCCATGAGCAGTGATGGGCGGAGAGGAGGGAGGTGTGCTCCAAGTGACTCTCTCTAGTCCTGACCTCTGGGACCCGCTGCCTCTATGCTCCCAGGAGAAGGCAGCACTAGTAGGAACTGCAACTGTAGCCAGCTAAGGTTTCAGTGCCCCCTCTGCCTACTGACCAATTATTCTCCCCTCCTGGCAGTCAGTCCATCCTGATCTGCCTAATGCCAGCAACCGCCCACACGCAGCAGGACAGTGGTAGGGTTGGGGTTTAAGGACTAAGAGCTGCCTTCCCTGAGCCTGCCCCTAACATGCCCCTTCACATGGTCCTATAGGCAGTGCATGTACACATCCCCTGGCTCCCAGGAGGCTGTAGTGCAGAAAAGAGATGCCAAGGGAAGCAGAGGACTGTTATGAAGAGAGCTTCTGACTGAGAGCCATGAGTCTGGGTTTTTTTGTTCATCCATTCAACAAATACCTACTAGGAGCCAACCAAGGGCCAGGGACTTTTCTAGGCACTAGAATTATAGATGTGAACCAAGCCAGTAAGACCCCCCCGCCTGCCCTCATGGAGCTTGCACTTTAGTAGGCAGAGAGAGAGAATAAAGGAAGCATAGAACAGGAGAAAAATCAAGCAGGGAAGACTCCCAGGGGCATGGGGTACGGTGGAATTGTAAGTGGGTGATCAGGGACAGTCTCACTGAGAAGGTAACCCTGGAGCAAGACCTGACCCAGGTAAGCTTCCATTCCTGGCTCCCACTGGCTTCCTGGAAAAGTCTTTGTGCTGGCAAAGTCACTTTCTTTCTCTTGGTGTTCCTGGAAAATAAATAAGTGGGCTGAAAATAAATCAGTAACTTGCAAACCTTATTTCCTCTGCCACCAATTGCTTACATCAAATAATTCTTTAATCAAATAAGAGTTACCCAGAGCCTATAGTTTAGAATTCCCAGATAAAACATATAACAATCCAGTAAATTTGAATTTTCAAGGAAACAATGAGTGATGTTTTTAATATAGGTATATCTCAATTATTGCACGGTCATACTGATATTAAAAAGGAGTTGCTATGTATCTGAAATTCAGCTTTAGCACTCTCCTGTATTTTTATTTGCTAAATCTGCCAAATAACTTTATTTACTAAATCTGTCAAGATTTTCTAAATCCCATAGGAGAGGGAGCAGGAAAGTGCTTCTGGGGGCCCTGGACTCTCCCCGGTGGCTCTGGCCTCAGCTTCCTTGTGGGAAGGGCTGGAAGGTGTCCTAGAGAGATGGTGATTGCTTCCCATCTAAGAGCAGCTGACCCCAGCATTCCAGAGGCGGCATTCTGCCAAAGGCAAACCCATGGCCAGGAGCTTAGAGAGGCTTCAGGGAAAGACCCAAAGAGAAAGCTCCTGGCTCAGCACCTGGAAACGGTGGGTGCCCAGAAAATGTTAGCTTTGTTTGGGCCTTAGAAAAATCACCTTTGCCCTTTCACAGCCCCCTGCCACTGCCCAGGCTTTCTGGGAAGAATTTCTGGTCCATTTTTTCCAGGTGGTCCCCACTCCCATGGGGCCAGAAAGAGCTTGGTGGAACACGCACTGAGTCTGGGAAAAGGGCCCAGGAGAGCTTGGTGGTTTTCTCTCTTCCCAGAAGCTCACTCATTCCTGAGCTGGAAGCTGAGCTGTGTTTGGCTCAGAAGTTCTTTTACCTTCATTTGTCTTGGAAGGACTGGCCTGGGACTATCCCACCCAGAGAGAGTTTAATTGAAAAAAGGAGTGACATTTTTTAATAGAAAGTAAAAACAATCCTTGAGCCTAGCTAAAGAGCAGAAATGAACATGGCAAAATATCTGCAAGTTCCTGGCAGGTATGGGAAGGGCTCCATAATGGCATGAAGTAGAAACCAAGCATCAGCTCTTCCAGGGCCCACAGCTTCAGAACATACTGTGAGCAGCTGGGCCTCTCAGCCGGCAACAAGCCCTCGTCTTCTCCCTGGGGTAAAATCAGTAGCCCAGCCAGCCTGCTCTCAATTATCCGCCTGTGCTGATCTGAGGTGGGGTTGCTTCAGGGTGAGCGTCAGGGCAGAGCTGGAAAATGCCACAGCACACATCTATGCCCGTTCCACTGCTACATAACAAACCACGCCCAAAACAGTGGCTTCCAGCAGCAATTTCTCTTCATTTCTTGTGGTTCTGTGGGTTGAGCTGTGCTGTTCTCTTCTCGGGATCTTCTGAGTGGCTTGCGGGTGGCAGCAGGCTCTGCGGCCATCTGAAGCTCTGACTGTTTGGGGCACCCAAAAGCTCTTCTTCACAAATATGTCCGGATGTAGGAGCGGTGGGGGATGACTGCCGGGCTTCCTTGCTATGGCGCCACTTGGGTTCCTTTACAACATGGCGACCTCAAAGTGGTGGACTTGGGGCACAACAGCGACTTACCCTAGATCGAGTTTCCAGAGTCCAGGACAGAATCTACAAGATTCCTGTGACCTCCCTCAGCCACCACAGTGTTACTTCCACCACAATATGATTCAACGGACCAGATTCAGCATGGAGCAACTACAGAAGTGTGTGAATTCTGGGAGAGAAGGTTCACACAGAAAACCACTGGGAGACTGTATCCCTGCTGTGAGGCGGGGCTGGGGCCAGACAACAGCAATAGGGGAAGAAAGTGGCCCATCAACCCAGCTCCAGGCAGAGCAGAAGCTACGGTGATGGAGACGAGGACAGCCACTTTGCTCACAAGGCCTATGAAACACCTAGGAAGCAGCCTAGGTGGTGTCAAGAACTAAAACAGGCAGGTCCCTGGCCAGGCCCTGGCTTGTCCTGGCTGTGTCTTTGGGCAAGTCCTCAGACCTCTCCGGGAACTGGTTTCCTCATCTTACAAATAAGACTGTTGGATGAAATCCCTCAAGGTTTCTTCTTATCTCTGAGAACCTGCTTCGTGAGCTCATCACAGAGCCCAGGTGCCTTTCACGAGGTGAGTGGACACAATCCGAGGGATCTTCTCAGAAACAGGGAAACAAGAGGTGCCAAGTTACCCACTACCGATCTTCCCACCCCAGAGCAACAAAATGCATGTGGCTAACTGGTATGTGCAGTCTAGGAAACTTACACTTCCCTTCCTACTGTATGTGTGCACGTGGGTGCATGTGTGTGTGTGTACATGTGTGTGGCATGTTGTGCTTGTGCATGTGTCGGCATGTGTGTGGGGGGGGGGAATGCCTGACAATAGTCCCACTACATGTTGTGTTTCTGCTCTAGAAAGGACTGCCAAATGGGCAGTTTATCCTGGAAACAACCAGGAATATCTCACTGTTGAGGTGACTGTGTCGTATGGCCTTTTAATTTAGCCCTCATTCCAAATACATGACACGTCCTTTTGACACCTTGAAGAAATGCTTCATAGATGGCAGGCTGGGCACAGCAGCTCCAGGCTGCAAAAGGAAAACACACAGCCCTGAAAATTAAAAGTGATTTAGGCCCTCTTAGGAAATGCCTTGCTTCAGGCTACTTGATGTGGTCATTTATTAAGTGACTTAATCAGGAAAGTAATGCAGTCTCAGAGCAATTAAGTCTCTTTCTGGGCACTCCTGGATCCTCCCCATTACAGG
This sequence comes from Condylura cristata, assembly GCF_000260355.1. Lineage (NCBI taxonomy): Eukaryota > Metazoa > Chordata > Mammalia > Eulipotyphla > Talpidae > Condylura > Condylura cristata. The sequence continues at coordinate 15,343,928 of NW_004567121.1, forward strand.
GGCAAAAGGGGGGGGGAGGTAATGTGTTCTTAATGGGACTATCAGAAGAGAATCACCTCCTAGGCTGGGGAATGGTTGGCTGCTCAGCTAGGCTGAGAAAAGCACCTTAAATCACTGACTCTAGGGAAACTTCCCTTTGATTGAATTCAGGCAGGGTGTAGGCCAGAGGTGTAGGGGTGGGAGGATTCACCAGATACAGAGTGGGGAGCAGAATAAGCAGATCTACTGAAACACACTGCTGAGGGGAGTGGTGGGTAAGACAGGGGAGGTCTGCTGAACCATATGTGGGCCACCTCCCTGGTCAGGATAGAACTCAGTTTATGGTTATGGTGGGGCTGAGACAAACCCCTATATCACCAGGGAGGCCCAGAATTCAGGAATTTTTTTTTAATTATTTATTTATGCACACAGAACTAGGGTACAGGCCAGAATTGCAGGGGTGGTGAGAGAATTCACCAGAGACAGAGTGGGGATCAGAACAGGCCAAGCAACAAAGTACACTGCTGAGGGGAGCAGCAGACAGGACAGGAGAGGTCTGCCATGCCCTGTGGGTCACCTCAGGGGCAGGTGGGGATTGAACTCATGCTGAAGTGGCTTTTAGCATCTTAATGCTGTGCTTTAGCCTGCTGTGCCACCAGGGAGGGCCCCAAATTCAGGCAGTTTTTAACTTGATTCCACTTGCCCTACAGTGGAAGGGTGGATATGTGATTTATTTATAAAAATAGGCTCAGATTGTTGTCCCCATTTCTGACAGGGAGGTCTAAAAATCCTTGGTATTCCCTAAGTGATAAGAACAACCAAAGGGTCTATTGTTATGTTAATGAGATGACATTTGGATCCACCTAAACACAAGGTTGGTTGCCAAGAAAACCAACCAGGTGATTAGAGGTGGAAATTTTCAGTCCCACCCCCACCTCCAGGAAGACCAGCCAGTGGTTGAATCAATCACAATGGCCAATGATCTGATTAACTTTGTCAATGTAATGAAAACTCCATACAAATCCCAAAGTGGAGAGTTGGTGAGCTGGTGAAGAGACGCAGGTGCTCTGGCGTGGTGGCCTGAGGGAGGCAGCCCCAGGCCCTCTACCCAGATCCCTCCCTCACACCTCCTCCAACTGGATACTCATTGTATCCTTTTTCATATCCTTTTAGGATAAACCAGAAATACAGTAAGTAAAACGTTCCTCTGTGTTCTGTGACCCTCTCTAGTAAATTAATGGAACCTGAGGAGCGGAGCATGGGAAACTCTGATTTAGATACCAGCCATCCAGAAAGACAGATGGCAACCTGAAGTCCATTTGTAGCAAACTAGAGTCTGAAAAGGGGGTGGGAGGAGCAGTTCTGTAGGACTGAAGCCACCGGAAGTTCTGAGGTCCAGCTTTCCTGTAGGAGTCGACTTGCTTCCTACAGGCCCTCTTGCGCCCCCTGCAGTACTGTCCTGGAAGCACCTTCTCTGAACTAGAATTTCCAGGCCTACCCTCTGGGCAGGGATTGGGGAGGGGCCACTTACACAGTTCTACAACAAAAAACCCTCTTCTGGAGCTAAGGATCTTGGATCCCAAAAGGGAAAAGCTGTTTCCAGTCGGGATATGGGGAGGGCTATGTGCACAGAACCAGCTCAGCATCAGCTACACCAGATCTGGGTCCTTGTAGACTGAAGGCTCTGCCAGCCCCTAGCCAGTCAGGAGTGATGGACACAGTCCACTGACAGGCATGGACACCCCATTTTATAGTGGGGGAAGTTGAGGCTGAAACAAAGCCCTTAGGGTTTCTCAGAGTTTCTTTCCTCCTGAGGTCTGGCCAGGGCCTCTCTGAGTAGATAAAAGAATTAACCCTTCTTTATATTCTCTACAACCCTATATACAGCAAAACCCCCAAATAGGTATGGATTCCACAGGGGTCCTTAGCCATATTTTGTGCCCTTGGCATCCCGTCCCCCAAATCACATTTCCAAATGCATAAAATCAAATATTCGTGACTGCAAAGAAATTCAAGCATGTTGAAGTAAAGTTATAAAAATAAATTTTTGAAGTGAAGTTATAAAAATAAATTTTAAAAGTGACATTGTACTCTATGTGCTTCTTACTAATATTTGAAATTGCAAGATCCAGCAGTAGGTCTAAGAAATACCTTAATTTCAAAGTCATGATGAGCATAAGTATTTCAAGATGTCGGCATCAACTATCATGTAATATGGAAATATCTGTGGTTTCTGCAAGAGAGGAAGTCACAGGTATTGCCTAATACCATTAGAGTCGAGGCCTCCGTTCCTGAAGGAGCTGCTAAATCTCCATAACAGGTCAGTGAAAATAAAGATGCAGTTTTTCCCGTCTACATTCACAGACACCTTGAATGCTGTTCACTGGCCCCTTGGTTAGCATTTTCTCAAAGTGACTACTTAATTGTGGGATTGTTGGCAAAAGTCTCACATTCTTCTGCTCCGAACTTGGTGCCCAGTAAACTTCTAGACACAGTGTGCTGAATTGAATCAAGAGCCTTTGCTAAGCCCTCCCATCGATAGCCAGCTCATTCTTGAAAGCCAAAGGCTTTTCATAGAGGGGCTTTATTTTCACTGGAATATGTTTGGAAGCAGAGGGAGGTGTTAGATAACAGGCCCTATGACCATGAAGGGAGATCTGTGCTGCAGCAGGAAACGTGCATGAACAGTTCATCCTTATGAAAATACCCTCCCTCTGACACCAGCCGGTTCAGGACACTCAGGAGGGGCACTCAGCAATGAATCTCCTTTCCAGAATGAGCCCGCTCTTTCAATGGGTAACTTCCTTCCCACCCGGGCCACTGCTGAAATAAAATACCAGTAAGATGTTGTTGCAATGATCTGCCCCTGCATCGCAGCTCAGGTCACCACAGGAGCTGCCAGGAAGAGGGCAAAGGGTCCTGGCACTGTGGCCACACCAAGGATGGTCAGCTGGAAGGCTGCCTCGTGTCTGGACAGGTCTTTCATTCCCCCTTCCTCCCTTTTGCTTCTGCTACGCCATGGTGTGTTCACCACTGAGCATTCTATTGCTCTGAGCAGCAACATAGGATAGTGGTAACACCCCCAGACTCTGTAAATTGTCCTTGGTTCAGTCTCCTACGTTGCACTAATTAACCTCTGAGCACCCATCTGTAAGATGGACCTGGTAATAACAACCTGGGCTATAGAGTTGGCAGGCACCAGTGATGTCCTGCTTCTAAAGCTCCCAGTTCAGGGTCTACACACAGTAAGCATTCAACAAAAGATAGCTACTTAAAAATTTCTCTGACTTTCTGCTAGGGCACAGCACCATGCTGCATCTTAGGCCTTTCCATGTTCCTTAAGAATGGGCAAGAACCACAAGGAGACATTCCTGTTCATGACAAACAGCTGTAGGAAAGGGAAATTATTTGGTATCTGAGGAAATTGATCATATTAACTAAAGGCTAAAATGGGGTGTCAGCCATGAAGAGGGGAGCTCTTTGGGGCTGTAGAATGGGGTGGGTTAATATAAAACTCCTTCCATCTGCTTCTGTGACTGTGGGGGGAAAGCCCCTCTTAATCCCAACACCATGTTGGGCTCCCAGGTAGCAGTCATGTGGGGAGGCCTTTCCTCATACTTCCAGTGGCGTCTCTGGAGTTAAGAACCACTACTCTGGTTCTTAACTCATCTCACAAGGTTTCAGACTATACTGTAAGCAGCTGTCCTCTTTCTGCAATCAGAATTTGATTATCATCCAGAACTGTCCCAAGATAAAGTCACAATGTCATTGATGGATTCTGTGTACTTCCCTAGAAATTTCACCTTGTCTTTGGAGCCCTGGAGAGGGATAGCAATGAATGTAAACCCTAGGGGATATGCTACATGAGATCAGAAAGACAGTGTAGGGACAGAGGGAATTTCCTCCTACTTTTCTGGGTTCTTCTTAGGCTGATGGAGCAATTTAATCAACATCAGATAGATTTGTAGAAGAAAAAAAAAACAAATTTAATTGCATGCATGGATATAGCTTCTAAGGCAAAGTGGGGAAATTGAGGATACAGAGATATAGACATAGACATGGATCAGATATGCTCTGAGCTAAAGAATGGAATAGAGGCATGGGGCTGCAAAGAGAGCAGAGAAGCACTTGCATGATAAGGAGAGGGTGACTTCTAGGATGAAGAACAGAGACCCCATAAGTAGATGTTTGCCTGTAATATGGCAGATTCCCTAACAGAAAGGCTATTTCTGATGAAATTCCTAGTTATGGGTAAGACCACCAACTTTCACTCTTTGGTACCTAAGGGAGACTTAAATGTTTCTCATGATCCTTTAGGTCCTTGATTGAATAATCCAAATGCCGATATGACCTATCTTGGCAAAGCCTACTCTGGACATCTTGGGGAGGACATCTTAGGGAGGCAACTTGAGAACAGTTGGGGAAACCACTTGAGGAGGCCATCTTGGGGAGACTACTTGGGGAGGCCATCTTGGGGAGGCCACTTGGGGAGGTCTCTTGGGGAGGCCACTTGGGGAGGCCATCTTGGGGAATCTTAGCCTTCAGTTGCATCAGCCCTATGCTCATCCAGGCTTCAGTTGGTGCTGTTCCCATCTCCCTCTCTCTTAATTCTCCCTGTTGTTGAAAGCCCAGATCAGGACCACCTTTTCCTTGCCCAACCAGGCACACAGTGTTTCCTCTGTATCAAATCTCTGCTTCCCAATTATGGAGTAAGAAGTGGTGGGTGCTATTGTCTTCTTTTGCCTCTCACAGGTTGGTTCTATTGCCCAAGTAGCCTATAAACATCTAGTGTCTTTCTTCTAGATAGTCGGACATAGAGTAAAGCCCTTTAAATACTCTTTAAACTGACATTTAGGAAAATAAGTATATTCTTTTCATTGACTGGAATGAAAAGAAATTGAATTAAATTGCTGGTGGCCATTGTCAGTATTGATGTGGGTGACATTTAAACTTTCCAGAAATTCTCAAATTAAATATGGGCTAGACCAAAAAAAAAAAAGTAGAAACAAATTCCTTAAGAAGGACCCCAGCCCCAGCCACGTGCCACAGTAGCCACAAAGCGTCTAATGCATTGAGTGTACAAATTTTTCCAATTAAGAATGCTATTCAGGAGCCCTCCCTGGTGGCACAGCGGGTTAAAGCACAGCACTAAGAAGCGAAAGCCACTTCCACAAGAGTTCAATCCCCGCCTTCACCCTGGAGGTGATCCCACATGGCGTGGCAGACCTCTCCTGACCCGCCCGCTGCTCCCCTCAGCAGTGTACCTCCACAATCTGCCTGTCCAGGTCCCCACTCTGTTTCTCCTGCACCTCTGGCCTGTACCCCAGTTTTGTATGCACAAATAATCTTTAAAAAATAATAATAATAATGCTATTCAGAAAAGGGGAAGCTCAGTAGCTAGATGTGTTTAAATTGTCTAGTTTTAACTTCTACCCTTCTTGTCACCTAAATCTCTTTCCCCTTCCCAAGCCCCCAAATCATGACTAAGCTCTCACAAAGAACAAGTTTGGGAGTGACCCAGAGCTATATGGCACATTAAGGGTGAAACATTCCCATTATTTCAAGAATTAGTTCCTCACATAAGTATGAATGTGTGACCACTTCTTATAGCTAAGTACCTGTGTGTGTCCCTCTGTGTGTGTAGGTACAAGTGCAGGCCTATTTGAACATTTATGTGTGGGTGTGAATGTTCCTGTTTGATCCTGTGTGTGAGCGTTCTTCTCTATACTTTTGGAACAAGGACCCTAAATTAAAACTATTGCTGAGACTACAAAATGTATTGCTTAATAATCATATAGGCTTAATGTAAGACTTTACCATGAGTTAATCTCATTTTGTGAAATGCTCATGGATTTCACGGTCTGAATCTGTTCTTGATGATGGCTGTGTGACCTATAGTGCCTTTCCCTGGGCCTCCCCTCATCCCAGCCCTGGCTACAGTGTCCCCCCAACCCTTTCCATGGTCTTCACTGAATACAATGGGCCCTTATTCATTCCTACCTCACCCTACCTCCCCTTAGACTACTTTTGTTTAGTCTTTAACATTAACATATTGTTTAAAATGATGTAAATTTTACTTATATGTTCTACTTAGAAAGTTACAATGTATGTTCTTTGAGGAGAAAATAGATTGAATGGTGGTATTATCTACTGAGATTCCAGAATAGAATCAAGGCTTGTAAGTATTAATCAGACACACTGACAGAATGGGGGAGGAGATGCAAGTGTGATATCAATGAGTGGAGATGACCACACATGGGAATACAGCCCTCCCACCAACTAGGGCCTGAACTCTGGGGTCAGTGTGGGAGAGCTGTGCCCAGAATCTGGGAATATGTACCCAACACTATGTGATTTCCTGCTTAGCACCATAGATGTGCACATGTATACATGAATAGTGTGTGTGATGGGTAATGCCCCATGATCTCTGAATCTGAGAAGGCTATTTTCCCACAATTTCCTACAAGCCCAGAGATTGTATGTTAACTTTGGTCAACATAAATTAACTGAAACTTAAAACTATTGCTTCTAGAGTCAGAAATAGTGAGTCACATGTAGTAAGAAGCTGAGCTCCTTCAAGGGTTTGAGGCATGCATGCTCAAGTGGAAGATCCATCATTTACTTGGAAAGGCTTCAATATCCATCCATCCTTTGGGACAAGATAAAAGTGTCTTCCTCTTAAGAGTCATTTAAAGGGGCCTCCCTGGTGGTGCAAGGGTTAAGTCTCAGCACTATGAGGCTATCTGAAGCTACTGCAACATGAGTTCAATACCCAGCCAGGGAGCTGACCCAGAGGGTGCAGCAGACCTCTCCTGTCTCATCTGTTGCTTCCCTCAGCAGTGTATTTCAGTCAATCCACCTGTTCTGCTCTGGTATATCCTCCCCCGCCCCATACACACACCTGGCCTATACCCCAGCTCTTGTATGCATAAATAAATAAAATAAATCTTTTTTTTAAAATGAGTCATTTAAGGTCTGTGACCACATGGTGATATAATCTTTTCCTGTGGCTGTGTAACAAATTACCTTAAATGTGGTGACTGAAAGCAGAAATTTGTTCTCTAGCAGTTTCAGAGGCCAGAAATCTAAAGTCAATATCACTGGGCCAAAACCAAGGTGTCAACAGAACAGCACTCCTTCTGCAAGCTGGAGAGGGGAGCCTCCCCTTGCTCCCGGTGGTGGCTGGCATCCCTTGCTTTGTGGACACATCACTCCAGCCTCTGTCTCTGGAGTTGCCTTTTCCCCTTTGTGTCATAAATTCCCCATCAGCACCCCTCATGGTTCACCTGGATAATTTAGGATAATCTCTACCATTTAGAAGCCTTAGATTATCATGCATACAGACTCTGCCTTTTAAGATTTTATATATATATATATATATATATACATATATATATATATATATGTTCCAGATGTTGGGATTTAGTACATCTGGTGGCCACTGGTCAGCCTACTTGAGGTTATCATTTTTTGTGAAAATACATCATTAAGAATCAAAACAAGTTTATTGTACTTTAATGCTGAAGATTATAATGTACTGCTACCCAAAGCCATATGAACATCACGGATTGGAGGGTATTGTCTGGTTCAAGGTGAGCCTATTAGATTTTCTCTCTCTCAAGAATGTGGGGAAAGGGTGGGATTTTAGAGTACCTGTGAATGTCTACACTAGGGGGAGACGTTGAGGGACGGGGAACTGTTAAAAGGAACAAGACCAGGGGAGAAGGCTGTTCACAGAAAGAACAAAGATGCTCAGAGGAACAAGAAGGAGGGCATTCTGCCACCCAGACAGAGAAAAAGTGGCTGCCTAGAGCCCTACCTGGTTCCAGTTCCTGGTTCTACCTTCTTACGGATATTGGGGTTCACTTCCCTTGAAGCCTGGATCTTTATGATAGTTATGATTTCATTTCTTCTGTTGGTTTGAGTGGATTTCTGTGGCTTGTACCTTAAAGTACTATACATGTCATGTGAGATGACACAAAGTACTATATGTGTCATGTGAGATGACACAATGGCTGGCACCTAAGAGGCATTCAGTCAATTCTTCCTATTGTGATGTTTGCTATGCCAGAGTGACCAAGAGCAAGATGGTTTATGGTTTATAGCATGGGTTTCAGCATCAAAGACTGAAATTTCAGAGGCTCCTTATCAGCTGTATGACCTTGGTCAAGAGTCTTAACCTCCCTCCCTAAGTCTGTCTCCTTTGTAAATGATAATAATACTCACTTCATAGGACTTTTATCCCCACATTAGTGCAATACTTTGTGCACAGCTTCTATTTGTGGAAGCTACTTCTAATTTCTTGCTGATATACCTGACTGTCTCTCAAAACACAGAGGGCTGAGGAGAAAGAGGTAGAAAAGGAAGGGGTGTCATTTCATTCACCCTCAGCCAAAATGCTCAACCCACACCTGCCTACCGAGCTTTCAGGGTGAGCTCAACCATGAGAATAAACACAACAAGAGAAGCTGTGGTCTCAACCCCACAGGGACATGCAATGTCCACTGTACGCAACTGTCTTTTGCTTTCCTAGAATTGTCCAAATATGGCCCTCCTTGGCGGTGCAGCGGGTTATAGCACAGAACTAAGAAGCTAAAGCCACTTCAGCATGAGTTCAATTCCCGCCCCAGAGGTGATCTACATAGTGTGGCAGACCTCTCCTGACCTGCCCAATGCTCCCCTCAGCAGTGTACTTCGCCAGTCAACCTGTTCTGCTCCCCACTCTGTCTCTGGTGAATCCTCATACCACCCCTGCACCTCTAGCCTGTACCCCAATTCTGTATGCATACTTTTATTAATTAAAAAACTAAAAGAATTGTCCAAATGTGACCCACCCAAATCCGAGAAGCACCATAAGATAATGCAAAACACTGTGACAGTTGGCGTTCGCCTCTACACCAAACAGGGACCTGTTCTTTTCACTTGTTGGTTCATTTTCTCTTCCTGAAACCCTGGGAGCAAGTATTTGTTATGCCTGCTCTTTATCCTCCCTAAACTGGGAAACTGAATCCATAAGATTAAGTCACTTACCGTTGGTCACACTGTGACTAAGTGACAAAGGCAGGGTTTAATCCACATAGCCTGCCACCCAAGCTCACACTCTGAGATTGCTGTGGACAGCAAACTGCAGGGACCAAGGAGTGGAGTATGCAAATTCCTGTCTTTCCAACTGCTTCCTAGAGCCCCCAGTTACTGTCTGAACCTTTCTCACAGCACAGAGTCCAGGTCTGGACCTAAAAATAGAGGCTTGATTACATTTCTCACCTGGAAACTAAATCTGCCTTTTGACACTTAGGTCAAGTGCCTTCTGAAATAACACTAATTGTTTGCAGCTATGCTAACACATTGTCCCATCCCGTCCTGATGACAAGAGCCTCAGTTACAGAGCACCTAGAGCCAGGTGTTTCATAAACTTTATCCCTAACCCCCAGTGCAACTGTATTCAACTCACTGTGTGTGTCCAGTGCTGGGCTATTATTTCATTTTACAAATGAGCAAAATAAGACTTAGAGAGGGACTGACTTGATAAAGGTCTGGGCCAAAGAGCCAGGCTCTCCAAGTCACCCTCCACTCTAATACCCACTTGCTACTCATGTTCCCTATCTGAGAGCATCTACTAGCAGTGAGCACTACATGAGAGCACTTGGAACAAAGATGGTGACTGACAGCGTGTCTACTTGCTGTCACAACTCTACCTGTTGCCACAGCCAGCCTGCCACCGTGAGACTAGAGGACATCTATGTGACATCGACTTTGACCTGTTTCTCTGCAGCACTGGGTGCCCAAGTTTTCCCGGGCTGTCTGCCCACCCCAGCAGGACCGGGTCTTGTTTCTACCTACTTTATTAAGTGTTCTCACAGCACTGTGCATAAATTAATTAGCACACATTCTTCTGTAAGAAACAGCCCCTAGATTTTAGCCTTAATTCACAGAGACAACAAAATAAAGTATTGGATTTCTAAGTTAAGAACAATGCTGGCCTTTTCTGGGTTCTCTTTTAAAATGCAGAACTTGGTAGACACCCCTCTGTGGTTACCCCCAATGGCTGGGTGGGGGTGCCCTCTTGCCCAGGTGCTACCCAAATCAAGAGAGCCCTGAACAATCACCAGCCAGGAAGCTGGGGGGAATCACTGATGAATGGGGCTGATGCATTGTAATTAATGGTAATAAAAAGAGATACTGCGTGAGAGAAGTGCCAAACCAG
>NW_004567121.1:15354236-15359688 GCF_000260355.1 Condylura cristata
TGATCTACACATTGCCTACAGAGGATTTTTGTAACGTCAAGTAACTAAGGAAATGCAGCTAAGGACAGCAGTCCCAGAAAAATTATAATCACCCTACTAAAGAAACTTCCTTTCCGGCAACATCAAAAAACCTGGTAATGCTCTGGGCACTTAGACCTGGATTTTGCAAAAGCTGTGCGTTAGTCTGTAATTTCTGTGCAACCCTGCAGATTATCCATCACTTGGTATTTCTGGTTGGAGAAAGCTATCACAGCTCTGGAAGATTTCTGCATAGGGGAGATGAAAAAAAGGCCATGGGAGGGAAAAACTGGAGAGAAGAGAAGGCAGAGAGTCTTCTATTGGTCTCCTCTTGGGTCTACTTTCCCGTTGTTGCTTCTGCCAAATCCCGTTGGTCTCAGACATCCATTCAACATTTCTTGGGGGCTCACTGTGTGCAAGGCAGTGGGCGCTCACGAGGAAAACATGTGACCGTGAATAGCTGTCTGTCCCCTACAACGGTGCGACTGGACCTTGGCAACTTAGTGCGCCCTCGTGCGTGTGTCCCGGCGGAAGAGCTCTTCACCGACGCACCCCACTTCTCAGTGCTCTCCAACAGCGCAGACGCCGCTAGTGCTTCAGCGCGGTGAGTAAGGAGGAGACAGGAACCATGTTCCCTCTCTCCCGGCTCCACTAGAGGCCTGGAGGAAACGTCTCACCGACCCGAGCTCCCGGACCGCCGCTTGGGGGCGCTCGCGCTCAAACCTGTCATTGCGGGCTGGGGACGCGCAGGCCTCCTCCGCCACGCCTGGAACCCCGCGGCGGACTGGGGCCGCTCCCCGAAGCCAGAGCGGAGAGCCCATCACCCGATGCCCGGCCCCACGCGCCCGTGGTCCCCTCGGTGAAGGGACCCCCGGTTCCCTCCAACGCAGTGGGAGCGCGGCTCGAGTAGGAAGGGACGCCCGGAGCGAGCCGAGACCGCGGGCGCAGACTGAAAGTCGCGAGTCCTGCCGGGCGTTGGCGAGGGTGGCTGCGCCCGCGGCCTGCGTACCCCGCGCGAGTCTTGCTCGGCCCTGGCGCCGCCTCGGCTCGATTTGCGGGTCTGCTGGCTTCCAAGAGGGTCCCGGGCCCTCGATCTCGCTGTCTTCGTTTGAACAAGACCCCCCGTGAGCCCGTGGCCTCCAAACCGTTTTCTCTCGTTTGTCCCTCCAGGCCGCCGCGGCTGTCCAGAGCAACAGGCCTGGTGGCAGGCGGCGCAGCGGTGCCCCCGGGGTCCCCGACGCGGCGCTTCGGATCCAAGACCGTGCCAGCCACGTGCAGTGCGGGCGACGAGCCGTCTCAGGAGGGCAGCCACCCGGAGCACGGTGCCCTACTGCCTTGCCCTAGCTTGGAACGCCGGGGGTCCGCTTTCGAAACGGAAAATTCACGGGAGAATCCCGCCCCAGTCTCCCCCAAACCTTGGACGTTGTAGAAAACCGTGCGGTGCGGGGGTTTACAAAAAACCCGCTGTTTCTGCTTAGCGGAAACTGAACCGATGACGCGAGGGGGCTGGCGGCAGGGCAGGTGGGGCGACTGGGAATTTTTGCCCTTCCTCGCCCTGCGCCGCTTGCCAGCTTGCCCGCTTTCAACGAAGCGCGCCATAGGAGGCCCTCGCTGGATACCCGGTCGGGGGCGGTGTGCGGCGGGCACAGCGAGCTCGCGACGGGGGCCCACCCTGGGCTCCCCCGCCCCAGCTGGGGGAGGGCGAACGCCCCCCTCTACCGTCACAATCCCAGGGCCTAGATGCCTGGAGAGCTCTGAGCCCGGGATGCAGAACTGCTGAGAGGACTTGAGGCGGGGCTGCATCGGAGTCAGTCTCCCCTGGGGACTGCTGCAGCCTTTATAGGCTGGAAAAGTAAAGGGGTTTTGTTTGCTTGTTTTTTTAAAAGCTTCTGGCCCTCTGCTTTAGCACCAAGCCTCCACCCCCTTTCAAGCAGCTCCTTCTCCTTGGATCACCTCATCTTTCTGAAATGCCTCCAACCCAAAGCTGAGTAAGACTTGGGAGGCTGGTGTGGCTATTTTCTCCTTTTCCTCAAAAATCATGCGGTGGGAGAGGCACCAGGTCTGCGCTGGGCAATGGGTACCGGGGTGCAGGGACCTCAGGCTTTACTCCAGGAGCTTCCAGCACAACTCCAAGACAAAGACCCTAGGCTGTCCCAGACCAAGGGCAACAGCATTCTGCCAGTGTGAGCTCACCGGGGTACAGCCACCCACACTTGCTGCTGTCTTCCTGAAGTCTGGTCCTCAGGAACTTCTAAAGCACCCTGGAGGTGAAAGGAGACATTGCCTTGAAGTCCCAGATTTCAGTCTTCAGGTTTCACTGCTGGTCACAAGACTTTTCTTGTTTGTGCTGATGAAGCAGTAAGTGTAGCCTTCTCAGAAGTACAGGATTCCTCAGACTGGGGTGGGTTAGACCCTAGTTGCAAGGTACGTGGCACCCTGGTGCCACTTGGGGGTTGCTGAGACTGAGAGTCAGCCTGGCATCTAACCAGTCTTCATCCAGACCCCTCCCAAGTGCTATGCTCTGTGCCAAAGGCTGTCAGGGAGAAGGCTAGGCAGGCAGGCTGTCAGGGAGAAGGCTAGGCAGGCAGGGGCTGCAAAATGTGGAGACCCCAGCTCAACCTGTAGCCTTTTTAGGGCAGGCGCTCAGCTGCTGCTGCTGCTGGGTGGTTCTAGCCCAGACATGCTAGAACCAGTTTCCTACGAATATGGTAGGGGTGGGGTGGGCGATAACGAGTGTCTATGGACACACACCCATACACGAGGTAATGGTGTTATGGATTTTCTATGTTTGCTCTATAATGACTTTCCCTATGGCACACACTGTATTATCCAAGGAACAGGTCCCAGATCTGTTCTCCTGGCAAGGCTGACTCAGGCTTAGTGCCCCAAAAAAGGCAACACTAGAAGAGACATTGAGCCTGGAACTAGACAAGTTCCAGAAAGTCTGCCTTGGCTAAAACATGGGCAAAACTCAGACCTGGGGGAAGTTTGATCTTGAAGCACCAAGGATCTCGGTATGGGCATCTTCCCTGAGAAGGCAGTGGCTGAGGTTGCAAAAACTAGCCACCTTGTCAAGGTTAGTATTCTTTAGACCCACCCAGCCCATAATCAGAAAGATCACAAATCTCATCCAATACTGGGAGAGAATGAGTTACAGCAGGCCGTAAACTGCCCTAAAGTTCAAACTAGGAAGTTACTACCCAGTCAGGCTCACCCCAGCTGAGCAGGGCACCCTACCCCTAGCCTGATAGTATCGAGATGTAAGATGGCCATGGCCAGGGCTGGACCAGTCTGCCAGTCATTAATCATGGAACTGAAAGAAAGGTCTCAAAAGAGTAGGCTGCCCTTTCCAGTGGGTCAGCAAGGTGGGCTCTGACCCTTGGGGCAGCCAGGGTAAATTCTTCCCTATGTCTCTCAGAGTCTCAAAGGCTGACTCTGGGCCATCCCAGAGCAGCACATAGGACTCAGGATAGAGTAGCCTGGAGGCAAGAGGGCTCATCTCAGTCTGCAGAGGCAAAGTCCAAAGCTACCACCTTGATTTCTGCAGAGCGCTAACCGTGGCACTGGCTTAGAACCGACTTTGACAGGTTTGTGACCTCAACATACCAGGGCAAGCCCCAAAAGCAAAAATCAGGATGAGTATGAGATTCCACTTTTTTGTGCCTGTGACACCTTCAGAGAAGTAGAATAATAGAGCAGGAGGGAAACTTCTGAAAACCTTGCTAAGTAAACAGACATTTGGGAAGAAGTACCAGCCTTTCCCTTAGATAACAAGGAAAGTCAAAGCTTGAACCCATGGCTCTGGACTCCCATTCCAGTGCTCCGAGAACTGCCAAGAAAGCTTAAGGAGGAGGGAAGAAACAAAGCTCCAGAGCCCTGGGATGAGGGTGAAGCCAGAGCTCCATCCTGATTTGGGTCCTGGCACGAGGAGAGGGGTCAAGCTCCAGCCTCCCAAAGAGGGCATTAGAAAAGCGGAAAGGACAAGTCCGGGAAGGAGCTAAGCCCCGACTTTTGAAAACCATAGAAACAGCAGCAACATCCCTCCCTTCCATCCCCAGCACGCTCACCTCCTCCGCCTGCCCGGCTCCCAAAGGACCAGCACCACGTGTTTCCACACACACCTTGACAAAGAAGCAAAAACACGACTCCCTTTTAAAGCCCCTCTTTCCGGAACTCAGCACCTCGGTTCCCGAGCTGGACGTGGCCAGAGCTGAGTTCGAGCTGTGGGGGTCGGGGGAGGAAGAGGGAGATGGAGGGAGTTACCCCCATACTGTCCTACCCAGCCGCCTAGCTTCCCTGGTCCCCGCCCCCCGTGGGCAGACAGCCGGTCTGCGCGATTCCCGGTTCTGTGTCGCCACTCCCGGACGGAGTCAAGTTCCGAGGAGGCCACACGGAAGTGCCGAGCGCTTGTAGGCCGTGGGACCCGTTGGGTTAAGTCTCAGTCCCCGCCCGGCGAGGCGCGGAGAACTCCGAGTCGGGGCGGGACTGGCCGCGGGGCAGCCGGCGGGTGAGGAGAGGGAGAAAAGACGGGATCCTCCAAGTAGATTTTCAGGCGTCCACCCGAGGCCACTGCCAACTTCTCTTCCCTTCGCCCTCCCCCTTTCCCTCGAGGACCGTCCGGTCCCGTGTTCCTAGGATGGGGGTGGGGCGCTGACAGCAGGGAAAACCGACTTTGAGAGGCTCCCGAGCGCTTCCAGACTCTTCCACCCCACTGGCCGTCTCCGGGAAAGAACCTACTCCGCCAGCAGCGACCGGGAGGGGTCAGTGATTGAGGGTGGGGAGGGCCGAGGTGGGGGGACGGGAGCAGCGTTGCTCCTTGAGAGAAGCTACTCCAAGTTTCTGCCCCCTCGAAACTCCCCCTACTGCTCTCCCTCCCCTTCCTCCTGGCACCCCCTTAAACAGTCCTCCGCCTTCGCCTCTCCTTCCTCCCCACGTCGACCCTCCCCTTCTCTTCCCCGCGCGTCTCCACCCCCCACCCCCTCTGGAGTCCTCTTCTCCGGCTCTTTGGGCGTCCGCCCCGTCAATCACCGCAGCAGCCTGCGCCAGCCCGGCCCTCTCCGCCTCCCAGGCTCTCCGAGCGCCTCCGGCTCCCGGCTCGGGCCGCCCTCAGCTCTGCGCGGAGCCGGGCGATCTGTCAACGGAGCCGGCCAGGGGGGAGCCGCCCGGCCCGCCGGGGCTCGAGTTACCAGTGACTGACAGCGTCTCCATGGCGAATAATTTGACTCCGACTATTGTCTGGCGCGGGCAGGCCCCGGGTCAGATAACCAGACCAATCAGGGCGCGGGCCGCCGCGCCTCATGCCCGCTTAGAATAATATTATTAAAAAAGCAGCGAGCGAGCTAGACGGGAGGGAGAGCGAGCGAGAAGCAAGCGAGGGAGCGGCGAACGGGCGGGCGCGGAGCATGCGGAGCGGCGCCCCAGGCGGCCCCTGGGC
>NW_004567121.1:15359857-15375739 GCF_000260355.1 Condylura cristata
CCCGCCCGCCTCTCGGCCCCGGACGGCCCGGCTGGGAGGCTCCCATGCCGGACCGCGAAGCTCGGTGAGGGCGCGCGTGGGCGGGCGGGGGCTCAGCCGGCACCATGTCCATGCTGCCCACCTTCGGCTTCACACAGGAGCAAGTGGCGTGCGTGTGCGAGGTGCTGCAGCAGGGCGGCAACATCGAGCGACTGGGCCGTTTCTTGTGGTCGCTGCCGGCCTGCGAGCACCTCCACAAGAATGAAAGCGTGCTCAAGGCCAAGGCGGTGGTGGCCTTCCACCGCGGCAACTTCCGCGAGCTCTACAAGATCCTGGAGAGCCACCAGTTCTCGCCGCACAACCACGCCAAGCTGCAGCAGCTGTGGCTCAAGGCGCACTACATCGAGGCGGAGAAGCTGCGCGGCCGGCCCCTGGGCGCTGTGGGCAAGTACCGCGTGCGCCGCAAATTCCCACTGCCGCGATCCATTTGGGACGGCGAGGAGACCAGCTATTGCTTCAAGGAAAAGAGCCGCAGCGTGCTGCGCGAGTGGTACGCGCATAACCCCTACCCCTCACCCCGCGAGAAGCGCGAGCTGGCGGAGGCCACGGGCCTCACCACCACGCAGGTCAGCAACTGGTTCAAGAACCGGCGGCAGCGCGACCGGGCAGCCGAGGCCAAGGAAAGGTACGAGTAAGTAAAGTTCTGCGCCAACTCCCCTGGGCCCGAGGGATGGGGCTCGCAGGCCTTCCCCAGCCGCCCCGTGAAAAAGGCCTTAAGCGGGCACTCGGTTCCAGACTCTGCCCAACTGCAGCCCAGTCTGACCCAGAGGGCGCTCAGCTCTTTAGGGAGCCGGGGAAGGCTGGGGGTTTGTCTAAAGCGGGCAAGCAATCGGTAAAGTTGTCAGCTAACTCCCTGGTGGTTTGTGGACAGGCAGCGAACTGGGGAATGAGGTGAGATCGTGGGCCTCACTCCTAGTAGCACGGGCATAGCAGGCAGAACCTGATTGACCTCTGAAGGATGAAGAGGTTTCTGCCGAGGATGCATCACGGTTGCGGATTTTGGCGACCCGCTGTGCGAATTTACCAGCACTTGCCGGAACTTCCCCTAGGCCTCATTCAGCTCCAGGCCAAAGTAAGAGTAGGGGGTCAGGACTGGAATTGGAACTTCCCTAACCCGACCTGACTGTGGAGAGGTCTAGTTAAGAAATTCCCTTGCCTGGACATGATAGTTAGAGCCTTTTTTCACCCTACGGAAAGGACCAAGAGGTGAAAAGCTTGGGGAGGAAGTGCTGGCACCCGGGGAGAGGCAGAGAAACACATGCTGTTTTTTGTCTCCCTGGACACATAAGCCATTCCCTGGCCGGACAGGTCGCTCTTCAGACCCTACTCTGGAGGCTAGGTTAGTCCGTCTAGCGTGAGCTGAGAGCGGAAGGGCTGGGAGTGGCTTGTCTTCAGGGAAACAGGACAATTCAGTTCCTGAACTAACTTAACAGTGACCATTAGGCCCTTGTGGCTGGCTGCTGGCCCTGTGACCTCTCAGAACCCCCAATCTGGATGTGGGGGGTAGGGAATGGAAGAGAAACTGATTGTGGGAACAGACTCTAGCCTGCTTACCACAAGACACCTGGAGTGGATGGTATGGGTTGTTGGCTGGCCAGAGTTTGCACGATCAGGGTCACGGTTGGGAGTGCTGAGCCACGGTCCCAAGATCTCTGGAAGTAGAAAGGAAGGTGCATCAGGCTGACCCTGGACTCAGCCTATGAGATTCGGTTATCCAAAATTATGAGGTCTGAACTGCCAGGCCAGTGGGAAGTTTCCTTTCAGGAAAACAGGAAGAAAAGGCCTCAGGAAGCCAGTGAAGAATCTACCCAAGATTTCAAAACCCTAAGTCTGGGTATGTGTCCAGACTGCTGAAGAACTGGGTTCTCAGGCAGAGCTCAGGTATGGGTTGCAAAGCTCTTCAGTTTCTGGATGGCAGAAAAGTCTAGGCCAGGATTCACCATCCCTTCACCCTTTTTTCTCCTTTTCCCCAGGTGCTGCCTTCTAACCCCTCATCTTCTCATCCCCTGCACCATCAGGAAAGGAAGCCCCATATACTTAAGACCTTGTCCCTAGACCCAAGAGGGAGAACCTTCACAAGGCGAGCTAGTTGGGCGCTAGAGGGTAAAGGTTTCCTTAGCTCTAGGAACAAGTCAGTGGCTTCCTTCAAGCAGAAAAAAGGAAAGGGCCAGTGAGAGTCTGGACTTCAAACAGGGTGCTCTCCTAAGACCTAAGATCCCTCCCTCTCCCAGGCAGACCTCTATTCTACAAATTCAGGTTTGAGGAGCTAAGAGTGATCTGAAAATTCAGGCATCCTACTCCCCCCCCACCCCCACCCTCAACCTTGAAATGCCAATAACTCCTTGGGGTGCTGGGGAGGCAGATCACACAGAGGGGGGAAGATATTCAGGAGATTGAGAGGTGACATGTGGGAAGGTATAGAAAGACATGATACAGGGAGAAAGTGGAGAAATGAGATTTTGAGAGACTGAACTGGCAGCAAGAAGCGGCCCAGGCCAGGTCATGAAAATGGTAGAAACTGAAGAGCGGGTCAGCCAGTGCCCACGCAGCTGCTCTGACCCAGGCTGGTGCAAGCTCTGGCTCCAGGCTCAGCAGCCTCGGTTTCCCCGCTGACCTGGGCGCTTTGCTCCTGCACTTGCAGGGAGAACAGCGAGAACTCCAACTCCAACAGCCACAACCCGCTGGCGGCGTCGCTAAACGGCAGCGGCAAATCGGTGCTAGGCAGCTCAGAGGACGAGAAGACGCCGTCGGGGACGCCAGACCACTCCTCGTCCAGCCCCGCGCTGCTGCTCAGCCCGCCGCCGCCGCCCGGGCTGCCGTCGCTGCACAGCCTGGGCCATCCTCCGGGCCCCAGCGCCGTGCCAGTGCCCGTGCCGGGCGGAGGGGGCGCCGACCCGCTGCAGCACCACCACGGCCTGCAGGACTCCATCCTCAACCCCATGTCGGCCAACCTCGTGGACCTGGGCTCCTAGAGCCCCGCCTCCCGCTCGTGCTGGCCGGCGGGCGCCGGGCGCTGGGGACCTAACAGAGACCATGTCGGGAGGGCGCCAGGCGCGGGCGGCCCCACCAGGTACTGACTGACAAACCACAGGCTGAGCAGGCAGAACCGCCGCCCGGCCCGGGGCTCGGCGGTGGACTCTCTGGCTTGGTCTTTGTTTGGCATTTATTTTCAACAAGTTGCTTTTTGAGATCCTTTGGAGGCATCTGACCGGGTCTTGAACCAGGGAAGGGAATAAATTATACACAATTTTCACACTCACCCTATTTCTCTTCTCTCTTCCCTCTCTTCCTCGTTCTTTCTTCCTCTTCCTTTCCATTCCTTCTCCCCTTTCTGCTTGCCACATCCCCTTTGTCTTTGTTGCTCTTCCACATGTCTGGCTTCTCCGACAAAGTTTCTATTTGTCTGCCTTCTCCTCCCTGACACCTCTTGGGGCTCCTGGCTGCTAGATCTGTACCCCTCAGTCTCTCCTCCTGCCTGACCCTCGAATTGCCCTCCTTCACCTCTCACTTGCCTGGGGCTGAGGTGGGAGAGAGAAGAGCAAAGGAAAGACAGGTCTTTGAACTCCGGCCTTGTCCAGAGCCTGCCACACGCACGTGTCAGCTTGGCCCTGGGAGCTAAAGTGAAAGAAAGAGCCACAGCAGCCTCTGCCATTTGCATCTCTCTGTCTCTCTGTGTCTCTGGCTCTCTCACTCTGAGGCCCCACATGGGCTCACCTCTCGCTCCTGGGACCGTGGCCACGTTGTTTCCAGCAGAGCGTGCCTCCCAAGCCTCGGACTTGCCATCTCCCTTTCTGCCCTCATGTGAATGTTCTTCGGGAAATATTTCTGCTTTTATTTTATAATAAAATTAGAAATCATAAATATATATATGGATATACACCACAAGCCCGCTGGCCGGGAGTGCAGTGTGTCTGATTTCCCTACAGGGACTCGACACCCTGGGTGGACCGGTTTTAGGCTGTGACGCCTGAGTGAGTCCCCAAAATCAGGCGATGCAGTCCTATAATTCTAACACATCTTGGTGTCCAGGGGAAAGGACTGAAAACTCTGAAACCCTTTTGCTTGCTAGAGAAGCTCACTGAAGAAGCGGGGAGTTTTGGCCGGCTCGTTTTTGGAGACTCCTCTCCAGCAACAGCCATTGAACAGTGCCCTCTTTCTCCACCTCTGAGGTGGGGGTGGGGTGTGGGAGGCTGTTTGTGTGGAGCATGGGTGCATGTGACTTGTGTTTGGAGATGGTGGGACTGAAGGACCAACTGGGAGGTGCAGTTTCCCTGAAAGACTGACTCTGGTGTGGTCCCACGCTGCAGAACTAGATACTAAGCACCAGCAGGCTGCCTGGTCCCACAGGCAATTTCTGATCCACCTTCCATGCCCAGCTCATGGCTATGGTGCTGAAGCAAAAGTTTCCAAGCTCCGAAATCTGTGGGTTTGGAGTGGAGGTGAAGGGGTGGGGTGCAGAAGAGTCAGAGACTCACTTGGGAAGCTGGTCAGCAGAACACTAGATCTGAATGGGAGCAAGCAGATACTGGGCACTTCTGCAGGTTGTGGTGCCCTTAGGGGCCTTTGGGACTGTACGTTAACCTGAAGCACCCCTACCCTCTGGAGGATCCCACATTGGCAACTCCTTTGGGCTGGTCAAGGCAGGTTCTAAGTAGGCAAAGCACCTCCAGGAGGAGCTTTTCTGTCTCAGATCCCAGGCTGTGATACCAAATAGGTCCCTCCTCCATGACCAGAATGCTAGAGACCAAATGTGCTGGCCCTAACCGGAAGGGCTAGAGGGGCAGAGGTATACTCCTCTGCTCTGAGATCCCCGAGTGTGGAGATCCCCAAGGACGTTCCTCTCTGGTGAAATCAGCGACCACAAAGACCCTTGCACAAGGACTTTTCAAGTGTCAAGGATCCCGAGGGCGACTGGGCGGGCTAGCTTGGCTGGAAGGCTACACCTACCTTCGTTTGTGCTAACCTGGAGACTGAGGGAACCCACCCCCCAGGCGACAAGCCCCGGGAACAACTATCATCCTCCTCCCGGACAGCACAAGCACAAGCACCGGTGAGAAAGCCCGTCCCTGGCAGCCGGCTGCTTCTGCCCGTGGCGGACCTCTGACGACTGGCAGGATTCAGGCACCGACTGCCTGAGGGTCCTGAGTCTGCAAAACTGCCTGTCGCTGCCTGTAGTCACCCAGCCCGGTGGGACAGGCCGGGGCTTACCGCTGGGAAAACAAAGGAGCACAGCAACCCCTGGCGCCACATCACCCCTACTTTCTAGACTCACTCAGGCTCTCTATACCGACTTTCACATGCACACGCACGTTCACAGCTATCATCTAATTCACAAGTACTGAGCACGGTGCATGGCACCAACGCCCTCACTGCCCCAGAGGGAAGGAGCACACAACAATAACAGACTGTCATACACGTGACACACACAGACAGACCCTCAACCCATTTTCACGAACAGTGTCCTGGGGCGAACAAACGCGCTGCTGTGGGCCATATACCCCCCAGCGACCTACACAGATGAGCCCCTCCGCATATGTGCGCTCACACACAACTACACCTCATGCTTCTCCCTAGAAGCATGAAAATGCGCACTCTCCCGGTACCCCTGCCAGCAACGGTTCTTAGCCCATCGACCCGCTGGATCTGGCGTCCTGCTTTTCAGCACAGCTTGCCCAGAAGGCCTGGACGCCCAGTGGCTAAGTCCCCCAAAAGAGACGGTCCTAGGATCCTGAGGCGGCAGCGAGTGAGGGCTCCCCTCGGGCACCTTCTCTCCGAAGGCGCGCAGGTGGGATCCGCCTAAGTTTGCCCGGGAGCTCGCGCTCGCCAGTAGGGGGCGAGCACCTGTCCTGGCGCTCTGCTCCGTAAAGCCGACCCGCTCTGGGAAACTACTTGATGCATCTTCGTCTTTCCCTCCCTTTAGGAAAGCTAAGCCCGAAAACATTTTTCAAATGGGGAAACGATACAGAAGCTCTGAAAATCCAAGCATCTATTCGCCCACTCCATAAATCTAGACAAGCAGTAGTCCTTTCCTCACTCCACTAGACTGAGGGAGAGCGTGTGGCCCCCACCAGAACATTCCAGCGCTCTTAACTTTTGCACAGGTGTTGCCAGGTGAATACAGTCACTCCCCATCAGAGTCCATCAGGGCCCCAGTGACTTATCACCTGCCTCCCACTCCCACATCTCTGTGGTCATCCAAGCCCAGATGGGACCCAAAGGATGCAACTACCGGAAGTGTGAGTTTCCCTTTCTGCTTCCGGAAGGTGGATGCCTTTCTTTTGTTCCCAGGCAGGTGCCACAGCAAGGCAGCAGCCCACTTCCGCTAACCTAACAAAGAAGTTAGAAGAACTCTGACTTCCAGGGCAGCTGACTGACTCATCTGCTTGGGGCATAAACACTGAAGGCTGCTGAGAGCAGGGTAGGCAATGGGGACGCCACACTTCCTCATCAGTTTCGGGAGCCTTTTCCGGTACTTAGGTCAGGCCTGGACCCTAGAGTCCCAAAATCTAAGCCTTCCTGGAGGAAATGGCAAGTCCACCTGGGAGCGGGCGGTGCACCACACCAGAGAAGGTTGAACAGAGCCAGGGAGATCTGGGGAGAGACCACTGGGTAACTCAGTCCCTATTTTCCCCAGTCCTTGTGGAGTATGCTGTTGTGGCCAGAGGGAGTGCTGGGGGGGGGGGGTGGCGGACCTTGGAGTGGAGACTCTGGAGACAGGAAAGGGCAAAGCAGCATCCATGTTCCAGCAGTGCCCACCTCTTACCTGGATGCTACCACAGATCCAGAAAGGAAAGGTGTGATCATTTTGTGTTGAGGGGCAGATGGAGAAGACCTAGGAGGAATTGGGGTACACACTGGCCCTTCTTGTTGTTTTCTCCATCCCACCACTATGACTTCAGGCACTCTGGGCGCAGATACTTAATAACACCAGAGGGGTCCAGTGTGTAGGATGTGAGAAGGCATGAGAATGTGTGAGCACAGTGTGGTGAAAAATTTGCAGGTGAGGAGGTGGACTGGCAGCTTGGCTGTTTCTGTGTAAGAGGTGTGTTTCTGAGCCAGTGTGCTCCAGGGACACGGGGTAGCTGTAATGTCAAGCTAAGCTTGAGGGTTCCCCTGGTAAGCTGAGGTGTTTGGTGGCAGAGGGACCAGCCTCTCCCCTCCCTTGAAACACCTTGACTCAAGTTCATCTGGATTCTTGGGATTGCTGCTGGTGAGCTGGGTGAGCCCAGATGTAGAAAGGATATCTGGGTCGTCCTTGCCCAGCCGGGGAGGTGGAACATAGCCCTAACCTAAAAGACCTCAGGACCCACCGTCAGGGTCCTGCCATAAGTGAGTCTCTTTCTCCTATTCTCTGCAGGTTCTGAAGAGGCTGGAACTCATAATGGTCTCTTCTGGGTTTCAGGGTGGGATCAGAATGGAAAGGGTCAGATTAGGTATCCTCCACCAGGTTGAGTTTTTCACTCCTTCCGCACCAACTCAGTAGTGAGACTGCTTCCCCACCAAGTAGATGCTGGCTCTGAGTTGTCAGTTGCGGGACTTTGGGAAACGTCTCAGTAACATCGCCAGGCTGAGCCAAAGAAGGTACACCTGGTGAGCCCAGCTGCACCCCTGGCTGCCCTGGAAGGCTCCCACAGACCCAAGAGACTAGAACAAGCATGGGGCCATAGAGAAAGGTCTTCTTTAGAAGAGAGGCAGTCCTTGTTCCCGCTTCAGAGCTAAATCGAAAACTACCACCCGCTAAGTAGCTTGTGCCAGCCTGAGCTTCTGGGGCTGCTGAGAGAAACTATCTATGCTCCTAGGCAGTATTAATCCCTGAGGTGCTGGGTGCAAGCCTGGTGGGGCCCGCTTTCTGGAGCCAGTAGCCTGAGCTGTTCCGGAGAAAGAGAATGAGAAATGCTGGGACTTGAGGGCTCGGAAGCCAGAGACCCGGCCCAGTGTAGGGCTGGAGTCTGGGGGCCCCGACGCTCCTGGATGCGCCGAGGGTGACAAAAGTAACCTCAATTCTGTCTTCCCTGGTAGCCAGGCTCAGAGGACTCCATCTCTGCGGCTCTGGAACCTCCAAGTCTGACAGGCGCACACTGCAGGATTCTGCAGTCTTGCCGGCAAGCTACTTCAAGCCTGGCCCCGGCGGAGCAGCCTGACGTCCTGTAAAGAGAATCTACTCAGAATTGTCAGAGCAGTCCCGGGGGGGGGGGGGGGGGGGCCGACCTTGTAAAGTTGCAGACCCTCTATCCCTCTATTTCCTTGCTTCAGGGCTTTTCCAAGGGAGTTGTTGTGCCAACCCGGCGCGCACTCCCAAACGCTCATTTGCTTGCAGAATTACCCGGGTAACTGCCTTGGGCCCTGCTGACTCGCGCACTGGTGACCGAGCAATAGGTCGTAACTGCCATTTCCCGAATGCTTAGTGCGCGTCAGGCACTTTACACACCTGGTGTCTGCTTCATGTTCACTGAGGCCATACAAAGAAGCTATTATTGCTGCCGGATGAAACTAGGACGCCAGGTCCCAGACCGTGACCAGTGTCACCCCCGTGGCCCCGGCAGGACCAGCATTTGAACTGAGTCTCTGAAGCTGCAGTCAGCGCGCGCTCTCCCCAGGATACTCGCTGCGAGAGAGAACGCGCGCGCGCGAGCTGAGCGCGGTCCCCGGATTGGAGCGCGCCTGGTCCCGGGGCCGAGGGTCCGAAACGGGGGAGTGGGTGGGGGGAATGGGAAGCTCCGGAGGAGGTGCGGGGAGTTGCAGGCAGCTCCAAACAGCACCGAGCATTCGAGTGTTATGTACTCGGAGTGGCTCCCGTGGGCGCTGAGGCAGCCTGTGAGAGAGTTGAAACAACCGGAATGATCACTGTTTCCTCGGTGGCCCTCTACTATAAATAGACCTGACCTAGCCTCCAGCACCAGGGCAAGGGCTTTGACCAGTGAGGGCCACTGGAGGGGACAGATGAAGCCTTGGGTCACCCACCCCAACCTGCCTTCCTCCTTACACCCCTTCTGAAACTTTGGCCCCATCTCTGTCATTCTCTTCTGGAAGATGAGGCTGCTGGGGCCCCCTGAGAACAGAAACTGAGTCTTGGCATCTCTGTCTTCTTTTCCCTCCCAACCTCCTCCCACCCCCCAATTATTCAGTAGTAGACAAGATACTTGATCTGGAGGGTAGGGATGGTATACTAAGGTGTCATTCCAATAACATGGTTTGCCTCTGGGTTTTGAGGAGTTATGAAAGGGAGGGCACTTTCCCAATCCTCTCTCCATCTGGCAACCTTATACTTAGCCCCACTGGAAGCCCTCATCCCCTTCAGTTCCTTCTGAGCTAGTTGATTCGCCCAGTTTCAAGATAGTGTATATGAAATACCTGTTGTCCCCAGTCAGAGCCTGAGACACCTGCACTATTGGGGAGGTCACGGGCCCAAGTTACGGTCTACAACCAGTGGTGGGGCATAGAGCAGGCTTCACCAAGAAAGCCTCCACCGAAGTGTGAATCACTCCCTCCTCTACCTCCCCATGATGAGCCATGCTCTGGTGGAGTAGCAGAACAGAGGGAGTCAGAAAGAGAAAAGCCATAGTGCCCAGTTTCTAAGAGCAAAATAATAAAGCTATTCCTGGCATTTATATGGTTGCCTGCAATGGCTTCTCACCTTTCCTACCAATCACGATTATATAGTTAGATGGGAAAGTGAATCTTGACTCCGGTAGGCTAGGCTCAGGACATGTGTCCTACGTGACTTTCCTGAGGTCCCAGAGTTTGTGAAGTTTCTTTCCTCACTATTGTTGAGGTGACTTGTTAAGTTTGGAGTATCTAACAGATACTAGACCAGCCCAAAGATTGTTTCCCTGGGCTGGAGGAAGCATGCAGGGAGACATCAGCCCCTGAAATCACCAGAAGGAATGCCTGAAGAAGTCTCTTCTGACAGGCACTTCCACACACAGGAAGCTTGGGGGCAATGGGCAGAGTCAAGAACTAGAGCTTTGCTCTCTCATTGGACACAGGACCTGTCATTAAGATTCCAAGCAAATGAGTGGAGAGACAGAGATTTCCTCAAAAGGTGATAAGAATTCTGTGGGTGGTTGCAAAAAGGCTGAATGTTTAAAAAAGAAAAAAAAAAAACCCTGGCAAAAATAAGAAAAGACAGGAGACTCCTGTTTACTCTGAAAAACTAGTCCCTAATGTCAGTTAGGAGACACAGATAAAGAAGTCAAGACTCACTCTACCCTTAGAGTGAGTGTAACTCACTCTACTTACACTTGTTAAAGGAATATAATATTAAATTGGTGTCATGTTAAATATTAAGAGGAAGTAGGGAGGAGGGTCAAGAGAGGAGCAAAGAGAAGTCCTCAGACACAAGGTGGACGTCCAGAATGGCTGGAGCTAGGCCACAGTGGGCAGGACAGTGGGCAGGGCCTCCCTCCCTGGGGGCCTGGGTCTGGGAAGGGCCAGGAGAGCAGAGGCTGGGAGTGCCACATCACCCAGATGCACCTGAGATGTCCTGGGCATCAAACCAGAGAGACCAGGAGAGACTGAAAATACTACTGTACCTGTAATCTGCCTCAGGCTCCATGTCTGCACAGCACCGGTCAGTGCTGAGGCAATCATGGCACCTCATGAGGCAAAGAGCGAGAGGCTGACCTATGTGTGACTGGTACAAATAAGTTAAGCTATGAGCTCACCCGCGTAACAATAAATGTTTCTGGTAAGCAGCTGGCTTCTCACAGGATGATTCAAGGACACAGCCTCCTCTATCAGGTGCCTCCAAGTTCCTCCAAGACCTCAGAGTTCTTTGCATTTGTTTGCTAGATGAGTAAGGAGCACAGAGGACAAGTGTGGGAGGTGCAGGTGCCTATCACGTCCACTCATTTCACTGAATGGAGCTGAGTCCTATGACTGACACAACTAGAAGGGAAACTGGGGAACAGAGATACCTGGGGACTAGGAAGAAATCCCAGGAAATGCATTTCTGAGTCTGTGTGAAGAGTGAGCCATCTTCAGTGATTGTAGAGCAGACAGTGTGTTCTATACATTTCCCTTGTTCTATGCATCTGTATATTTACTATTGCAGGTTAAGGCTTGGCTTTGTTTTTTGTCTTGCTTGTTTTTTCTTAATAGAGATACCACCACCTTCTATATCACAAATCACTTTACCTCTCTGAGTCTTGGTTTCCTCATCTACTGTACTGTATATTGATTAGGGAAAGATTCAGCTGGAAATTATCAAAAATCCAAATTAGAGTGGTATAAGCATAACTGAAGATCATTTCCCTCACATACTCAGTGTAGGATTGGCACAGTCAGCTGCCCCCAAACACATGATCTCAGCCTCAGCAGGATGGAGGCAGGAATGAAAAAGAAAGTAAAAGTCATAGGCACGTAGTCTCTTTTAAGAAAAATTTCTAGAAGTTGCCATATTGCTTTTTGGCCACAACCTAGTCACATGATCACACGAAACAGAAAGTATGTGAAGTGTGAGCTTTATTCTGGTGAGGCAGAAAAGCAGTTTTATTGCTGAGGAAGAAAGGGAGAATAAGTATTGAGAAATGCTGCATCTGAATTCACAAGGAGAGGGATTTGGTAACCTCCAGGGCTACATAACGATGCTTCTTGTTTCTATAAAAACAATAACAAGCAAAACAACAGCAAAGTTTAAACAAAAAAAAGTTATTTTATAAACTGTGTTAACAAATACCCATGGCTATTTCACTTGCAAAATGAAAATTCACACCAATAAGCATCTTTATCCCTTCTTCAACCTACAGAATATAGTTGCAGGGTCTTAATGACTATTTACTTAGAGTGGGGACATTTAAATTATTCCCTCATGTATTCATATGGAGATGTTTCCTGGGAAAAAAAAATCAAGAGATTCTGCAACTAATAGGCTATAGAGGACTCCAGAAAAATTTCCCTAACTATGTAGCCATAAAGAATTCCTTCACTTATTAATCCAGCCGGTCCTTTAGCTATCCCTTCATTCAGTAAATATTTACTGAGTACCTCCACCTGCTCGGTATTAGATGTGAGGATATAAATATCATTTTTGCCCATCTTTGTTAATAATAAACTGTAGGCTGGCATATGGCTGTCTGAATATATAACCTTTCCCAACCTCTCTTGTAATAGGGGCCTTGCGACCGTGTTCTCCCCAGAGGAATGAGAGATGATGTGGCTACTTTGAGGCTCACGCAGAAGGTCTCCTACAAGTACTTCCTAGGGCTCTTTCTTCCTTTAAACACACTAAAGCAGCATTAACTCGAGTGGCTTTGAAAGTCATTCACTGAGGGAAAGGAAAAAAAAAATACCGGATGGTTTTGCTCATAGCAGGAATATAATGGACCAGGCGAGAAAATAATAAGAATAATGAGAAATTTTGTGGGGGTGGAGTGGGGAATGGGATCAAAACCGGGGTGGGGGTAAGTGCACTGGACTATGGTGATGGCACACGGGTGACTCGGTGATGGGAAACCCACAGGGATTACAATTGAGGTGAAAAAAATGTACAAAATGATGTAAAAATAAGCTATTATATTATTTAAAGAAAGAAAGAAAGTCATTCACTGAGGATGAAAGGTCCCATTAGCTGGGTCACTACATCATCAAGCAGAATGTTGCACATGCTTGCATGTACACACACACATGGATGCACAAACCCAGGCTAAAACCAATGGCTTGAACTAAATAAAAGGAGAATAAACTTTTTTTGGTATTTAAGCCAACATAGTATTGGTATCTATTTGTTAGAGCAATTTAGGATAACTCAATTGTAGAGCTCTCCAACACCAATAGGCACATTCACACAACATTCTAGGGCCCCTGGACCACAACAGCCGAGCAGATGACCTAGACAAATGTGATGTGTGTGCCACAAAGACCATCTCCAGTGCACACTGGTGACTGAATCTGTGTCCTCATTTTTGAAGTGAAAGATCATCTGTGACCACAGCAGGTAGCAGAGATCTCCGAAGTGGACGCTTCTGGAACCAACACTTTGGATGAAAATGTGTTCTCCCTGGAATCTAGGGAAGGCCACTGCCTATTCCAGAGCCCTATGAAATTTCTACATGATGTATGAAAATGGAAAAGCAGGGCACAAAGAGTTGAGGAGGATAGGGAGAGATCAACTGAGGCCACTATTTAAAACTAAAGAGAAGATGAAACTGCTTTGCCCACACAGAGCAACTTGCGCATACCTCCCTCACTCATCCCATGGCAAGAACGTAAAGGAGGGTCAGGAGATCTCAAGTTTGCCTCTGTCCCCACCTTCCTGCAGTCTGAAGCAAGTCAACACAACTCTCAACTTCAATCCTCCTGGCAACAAAGGGAGAAAAGACTAACCACAGCGTCATTCTATAGAGATGTCATAGAGGAAACATGACCCATGTGAAAAGCATCCTGGAACCTTTGAACCAAAGACTTTGAAAAGGATGGCCCAGATAAGCCCATTATTCCTTTAGAAAGCAAGTGAATGTTAGCAGTGGTTCCACTATTCCACCAAACAGTGGATTGAAAGACAATTATTTGAATCTATTGCGTGACTTTGTTGAAATTACAAAATGAATTTTAGCAGGAGGGAGAATCCAAAGAGAACATGGCAGAGTAAGGAACTTAAAAGTCCACCACTCCATAAAAGCAATGGGGAAAAAAAACTGGCCACAAATTTTCACTCTGGAAAATAAGTTTGAAGCAACCGGGCAGCACTTTAGCACAAGAAAATGTCTAAATGTCAGTAAGAACAGCAGTCACTGTGCCATCTTCACTTACCCTGGTCGCACCCCCTGTTCCCCAACTCATCAGTAGCCTTGAAAATAACAATCCTCATTCCCAGTAGTGGTACTGGGGGAGAAATATGATTGTCACTCACAAATTGGTCTTAATTGACTTGGTTATTTCCAGAAAACTCAAAGATGTGTCTTTAATCTTGCCTGCCTGACTGGAGCTTACATTTTGCTAAACCCATCAACCAAAAGGCATTTTTTCTAAAAACATTTACAAGTAAATGTTTTAGTCACTGCTGCCTGAAACAAAGAATTAAAGTGGAACAAAGAATAAACTAGCCCAAGTACTTGATAGGGAAGGTTAGGGGGTGAAACGCTGGGAGAGTAAGGGGTTTGAAAAGTTCTATCTTATTCTCAGACCTTGCTGGGGGCTGGACTGGATGCAGAAGGCTCCAGCTTTTGTCTTTGGCTGTGCTGAGCCTCTACCCAAGCAGGAAGTGATAGCTAAAGCTGAGTTGTAAATTTCCTAGGTGAGTGTGAAAGGCATACCACCATGCACAATGAATCTCTCTGCAGAGGCTCGAAAACCTCTTTGTTGTTTGTCTCCTGACTTTAAGAAAACCTCTGTCCAATCATTAGTTTTCAATAAAGTTAGTGGAACAGAGACTTCAATGATTATACATGTCAAAGTATTGATTTTACTAAATGAATTCAGAAACTTCACTAAGAAAATGGGTACTGGTCACAACAAATCAGCAAAATCTGATTGTCAAAGCTGCCACATGATATTTACTTTTTTTTTTTAAAGACTTGTTTATTTATGCTTATAGAACTGGGGTACAGGCCAGAGGTGTGGTAGGTGAGAGGATTCGCCAGAGACAGAGTGGGGAGCAGAACAGGCAGAATGACAAAGTACACTGCTGAGGGGAGCAACAGGTGAGACAGGAGAGGTCTGCTGTGCCATGTGGGTCAGCCCCCTGGCTGGAGATTGAACTCGTGCTGCAGTGGTTCCAGAGAGCTTCATAATGCGGTGCTTTAGCCCATTGCACTATCAGGGAGAGCCTGATATTTACTTTTTAAATAGAAACAAGATTCATACCCATTAACATGACTATTATTTTTAAAAAACAGGACATAACGAATGTTGGCAAGGATACATAAAAATTCAAATCCTTATACATTGTTCATGGAATATAAATGGTACTGTTTGGCAGTTCAAAAAACATTAAACACAAAATTACTATATGATCTAGCAATTCTACTCACAGCATTGGAAGAAGATATTCAACAGATTCTTATAAACCAATATTCATAGTAGTATTATTTACAATAGCAAAGGGTGAAACTAACCCAAATATTTATCAGTAGATGAATATGTGAACAAAATATGGCATATAAATATTTCATAAGGAATGTTTATAAAAAGGAATCCATAAAAAAGAAATGAAATTCTTACTCATTCTACATTGATGATATTATGTTAAGTAAAACAAGCCAGACACAAAAGGAAAACTACCATGCAGTTCCACTTATATGAAGTATCTAAAAAAAAAAATTAAAAAGTAGAAATTAGATAAAAGTTAGTGGGGACTGAGGGAAGAGAGATTGGGTGAGTTACTGTTTAATGTACAAAGAACCACAATGGGGTCATGGTGGGAAGAGCATCAGTAGAAACCATCCCTGAAGATGCCTAGACAGTGATTTACTAGACAAAGATTTTAAATCACCTATTTCGAAATATTCAAAGAGTTATAGGTGGGGGAAGTTGAAAATACATGTGTGGAGACAGATGGTGTATGGGAATTTCTGCACCTTCTTAGTTTGCTGTGAATGCCTCAAAAATAGTGAAGTCCTTTGAAAAAGAAGGTCAACACAAAAAGGGACAACTGAAGATATTCCCAGAAAAGGGGAGTTTGTTTTCTAGTAATATCCTTAAGTACCCCAAAGACTGCTTTGTACTGAATTGTTTTCCACAGTCTTGAGTCCTTCTCTGCTGAGTATCACTATTCTGATTGTTTCAAGGACCAGTAAAAGCTGCACACTGGCCCACATAGACAGTAACCCACAGGCTTGTTCCCAGACCAACACTAAAACTTTGCCAGAACTTCAAAAAGAATTTTATGAGAGATCGATCCTCCCA
>NW_004567121.1:15375839-15381917 GCF_000260355.1 Condylura cristata
CCCCACCCCCGTCTTGGCTTGGTTGCTCATTTGGATCTCTTCCCTTCCCTCTTGACAGTCCCTTGGTTCTGGAGGAATCCAGAAGGAATGTCCTGGTGAGGGTATTTGCACCGTTCATTGTCCCCTTCTCTCTTCCTAACATCACCCAGTTTCCTTTGGAGACCCACTTGTCTCCCCTTACACAATAGTCATGTGATTTGGGTGGGACTGTCCCTAGCCTCAGTTTTGGTGGCGGGGGGGGGGGTGTCCCAAGTGCTATAATCACTATAACCCTAGCCCTGAGCTATGAACAATGGTTATGTAGGTCATGGCACCCAGACCTAGGCCAGTGTCACATTTTGCACACAGTCATAATTAGTGATTAGTTCCAGTTTGTTCATACAGAAGTGCAGGGAGGCATGAACCTGGATCCATAAAGGGAGAGAAGACTCCTTCTGATGAAAGCGATAGGATTTTGATTTTGATCTGAAGCTACTCTAGTCACTTTTCCCCCCACGAGGGCAAGACCAGTAGAGGAGGGAGGCAGGCTTTTTTCCCCAAAGGTGCTAAGCCTGAATCTCGAGGCAACCAAGATTTTCCTAACTGTGAAGATTTTATTTATGTGCATCAAAGACTTCCCTAATTATTGGATATTCTATTATTCAGAACCCAAACATCCCATTAGACAGTAGAGATATCCCACTAGTCTCAACACTGGGGATGCCAAAGGCCTTTATCCACCTTTCCTTCCATCAAGGAAAGGGTTTCATTATACCCAGGCTGACCCCACTGCAGAGTTCTAGGGGTGACTCCCTCCACAAATACCAAATACAAACAAGAATCCTATCTTAGAACGAGAGCCCACGAATTCTCATCTCTGATCCCTGCTACTATGTTTCCCAAGGTGGGACCTTCTTGGTCAATATTTCTGCAGCCACAGCCACTATTTACAAATATCTTGTCAAGTCCTGGGATGTGTTATAGTCAGATACCCTTCGACATGTAACCCTACTGAGGGAGAATGGGGACATTGTGTCCCAAAAAGGTCTTGGAAAACTTACTCGAAGATATTTTTTCATTCAATAAATGAGTGGGGAGGATGACTTTATTTCCAAGTTAGGGAAATATAAAAGGATATTTGATGAGACAGGAAAAAGGGACAGGGGTTCAGTCACCGTACTGTGCACTGAATCCGAGCTCTGAGAAGCAGTCAGTATTAGCAACAGATGGGGCTGTTTGTTTGGTTGCTACAGCCTCTGAGGCTGGCTGAGAAGGCTTGTCTTCATCTCCTACAGCCGTTACAGCCGTGTGATAACTGACAGCTGAAGCCAGAGCCTAAGAGGAATTAGGATTTTGAGGGAAGGGCATAGGGTTAAAAGATGGAAGGCTCTGCAGTATTGGGAAGGGAAGAAAATAAAAGATCAGAGAGGAGAAATAGCCCTTCAAAGTGAAGGATTAAGTGTAAATACCAGTTACGACTATGTGGTAAGTTACAGAAATGAGCACTGTAATTGTCATGAATATCTCTTTATGAATACTGTGTGCATATTTATGGATGTGGATATATGTATATATTTAAGCAAATATCTTTGGGTTTTCCCTCTCTTTTTCCCTTATCATGGAATACAAGATGTATTGACTTTAAATTATAATATTTATGTATTGTTCATTTAAGAATTTAAGGGATGTCAAGGAGATTTGACCTTTTCAGAGGAAGGGGTTAGTGTGTTTTCAGTTGTACTCAGAGTGTTATGCCACATTAAGTGGATTTAATATGCCTTCAGGAGATGTTGTGTCAAGTTGACAGGATAGACTTGTGCTGGTTAATTGCGTGTACCCATTGGAGTGGGGCGCAAGTAGCCACATAGCTGAGGAAACACTTCTGGGTGTATTTATATGTACGTAAGTTTTCGGCGTCTTTGAGTAAGTATCAAAGAATATGATTACTAGAGCTCGTGATAAGAGTATGTTTCAGTCTGTAAGAAGCTGCCAAACTGCCTTGCCAAGTGTCTGCACCATTTGCATTTCCTCCAGCAAGGAAAGGAAGTCCTGTTGCTCCACTTCCTCAGGTCTAGGTCTGTGTCATTGTAATAGGTGGGTAGTGGAATCTCATTATTGGTTCCAGTTTTCCCACTGTCTAGCGTGCATTTATGATGGAGCTTTGCAATCTATAGATTATTTGCAAATTTCTTTTGAGCCTCTCAGTCATTTGAGGAAATTTGCAAATTTCCTTAGCTATGACTATCCTGACACTCAAGCATTTCTAACAAAAGATTAAGTGCCCCACTGACAGTCCTTTTAGGAACACTCTTCAGTGGAGTGTCTTGTATACAACAGGTAACAAATTTCTACCTGAAACATAGCCAGAAACAGCATCAATCCATGTGTAAAATATTGATTTAAATTTTTAGAAGTAAAATTAAAATATGAATAAAAGCCACAAATTTGCCCCACGTCAAATGATCATTATGTGAATCGGGTTATAGATCTTATTATTTTGGGGGGCTGACTTGAAATTTTTTTAAAAAGGCTTTGATTAGAGACGAGGAATCTGATTTATTAAATGTAGAATTGCAGGCAGCTATAGAAAGGCTAATTTCAATTCAAGAAGCATGGTAGTTTCAAAATCTAGTAACAGATTTTTTTTTTTATCTCTTTCCCGTCAAGAGGTGGAATTTCTCTCTCTCCCCCTTTAGTCTGCATCAACATCTGACACAGCAGCAGATAAAATACAGTAGAAGAGACATTAGATGACTTACAAGGTTAGGTCATTAAAAAGCAGGCGGGGGCCCTCCCTGGTGGCGCAGCGGGTTAAAGCACTGCACCGAGAAGTAAAGCCACGTCCGCATGAGTTCGATCCCTGCCTGCTTCAGAGGTGATCCACATGGCGCGGCAGACCTCTCCTGGCCCGCCCGCTGCTCACCTCAGCAGTGTTCCTCCTCCATCTGCCTGTTCTGCTCCCCAGTCTGTCCCTGGTGAATCCTCTGACCCTCTGCATCTCTGGCCTGTACCCCAGTTCTGTATGAATAAATTTAAAAAAATGAAAAGGCAGGTGGTTTCTGCCTTGAGCACTGGAGCATTCTTTCCTGGGGTGCTGAGCTTTTGGGGAAGAAGCCTAGCTACCCTCAGGCCTCTGTGCTGGAGGGACCACATAGGCCAGTCACGCCAGAAATTAGCTTGCATGAGAAGCCTTGCCCCTCCAGAACAGCTCTTCAGCCAATTAAATGCCAACCCATGACCCCCTTAATGCTACATAGAACAGAAAAATCAGCCAGCAAGTGCTCCTTGAATTCCTGTGGCACAAAACTTTGAGACGTAAGAACATGTGGTTGTTTTAAATCCCTAAATTTGGGGGTCATTATTGTGCAGTAGAGCATCACTGCACAGTAGGAAAACACTTCTCAAAAGTCGGAGCTACCTAACAGTGGCACCGACTGCCTTGGGAAGGAGCTGCTGAGTGCAGCCTTCACTAACAGCTGGACAAAGTCACCGAGGTACCTGGGAGCAGCGGTGCTGTGCCCAAAGCAGGCTGTGCTGGAAATCAGAGAGGCTAGTAGATCCTGGTGCTCCAGGGCAGCGACCCCTTGGCCAGTCATTTTACCCAGCTGCAAAGAGCAATGGAAGAGATGTGAGCAACATCTGCACCATCTGTAAACTGGAAAGGGCCCACCTCGCCCAGGCTGTCATATTGCAGAGGGGAACCCCGCATTGTGTGAGCAGTTGAAGTGGCTAAATTAGCTCTGAGATTCTAGAAAAAGACGGGCATTCCTACTAGTTAGGTGAGTAAGCAGAAACCTGAGTAAGAGTGACCAACTCTGTTGCTCATAGTTAAATCCAACAGTTAAATCCCTTTTGCTTCCCCATCCTCTGAGCTATGAAAGTGACCATCAAGTAAGGAATGTCAGTATTAGGCTGAAAAGCGAGGTAGATATTAGGAGCTCTAGATCTTGATGGCAAATCTCTCGCGCGCGCTTTTTTTAAAGATTTATTTATTTATGCATACAGAGCTGGGGTACAGGCCAGAGGTGCAGGGGTGGTGAGAGGATTCATCAGAGACACAGTGAAGAGCAGAACAGACTGACTGACGAAGTACACTGCTGAGGGGAGTAGGCAGGTCAGGAGAGGTCTGCCGTGCCATGAGGGTCACCTCTGGGGCAGGCAGGGACTGAACTCATGCTGAAATGGCTTTAGCTTCTTAGTGCTGTGCTTTTTAACCCACTGCGCCACCAGGGAGGGCCCGCAAATCTCTTTTTTTAAGGAGACTGAGGGTGTTTAGGGAAAACCCTACAATGTTAGGTGAGCAAGAACATAATTATGATGTGCCCAAATTCTTCTAAGTACTCCAGGTTTAGAAGGAAAAACAGTAGATACTTCTGGCAAGCTTATTTACTACACTCAGATACAAAATAAGAAGCATTGCAGGCTTTAGGAGGAGAGCGAGTGTAAGGGGGGTCAGTTTGCTCTCCTAAGGGACACTCAAGCATAAATACTGAGAAAGGGAGTGCGGAATGATTAACATGTCTGGTTTGCAAACTCTGAGCCTCCTCTCCCTGAGTAGTTATGCCGAAGGTAAAGTTATAGTGCCACCTGCTGGACAAATGTAGGTGCGCTTCACTGCGTTTGCAAATTCTGTTGCTTCAGAAAAGTCAGCCCGGAAGCTTCAAGCCTCTAGAGTTGCCAGACCTGAAAGGAAGTCATTTAGCGGTGAGTAGGAAACCATAGCCCTGCTTAAGTGAATATGCCTTTAGCCTTTCAAAGGCTGTGTTTTTTGGGGTGGAAGAATTGAGATATTATAAGCTTCTCAGTCCCAGCAGACCAAGATATTAGGCTGTGTTTGACGTCCCTTAAAAAGGCAGGGTCCCCAAAAGTAGATGACTGGATTAAAAAGATGTGGTACATATACACGATGGAATATTACTCAGCATCCAAAAAAATAAACACATGCCTTTTGCAGCAACATGGATGGAGCTGGGAGAGATCATGCTTAGTGAAATAAGCCAGAAAGAAAATGAAAAATACCCGCTGGTTTCTCTCATAGCAGGAGTATAATGGACCGGGGGGGGGGGGGAATAATAATAATGAAGAGCTATATACCAGAGGCATTTTACAGGGGTGGAGTGGGGAGTGGGATCAAAAACAGTGGAGGAGGGAAAAGCACTGGACTATGGTGATGGCACATGAGTGATTTGGTGCTGGGAAGCCCACGGGGATTACTACTGAGATGGAAAAAGGCACAAAATGATGTAAAAATAAAGTATTATATTATTTAAGAAAAAAAGGTAGGGTCCCCTGAGGTTGCTCAGTCTGCATATTAGCTGCTCTCCCTTGCAGCCCGCCTTGGTGAGGGTCCTTTTCTCAGAGTCTTCTGGAAGGATACTGCTGTGGTTCCGAGGGAAGAGGCTCCAGCTGGGGAGAAGGAGGCGCCCGTATGGCACACATGGAAGCCCCAAAGCACCTCCCACACCAGTGGGTTTGCAAACACCCCAAACTGTCGGGAGTGTCTACTGGCCCCATAAGTCCCCTACAATGGCCAGGAGATGCCTTGAAAAGGGCTGCCTCCGTTTAAATCTTTAACCGCTATTAATGGTGTCTAATTATTTCCTAGTGCTAATAACTTAGACGAGTTTTCTCCTTTATGTGGAGATAATTAGAGGACCAATTATTTTTGTGTCCATGAGGGAGTGAACCCTTAGCTGCCAGCCCCGTGCTTGTACTTTATTCTACACAGTGGCAGAAGCTGCTCTGGAACACTGAATTATGTATTAACTGGAATCTTGAGGGCTTAAACTTTGAACAGCTGGTCCACCTCAGGTGAGGGATTATTCTAAAGAAGTAGAGAGAACAGAGAAGCTCATCCACGATCCTTTAGGACTTTTGGGCTGAGGGATCCTGTTAGCTGTGCATTCGCCTTCAGAAATTGTGTCCCACCTGCTGCTAAGACATTGGTTGTCAAACCTGAGCAGCATTGGTTCTTCAGGGAGGACGTTCAAACACAGATCGCTACACCCCACCTGCTGTATTTCTGATTCAGGAAATTGGGGGTGGGGGGTTACATTTCTACTAGGTTCCCAGGTAAGGCTGCTGTTGCTGGTCCTGAGA
>NW_004567121.1:15382385-15386519 GCF_000260355.1 Condylura cristata
AGAAGAAGAAGAAGAAGAAGAAGAAGAAGAAGAAGAAGAAGAAGAAGAAGAAGAAGAAGAAGAAGAAGAAGAAGAAACTGTACAACTTAAAAAAAAAGAAAAGAAAAACTGCTCTTACACAAGAGTTTCTAACCAAGAATATGCATACCCCTCCCCCCTCCCCTTCCTCCCCAGGAGATTAATGGCGAGAACTCAAAGTCCTTAACCTTGGTTGGGAAAGAACAGACATCTTTCTCTTTACTAACTTCTAGCTGAAATTCTCTGTCTCCTTAAATGATGACTATAGACAACCAATCAGAGTAGTTTCAGCAGCGATAACAGGTATTTTCAAGTCCCATCACAGCGGTAGCGGTATCTGCAAACATCATCTATGCGCATCACTGCTTCAAAACTCCAATAGCTATTAGCGGTGCCAGCAGATCTTATTATTTCATCCATTAATGGAGAAGCACATATATTACTGTATCACTACTTTAAAAAATATTTTGATAACTGTATTTCAAAATGATTGCTTTCCTTTGAGGTCCTCTGTATTTTCTTTCATGCTTTTGAAACCGTTGTTCAGACTGCCCAGGGAGGCGGGGGGAGGGAGGCGGTGCCCACAGCACAAACAGAGTAAAAACCTTGTTTTGGAAGTGTGAAATGAATCCTCAGAAAGAAGCCAGAGCTTCCTTTTGGGGGGATGTTGCACGAAGTGGGTGCTCTGGGAAGAAGCGGGTAGACCTGGACATGGACAGGTGGGAGGGGTCGGGAGGGGTCCAGCGAGGCGGCCCCGCTGCTGCACAGACAGCTGGTCCAGGCAGTCTGGCTGCGCATTGCCCCACTGGGAGAACCCGCCTCTTCAGACAGCATCAGCGCCAGTGCGCATGAGCAGAAGCCACAGCGATGCTAATGTAAACCTTTACGCTATGACTAACTTCTTGCCGGAGTCACGTGGCTTAATAAGGATGTTCTTTCAGTAGCAGACATGATAGTGGTCAGAACTGTCCCACACGCAGAGACAAAGCCCATCTCTCCGTCTTGGGAGAGATGAGCTTGTCTCTCCGCACCAGATCCTGCTCTTTCAGCCAGTTGAAAGGATGAGAGTATGTGGGTGGGTGTGGGTGGGTATGTGTAGAAGTGGGAGTTGGGAGATATGCCTCCTGTCATGAAATCCTTCTTTATCTCTCCTCTAAACTAACAGAACCCCCTAATGAGGTCTGCAAACCCAAAATCCGTAAGTGGTGTGGGGGAAAGAACCTGGGCTCTGGAATCAGATCAACTGGAGTCCCCATGTTCATCTTGCTACGGTGAGTTTGTGTGATTTAATCCCCCTCCTGAGCCTCAGTGGCCATGTCTGCAAAGGATGTGGGCGCTCCTGGGCTCAGTAAGTGCCACCTTCCTGGCTCTTTACATCCACCCTTGCTCCGGTGACCTCACACCATGTGTGCTCTCTGCTTCCTTGTCTGTCTTTGCCATTTCTGCCTGGCCATAACCTCCCCACCCCTGTCTCCTTCCACCTCACCCCAGTCTTGCTCATGCCCAAATGCTCTTCCCCATGCAAGCCCAGGTGTGAGCCTGTGAACAGAGCACCTGGTGTCTCCAGCCATGCAAAAGCTGGACAGGTTATGCCTCCTTTGACACTCCCAGGGACCGGGTTGCTGTCGACCTCAGCCTGAAGAGAAGAGCTGGTGCCTGGCCAGAGGAGGGAGATGAGTCTCCCCCAGAGCAGTTCAAATCTTTCCAGCATGTTTCTTAGCCAGAAAATAGCTGGGTCTTGCTTTGATTTTTTTTTCTTCCCTTCCCCTAGGTCTGTCGAGACGTCTCCCAGTCTGGTGGCTCAGAGTGGCCACCCCCAGACCTCTGTATCAGCCCCTTCTCAATCCACCCACCTTTTTTGGCTCTAGAGAGACACACTGGAGCTTTGTTTAAGAACTAGGAGGAACCTGCAGTGTCAACATTTCAATGTCCCACTTTCAGACACATTAATCCTTTTATTTGTTCTGTGTCCTTAAGCAAGTCTCCTATCCTTTATGGGCCTAGAACCAGTGTGTCCTGGCAGAAGGGAGAGATTGCCAATTCATTTTTCTGGGTACTTTAGAAGGGGTGCTACGGTGTTCAGATTAAACACCCCAAAGAGGGGCCATTAAATGTTATAGAGTGATGGCTATGTTGCTATTCCCAAGATTCACTGTAACTTTCCATAGCCTCCTACCCACCTACCCAGCCACCTACTGTTCACCCACCATCCACACGGGGACCCATTAACCCTGCACTCATCCACCCATACATCTATCTTTGATACCTGCCTTAAAAAGAAACAAACAACTCGTAGGACTTTAATGCACAACTGATAGACTTATAAGCAAAAATAACATCAGATTTAATAAGTGCTGCCTTGGACTTGTGTCAAGTCACTACACATTCAGTGAGAGAGTGACTCTTCCTGGGCTGGGCTGCCAGACTTACACTTGATTGCGCACTAGCTAACTAAGGCGAGCTGAGGGCAAAGGAAGGTAACCTCACTTAGGGGATGATGGGCAGTTAACTAAGCTGGGGCATTTAGGAGGAAAAGCACATTGACCATAAAGTGGGAGAGAGAAAAAAAAAGTCCTTGTGGATGGACACCTGATGGTATTAGGAGTAGGAGTCAGAGCTGGTAGGCTATACCTCAAGGGCATCAGAACCCCAGGGCCTCCCTGGGCATTCCTGGGGAAGAGCATGCCAGAGAGTAATAGTAGATAGGGAAAAGTAATAAGTATAACAATCATAATGATGCTTTTTTTAAATTTTTTTTTTTTAAGATTTATTTATTTGTACAGACAGAACTGGGGTACAGGCCAGAAGCTCAGGGGCGGCAAGAGGCTTCACCAGAGACAGAGTGGGGAGCAGAACAGGCAGATCGACAAAGTACACTGCTGAGGGGAGCAGCGGGCGGGTCAGGAGAGGTCTGCCGCGCCATGTGGTCACCTCCAGGGCAGGCAGGGATCGAACTCATGCGGAAGCGGCTTTAGATTCTCAGTGCTGTGCTTTAACCCGCTGCGCCACCAGGGAGGGCCATAATGATGCTTATTTATTATTGAGCACATCCAAACATCCAGAAACTGGCTCAGTGTTTTCCTTTGTTGCTTAATCCTCATAACAAACCCACAAGATGGGTATTATTGTTCCATTCCACAGAGGAAAACTGGAGGTCCCAGGACGCAGTTAACATCACTGCTGTGTGCTGAGCCCTGCAGTGGGGCCTGGTGGGCACCACTGCCAGCCACCAGCCACAGCGGCTGAGGGCTCCTCTGCTGTCCCCTCCCAAAATGACTCCCAGCTTCAAGGGTTCCAGCAAGGTGGACAGCCCTCAGGTTGCAGGTAGCAGGCCCATGCCCACCTCAGCTGGCCAAGGGCATTGGGCAAACATC
Organism: Condylura cristata; assembly: GCF_000260355.1. Lineage (NCBI taxonomy): Eukaryota > Metazoa > Chordata > Mammalia > Eulipotyphla > Talpidae > Condylura > Condylura cristata. Next base: position 15,385,778 of record NW_004567121.1, read on the forward strand.
AGGAAGGAGAGGGCAGGGAGGGCTGAAGCCACTGAAGCCGGTCTGGCAACTCCAGCCCCAATCCAGCTTATTGAGACCCCTTCTTTTGAAAGACTAGGAGTTCTTGCCAGGACCCCCACCCATTACTGAGGAGGGTGGATATGAGGTGGAGGGAGGTGGACCAGAGAGGATCCCCAAGACCTTGCTTTGCTCTGTATGCTGCTAGCCCACAGGGCTCAATTACCGAGCCCAAGATACTTGCACCCACCAATACCCCGGTGCCCAGGAGGACCCTGCCAGTGTGTGTGTATCTTACCGCCGCATTCCCTGAACTCCCAGGGAGCTTTCCCTGTCCCAGACCAGGTCAGAGGGGCAAGCCCACTGGTTCAAAGCAGAGTCAAAGACCAGACTGCAACCTGGAAGTGTGTTCTGGAATCCCTGTGGGACCCGGCTGAGGAGGTATGTGCCCACAGGGCCCAGGAGGGAGCCAGGCCCAGGCTGGGGGCTGCTTGGGGCCTCCCCAGCTAGTAAAGTCTCCCTGAGGTCTGCACTTGCCCTTAGCCTCCAGCCCATCCCAGCAAGTCTCCTAGGCAACTCTGAGAATGTCAGGACACTGTCCTTCCTCCTCCACACCCCAGCGGGGAGTAGGGGAGCTGCTGCTGGGAACGGCCATTACAGTGGCTCTGCTTACCTGCGGCTTTTGTCAGCAGCACTGCAACTGTAAGCTCTCTCAGCCTCAGTCTTCCTAGCTGTGCAGACGGGG
>NW_004567121.1:15386919-15395648 GCF_000260355.1 Condylura cristata
TGGGCATGAGAGTTCTAGAAGTTTCAACAGCCAGCCAGGGTGCTCACCGTCAGGGCCCAGGTACTGGCCTCCCAGTTTAAATGAGTGCCTTACTGGAGAAAGGGAGTTAACACTCCCTGCAGAGACACCAGGGGTAGAAAATGAACTCCAGAGGTGCTACAGGGACAGTTGTTTCAGGAACAGGAGCTCTTCAGAGACAAGTCCTGTATTAAAAGGTGAATTTGATTTTATGACTTTATTGAGACTTGGGGACTGGTGAGTTCTCCGTCACTGGAGGTGTCTGAGCAGAGACTGGATGAGGAGAAGAAAATTCAGAGCTGGAAACAAGAAGGGAGTAAGTGATCTTATACCATTCCAACCTAGAATTTCTGGGTCTGTGAAAATAGGTGGCCACTAAGAGGCGTGATTTGAAAACTCTGTCCCAAATCTCTCTTCTGATGCCTCACACCCCTCCATACCAGGTTCACTGCTTGGGGCACCTGGGTGTACAGGTATTGCCATTCCTATGCGCTGTCAGCTTTCCTTCTTGGTGTACTCTGACTCATCAGAGCCCTAGTGGAGGTTCCGACGGGGGAAGGTAAGGAGGTGAGGATGAAGGCAGGTTGGAAGAGGCACTTAGAAGGAACAGATCCAGTTGCCTGTAATGGGTGGGGGTCTGGGCCTGAGAGACTGAGACACACAACTGTGCTAGGCAGACCTAGTCTCAGGGGCTGGGTGTACTAGTCTGTGAGGAGGGTGCTCACTGTTTAGTCTCTACTCTGTCTCAAGGGGCTGGGTGTACTAGTCTGTGAGGTGGGTGCTCACTGTTTAGTCTCTACTCTGTCTCCCCAGGTGAGGCTGAACCCCTCCCCCCATAGTCAGGTACATATGCTGTAGGTACATAACCTGAAACAGAAATGACAGAAATGACAATAGCTTTAACAGTTATCACAGCATATTGAATGCCAGCATTGCCTCCAAGAATCATAACCATTTTGAAACATAGGTATTGGGCTCATATCACATGTGCAGACAGGTGACCAGGGCGTAAAGCCCACAGGCTTCCAAAGGTATAGTGATTAGAAGCACCCTCTGTCCAACCACAGGCCCATGGGAACAGGAAGCAGAAAGCAGCAGCTCTCATCTTCCACCTACCCACCCCACAGGTGTTAGGTGGGTGAGGAAGTGCCCATCATTGTGCCAGGCTGTGCTGAACTTGAGGGTAAAATACAAGGTGAATTAAGAGCCAGGTTCGAGGGGGAGTTCTTCATCTGAGAGCAACACAGTATGTGTTGTGGGAGAAACTCCATGAGATCATATCAAGCTCACACTCTGAACTCAAACAGATGTTTGCACACCCATGTTCATGGTATCATCATTTGAAGTTACCAAAAGGTGGAAGCCAGCCAAGTGTCCAAAATGGATGAATGGAAAAATAAAATGCATTCTATGCAAGCGGTGGAATATTATTCAGCCAATAAAAGGAATGAAATGCTGATAAGGGCTACAACACGAATGAGTCTTAAAGACACTATGCTGAGTGAAATAAGCCAGCCCCAAAAGTCAAGCAAGTGGTGTATGACTGCGCTCACGAGGTGCCTAGAGCAGTCACTTTCAGAGAAGGTGGTTGCCAGGACTTGGGGGGAGGGAGAAAGGGGAACTAGTGTTTACTGGTACAGTTTCACTTGGGGGAGATGAGAAAGTCCTGCAAAGGGATGGTGGTGATGGTTTCACAACATGAATATACATAATACGGCTGAGCTAAGTGCCTGGAAATGATGAAAACAGAAAATTACATGTACATTTCACTGTAGAAAGAAAGTGTCCACTCTAGCGTTCCAAGGCTGAGTGAGAAAGGTTATAGGTTTTGTCTTTTTTTCCCAAAGATGCAGGCTGTTAGCCCTTTGCCATGGACATATGTCCAGCTGGGGTGGTGGCTGAGACCCAGGCCTGGGGGTGGTGAGAGAAGAGGGAGTTCAGTAGGACTTAGAGGAGCCAGTAAGGAGTTCAGGACAAGCACTTGCTGGGTGAGAGGGGTCAGAGTGCTGGGAAACGGCTGTGGGGCCCCTTGCGGCCCATGCTCAAGGATCCAGGGCCTGGGACCCTGGCTGGAGTGATGTTGAATGGACTGTGGTGCTGGCAGGTGTTGAGGTGGCAGCTGGAGGAGGAGTGGGAAGCTCCCTGGGGGCAGCCATCCACGAATTTCTTCCCCTGGGGAAACGCCCTTCCAAGTCTGAAGGGGAATCTTGCCAGAGCAGCAACTTCAGAATTCCTGCAGAGGCGGGGCTTAGGGCAAGCGGGCTCCCTGGCCTGGAGTGCAGGATCATCAGCTGCCCACACTGGCCTGGGAGGAGGAGTAGGCTTTGCAGTGTAATCCAGGAGGAAACAGCGGGGAGACTGCTTCTGAGCCAAGACAAGGAAGAACTGTCCAGAACAACTAGAAAGCATTCCCTGGGGAGGAGGTGAGTTGTCCATTACCAGAGGAATTTCAAGGTAGGTAGTCCTTTACAGATTCAGAGCACCCTGTATGGGGGGAATGGGGGACTGCTTGGGTAGGAGAGGGGATGGGGAGCCTCAGAGGAGGAGGTACGGTTGGGAGGAGTGGCTGCGGCTTTTTCAGAGGAAGCCACTAATCCTCGCAGGGAGTCTGTCTGGCCCAGGGCACTAGATAATCCCAACTGCCATTCTGGGGTTTCCTTTCATCCTGGGGCCTGCTAGGCCCATCCCAAGGAAGCCTGGCAATAGTCCAGCCAGGGGCAGACTTCTGCCACCCTGTGCCTTTGCCCTAAATGCCTGTCTGAGAAGGAGGCCAGCAGGGGGTGATACAACATGGGAAATGGTGCCCTCACCCTCTCCAAGGGCTGCTTCAGATGACTATGCTGTGGATTGGGTTGGGCTGTGGATGGGGGGGCATGTCCCAGCTCTCAGGAGGTGCCAGGTACGGGGGACAGGACAGGTCATGGGTCAAGTGGGAAGAGCAGTGCTTGCTTTCAGCAGCCTCCATCCTCGGTCAGAGGTGAACTCCACAGAAAAGTGCTTTTTTACACGTTTGGGGAGAAGGCCCTCGTTGGTGGCACAATGGGTTAGGACACAGCGCTGCAAGCGAGCTGCAGCCGCTTCAGTGCAAGTTCGATCCCAGCCCCAGAGGTGACCCACATGGTGCGGCAGACCTCTCCTGACCCACCCGCTGCTCCCCTCAGCAGTGTACTTCATACATCTGCCTGTTCTGCTTCCCACTCTGTTTCTGGTGAATCCTCTCCCTGCCCCTGCACCTCTGGCTTGTACCTCAGATCTGTTATGCATACATAAATAAATCTTTAAAAAAAAAAAAAAGAAGAGTTTGGGGAGAGCAGCCCACAGGCTTGGATGATGCCACGGAGCAGGACTTAGAGTGGAGTCAGCAGGTGAAGGGAGGGAATTTTTGGGGGCAGATGGAATTTTCTGGCACAATTTCAATGGATCATTCTGCTCGTCCCACCTGGGGCCCACTAGGCCACACAGCCAGTGCTAGCAGGTAGCAGAGCCAGTCAGCACCTCCCAGGCAGGAAGTTGTGGATACTCTTAAGGCTCCTACATTTAGCTGAGCCTCAGAACCACCTCCCAGGCTGTACAAAATATTGGCCTTCTCTGTCAAGAAACTGACCTCTGAGAATCACCTTTCATTAAAACGCAGGATCCAGGGCCTCCCGGTGGTGCAAGGAGTTAAAGCGCAGCACTACGAAGCTGTCCATAGTCACTGCCGCACCAGCCTGAGTTGGTTACCTGGCCAGGGAGCTGACCCACCTCCTTCTTGCCCACTGCTCCCCTCAGCAGTACTTCAGTCAGTCTACCTGCTCCCCACTCTGTCTCTGGTGAGAGAGATCACCCCCTGCACCTCTGGCCTGTACCCCAGTTCTTGTATGCATAAATAAATAAATCTTTAAAAAATAATAATAATAGAATACAGGTTCCTTAGCAAGCGCATAGACCTGGGAACACAAACTGCAGAGAAAACTCGCGATCCCTGCTGGAGCTTTTGCTCTGCAGAATTAAGAACCAATGGCAGTGAGAAGACCTGTGCTCACCAGGTTCACACACACAGCACAACAGACATTGGAATTAGGACATGCAGACAGCCATGATACAGCACCCAGCTTTGCAGAGTAGCAGCAAACTCTGACGATTTATTCAATTGTCTGAGCCAGATAATGGCCCGGAGTGGACATTCCTGGGCCGGGTATACACCCACAAACCAGGCAAGCTCCCCACGGACTCTCCTGACTGGGGAGTCAGTGACTCTCCAGGGGCTCTGCTCCATCCTCCCCCAGAACCTTGCCCTACCATGTTCCTGCAGCGCCTCCGTGGCTGGGCTGCTGTGGCTGGGTCACTGCCCAAGCTGATGAGTGTCTGGAGCCCCCAGCAGGGGCTGTGTTCCCCTAGTGACAGGCCGATATGAGCGGGGAGCTTAAGGAAGCTGTGACATCAGAAGACAGGCAGGTCTATCTTAGACACCTGCTGTGACTGGCTCACCAGAAGGCCCAAGCCCCAGATCAGAGGTCAAGGTCAAAGCCAATCCAAGGGGTCATTTTGGGACCCTGAGCATCAACAGGATGCTGTCCTGGCTGCCTACCTCCAGAGTGGGGGATGGCAGGGGAGTGGAGAGGAGTTTGAGGGGCCCGCCTATCCCTAAACCCTGGCCCTGTTATCAGGGTGGATGAGAAGGGAGGGTAATCTGGAGCCAGGGCCCTGCTCCATCAGATTCTGACTGATCAGAGATTCTTACCAATGATTTTCTAATTAACCAGAAGCTCATTTTTCTTCTTTCCCTTCAACTTCCTCCTGCCCCCCCAGTGCTCATATATAGTAGGGCTCATACAATAACCCCGGTATCTGTCATTGGCTGAGTTCCCAACAGGTGCCAAGCTCTCCCGCACATGTGCCTTCTGGGTACAAGATAACCCTCTCTTGATTTTCCTCCCATTTTCCTGGTAGCTCATGACTTCTCAGCCTATTTTACTGTTCTCTTTTCCCTGACCTATAACAGTTGGGGTGCTCAGGCATTGTGTTTCTTCTCCCCATTTCTCTCCTGGGCGAGGTCATCCAATCTCACTGGAAACAGCATGTACATACAATAGGCCAACGGCTCCACCCCCACCTCTATCAGTTTCTTATTTAACCTAATCAAAAGCCTCATCAACCTCTCTCCCTTGAGATTTCATAGGGGCTCCAACTGAACATGTTCAACCTGAACCCCTCCTTCTCCTCCACTCAGCCTCCCCACTTCTGTGAGCGGCAGCAGCACCTCCCTTGCCATTGCTCAGAGCCTCTGAGGCCCCCCACCGTTCCCTGGAGTAGACGCTAATTCTTCCCAATGTCTGTGCAGCTGGGCAGTCTTGTCCGGCAACTTCCTGACCCCCTTCTCCGAGTGCTTCCCCTCAAGACAACAGGTGTGCCTTCCAACCTCACCCTCCGCTGTTCTCTCTCCTTGGGAAACATTTCTTCCAGATGCTTACTTGGCTCATCTCCTTCCAGTTTGCTCACATCTCACTTTTTCACCTAAACCTAAACTGACAACCCTGTTTTTTGCCATGAGTTTTACCTACTCCGCCCTTCCTGGTTCCCCTACTTTGTCCGACATTTTGTGCTCCTACAGCCCTTCTCACCTGCAAACACTTGATATGCTCAGCTTTGGTAGGGTTCCTTTTTACTTATTCTCTCCTCAATATGAGGACACAAATACTTAGTTGTTTTAGTCCATGGATATAGTCCAAGTTCCCTAAACAATGGCCGGTGCAATGTAGGTGCTCAATAAACACACATGAATAGCTAACATAAATCAAGTCTCTTTCTAGTCCATTTGGAGAACTTCATAGCACGCATATCAATCATCCTAAAAGGCTACTTTATTCATTTAGTTTCCTGCTTAAAATTTCCTATATAGAGTCATAATACCTTTATTTAAGGTCTCAATCTAGGCATTATTTGGGAAATACTGGGAAGTAGAAGACTCTAGTTTAAAACTGTGTTTCAAATTTTTTTCTGAAGACTAAATGAATGTGTCTGGAATATTTTAATAAAATAGAATTCATTTTGACTTTTTCAGTTTGATTTTTAGATTTTGGAAGCAGTATTTCCATGATCTGAAACACTGTCTGAGGTTGATCATGTGACCCTGGTGCCTGTGGATATATGGGCTGATGATGTTAGTGATGGAGACTAGACCAACCCACTGGCCATGGGACCAGCACTGTGACCTTGATCCTGGAGATACCTTCAATCCTGGACAATGTGATTTCCACACGACTCACTCCCAGTTGCCACGAGGCCCATGTGGCAGCCTCGCCATCGAGACTCCTTGTATTCACGTCCTCATGCATCTCTGCTCTGAATGCTGGATTCTACTGAGGATTCAAGAGTCTCATCAACTCTCTCTCCAAACCCCAGTTTCTATTTCCTCTGTCATTTCTGCAGACAGAGTTGCTGGCTCAATACCCATCTGGATTCTGGATGATGGTCCTTTGGTTTGGGCACTGAGTTTGTATCTCAAACGTTGGAAAGCCTCAGTCTCTCTGAAGCTCTCCCCACCCTCCTGGGGAGCCCCCTGATTTCTGGCCCCTGTGCGGGAGGAAATGTCATTTCTCTGCATTTCCAGATTCACAAGGCTGTGCACCACTCCCATCTCAGTAACGCTGAGGCTCAGTTTTCCCAGACCATGATGCTTCCTCCCCTCTGCTCCCAGGAAGTCTCATCCTGCCTCCACTTTGCTTCTTTTTCCCCATCTCTGAACCTTGAAAATGGAGCAACGTATAACATGAGGTATAAAGAGCATAGGCCTTGGAAGTGTAGAATTTGGATTCCACTTCTGAATGAGGTTACTCTCGGTGTCCTGGAACGTGTGATTGCCTGTCACTTAAACTCTCTGTCACTTTTAGGGTTTTTGTTTTCGTTAAATGAGATAAACTAATATGATTTCTATTTCAGAGGCTCTGGGAAAAACAATACATGTCAAGTACCTTGGACAGCACCTGGCACAAAGTAAGTGCTCACTTAAGGGGAGTCGGCTCTGCCCTCACCTTTCTGTCCTCTGTCTAATACCTCCAAGCACTGTGTTGAGGGAGAGGATCTTGGCTTCAGTCTTGTCTTGTGCTGTCTTCCAGCAAGGCTCATATATGTCATCCACAGCCAAGGTGCTGACTCCCTGTGCCTTCTGTCTTATCCTAGATGTCAGTGTTTTGCTAGTTGTTTAGAGGGACCATGTGTACGTGGGTCCCAGGAGCAGACCCTTCTTAGCGGCCACTCAGTATGGCCCTGTCTGGGCTTGTTTCATTCTTCCAAAGTGGCCCCTTTTCTCTCTATCTTTCTTGCACCACCTTCATCAGGGAGGAGGGACAGGTGGCATTTATCCAGCATCTTACAGAGACAGTGAAGTTAAAAAACACTCCTATTGATAGAAATAAACTGTTACATTTTTCTTCTTACATTGCCTGGCAAACCTCCTGCCCCAACATTCCTGTGAAATCAAGCCCTTTGCTGCCTCCCCCAGGGACAAACATCTGCAGTGAACTTTATTCTTCAGGTGTGTTGCCAATGGCCTTCACTTCTGACTCATCAACTACCAGAGTTCAGTAATGAATTGTGATACTGCTGAGTACTTTCCTATTTGCTTCCAATGCTACTCTTTGTCTTCCCTCCTCTGTCCTATGTCTTGGCCGAAGAAGACAACCTCATTTCTGAGGACACCGGATGCCACTGTTCCTCCAGTTTTTTTGGCTTGTGGGTGACCTTGTCTTCAAGCGAGGGATGGATGGAACCTGTGGGTTCTCTGGCCTTTGCAGCCCAAAGCTCCTGTGACAGTCACAGGCCTCCACGCTCTGCTGCCGTCATCATGGGGACCTCTGTCCCTCAAGCAAGGTCTCAATCCTGGCCACCAGCGTGGGTGCCAGGATGAACAACATCTAAAGCTATTCTCCAATAATGGTTTTTAGGTGCCAAAAACAAAAGCATGTGCTCTACACCCTAAGTTTTCATCCTCAAAAGGAGGAAAAGTGGCAAACAGGTAGGTAGCCTGAGTGAAAACTGGAAGGAGCACCCCCATTCTGCTTTAGGACTGCAGACAAAAGGGGTGAGAGTTTTACATTCTTTGGATCCTGTGAGTGTCCACGTCTCTTGGGGGCACAGATGGTGGAGATACTCCAGGGGCCCCTGGGGGTGCATGATAGCCACCCCTGCTTTCTAAACCTTAGAATCTTCAGATCCTTTGAGACCATTGGACACCGGTATTTCTCACGTTCCTTTCCTGCCAACACAATCTGCTTTACTCCCAGGGGAAATGAGAGTAAAACAAAAATGCTCTATTCATGTCCGTATTCGTGCAGTGACCCTACACCTGCTTCTCGTCTGTGCCTTCCTCGTCACGTCTAACCTCTCAGCTTCAGGTCTTGCTGCCTAGGAGGCCATCTGCAGGCACTAAGCCAGACCAGTGCAGGGGGTGGGCATGAAGTTCCTGACACCAAAGGGTTTAGGTCACATTATCTCATTGACCGCATTTTTCCCTGCCCATAGATGGGTGCAGGGGTGGGTGGGATACATTTTTTTTTTTAGACTCCATTTCTTTATTATTATTATTTTTTAAAGGGAATTGAAATCATCTTTTATTTATAACAGAATAGGAATTAGAATGATTCGCTGTTTAATTTTACAGAGTTGTATAAATTTGTTGGGTTTTTTTTTGTTTTTAATTATTACAAGAGTTTATTTTTACATCATTTTGC
>NW_004567121.1:15396128-15415291 GCF_000260355.1 Condylura cristata
GGTGGGATACATTTTAACAAGAGGAAGGACTCAGATTCTTGAGGTGGCCATTCTGCTTCAGCAAACTCAGCACAAATACCAAGATCCTTGGAGGTTGCCAGTCAGGTCTGAACGTTGGGGTCGATGAGAAGTGGAGTGGAGAAACTGAGGTGAGGCGGAGAGCAGGTGGGGAGATTCCGCTGCTTCCCCAGCAGCCGAGAGGTGTTCCATTTCCTGAGCTGTGCTTGTCCCATTTCAGTTTGAACAGATGGAAATACAGTTCAATGTTTCAACATCATTTGCCTTTTGGTGCTAAAATATTGATAAGTGCTGCCCAGACCGATGCCCCGCGGTTCCGAGCGGTAACTGGAGCATGATGTGTACTGAAGTGAGACATGCAGCGCCTTTTAACGAGTGTTTAAAATTCCTGGAATAATGCTCAACTCTGGCTTAGCTCATTGGGCTCCTGAAAACCTCCCCCCACCTCTGCCCACCCCTGCCCACCTCCTACGGGCTGGAGGAGAGTGAGCCCCGCCCAGACCCCCTGCTGCTGGCAATTAGGATGGCAGCTGCCTTCCCTAGGATGAGAAATAAGGCAGCGCCTCTGCGCTGAGCAGGCTGGGAGGCAGACACACTTGGTCAATGCAGGATGCTGGGTGCTGGCCCACCTGCCTGCAGGGTCCTGTTACTGGGAGCCCACAGAAATGAGGCCCTGAGTAGAGTTCTCAAGAAAGACCAGCGAGGGAAAGGCAGAGAAGGAGGGTGAGGAAGAGGGTGGGGACTTAGGGAAAGAACGAAGGAAGGAAGAAAAGGGAAAAGGAGCTAGCCTGGAATAGCAAGCCCCCAGGAAGAGCTTGCCAGACCCTGAAGGGATTCAATTGTGTCTCCAAGAAAGTGAAAGCTCTGGGCCTCTGCCAGGGCACCCCAGGCTTAAGACACCCCTCTTCAAAAGGCATCCAGGACAAAGGTCCCACACCTACCACATGCAGGAGGGTGTCACTCCCGAAGCTGGGAACCACATGGGCTGCCCAGGTGAGGATCACCCAGGTGGAGGCCAGGTATCCAGCTGTCACGGGAAATGGGGGGCTGTCATGGGAAATGCTGCGCATTCTCGGGACTTCTGGGTTTCTGCTGATAGGTGTTTTTTTTTTTTTTTTCAATACTCTGTAGATCTTTGTGGGGTTGTTAGATGAATGGTTTCAAGAGGGCTGGTTGAATTAGCTGTCTGCTTTTTCAGGAGCGACCCCTTAAAGCTCCCATGTGGGAGTAAATGGAGCTTGTCCCACTACAGGCTTATGTGACTTAAATCAGTATATCTCAGCACCGCAGGCTGGAAACGTATGGAAAGGAATATGGTAGGTTGAATAACATTTGCAACTGGGGAGACAGACTAGGAAACGCACAATGTCTTGGAAGGCAGAACCTGACAATTCTGGTCTACCTCAGCCTTCCACAAAATAAAACCCAGTGGAGCCGTGCCGGTATTTCTGAAAAACAGGAAAAACAGGAAAAACAGGCGGGTGACATGTGATGTGACTCAGGAGGACATTGATGGAAACATGGAGTGTAAAACTGAAGGGTTGGAACAGGAGCAGCTGAAACACCGCTGTCCTGGACAGAGTGACCGGGCAGGCCACAGGCTCCACCACGGAGCAAATGTGACCAGAGGCGGAAGTACGTGACCCCAAGCAGTGGGCTCTGGGGAGGCTGGCAGCAGCCTCATCTGACTCTTCATCCATAAGTCAGCCCACGATGGGGACACCTGCCAGATTCCTCCGTCACACACCTGCTCCAGGCTGTCTCCCATTCCCACGACAGTCCAGCTGCTGCCCCAGCCCAATCACCCTCCATCCCCAGGCCTGCACCCCCAAAAGGTCTGCTCATCCTCCAAACCAGTCACCTGGGCTGTTTCTGGGCCTGCGCGAGGCTCTGACAGTGAGGGCTGGGCCTGTTCTCCGGTTCCTTGCTCCTGTTACTGCAGCCACCCAGCGGGGGGCCGTGGCACCTGGCTCACAGCCGGACAGAAGAGGAGCAGTCATGTGGCCTGGGTAGTGCTCGCTGGCACGGAACACCACATCCAGGAGCCCGTCTGTGGGAGCTGAGGACCCCGCCTGCTGGGCCTCAGGCCTGGAACTGCAGCCACGGGCTTCTCACCTGCAAGAAGACAAGCAGGAGGCAAAAGGAACCACAGCCGCAGGCCAGGCAACGCTCTTCATTGCTGCACTTTGTAAGATGCTCCCAGCTCAGCGTCACCAGCCCTGGCGGGTGTCACCTCCGAGTCACAGCGGTCGAGCAGCACCAGCGGGAACATGCCAAAGCCCACAAGGCCCAGTGTGCCCTGCACAATATCACCTCTGTGAGGAACTGTGAGCCCAGAGATGCCGGCTGTGTAGACCCCCTGGGGGCCCTGCTACTGGCCTGGCAGGGTGGGACCTAAGACTCTGCATTCCTAGGAAGACCCCAGGTAAAGTTGATGGTGCTACTCACCCCTCCCCCACCCCACCCCACATACATGTGGACAGGCGAGGTCCCCAGCAGTGTTTGCCCGTCTGGCTTCATAAGAGGCACCTGGAGATTCTGAGTCATTGGGGACAGCCTCGCCTATCTCCTGGGGTTCCACAGGTCTGCTGTGGGGGTCTCTGACCTCCGGAGGTCAGCATCTCTCTGAAAATGCTCCCAAGTGAACCCCGATATCAAAGGAGCCAGGAGTATGCTTTTTCTCACCCCCCCCCATCAAATGAAACATATGTTTGGGTGATTGGGCAGGTGGCACGTGAGTGGTGTTCTTTCAGAGATGTTGACCTACAAAACTGCTTCCAATTCTGGGTTTCCTTGATGGTGACAGGTTGGCTCAGTGGGTGGGCTCGTGGTGATTTTGCCCGAATGCCCACCCAGTTGAGTGGTTCTTCTTTTTCTTATGAAGCCCTGACTGCAAATGGGATTCCCGGGCGCCCTCGCCAGGAGCCACAGCACAGCCAGCTCAGCCCACACAGTCACCTGCAGAGATGGCAGTGTCTACCAGATACACGGTTCTCCTGTTGTTACAGAAAGACAAATGGGCATGACGCTTGGGTGACTCATAAAGTCAGTAAAGAAACTGGGAGTGACAGAAGGATTGTTCAAAAATGTGTCAAAATATAAAGGGTGGATTTTTAGAAAAAAAATCATTTATTTATGCATATAAGAAATGAGGTACAGGACAGAGGTGTGGGGTTGGGGTGAGAGGATTCACCAGAGACATACTGGGGAGCAGAACACACAGATGGACTGAAATACACTACTGAGGGGAGCAGAGGGCAGGTCAGGAAGAAGTCTGCTGTGCCATCTGGGTCACTCCCTGCCCGGGGATTGAACTCCTACTGCAGAGGCTACAGATAGCTTCCTAGTGCTTGTTGGGAATGTTGTAAAAAGTAAGTTCTCACTAGACAGCTGCCCCCTCCAGAGCCATTGTTCCTGGAAGGTGCTGGCAGGGTGGGTTCCCAGAGATAAGCCTAGATTCCTGCTTGATCAAGATAAGCTTCCAGCGCCTGCTCTCTCCCTAACATCTGGACAAACAGGAATTTGCAGGCACCCACCAGCAACGGACATACTCAGTGGAAAATCCCCAGCCCTACTAACTGCCCTTAGAAACCCCACTCAGGAGATCTTGGGACCCTTCCTTGGGTGCGCCTGCTGTGACAGGGAACGGAAAGGAAGGATCCTGGCTCGAGCTGGCCTAATAAAGTCTCGTTTGTTTTTGCTTTGGACACGGGCCTCGGTCGTTATTGAACACAGCAATATTTTACACTCCAACAGTGCTGTGCTTTAGCCCACTGTGCCACCGGGGCCCACTGGGTGGGTTTAGAACAAAGAAAGAGCTTTGTATATGGGTGTCCGAACTGACCCCATGGAAGGATGTTCGAAAGTCTCAGTTCCAGGTACGTCAATGTGAAATCGCATCTAGTCGTGCGCCTCCCACCCCACCAGCCTTGTTTAGCTCTCTTCTGGCTTCCCTTGCCTCTCTCTTGCCCTTGCCTATTGGCACATGCTTCTGGCAAGTTCCCTGGATGATTCCTTACCTCTGACCCCAGAGGATCCTCTCGTTGGCTCCAGGCCACCTCCCACCACTGTCAGGGGATCTTAGTGGCTCCAGGTTGAGTATGTCCTACCTGGCCACCTGTTGATTTCTCCAGGTGAACTAATAATGCTTTGTTTATGGCCCGGAATGGGGTTTATCACTCACTCACTCACTCACTCACTCATGGATTCAGCAAACATGTGCCAGTTGTGTTTACAACTTGAGGCAACACAAGAGGAGCACAGTAAACTGGGCTCTGAACCCCTGCAAAGCCTGGTAGAGTGTGGGCTTTGCTCTCTGGTGGCCAGGGTGTCTCAGTGAGAGCACCTTAGTTGTGTGGCCTTTCCACCCTGCATGGGAACTCCTATCACCTAAGGGGGGTCCCTCCTCTAGAAAGCTCAGGTCCCCTTTGGGGTGCTTGCAGAGCTGTCTCCTCCACCCCTGGACAGGCCAGGCTGACTCAGTCTGTGAGTCACTCCCCCAGCTCTGGTTACCATCCCCACCCTGTCTCTAAGCTCTTCTCCCTTGACTCAATGCCCAGATGTTCCAGAAGAGTGCTGTCCAGATTCCCAGGTCTCCAAGTTTTTGTGTTTTAATAATTTAAATAAACATTAAAAACAGCACAGATGAAGATCTCACAGAGTTCTGCCGCAGAAGGAATTGCTGAACAGTCACGAAGGAAATGAGCTCCTTTGGGGGCGGATGAAGGGAGGTGACATCTCACTATGTGTCTCCCAGGGAACCCCGAGGAGAGAAGTTCCATAGGGTTAGCCACAACCTCAACTGTCCTGGAACACCCTCTCTAGTTTGGGCCCCAGCCACATCCTGACAGGAGGCAACCCCGCCCCATCAGGCCTAGCCTAGGGAGGAAAGCTCAAACCCTGTGATTCAGGGGGTGGGGAAGACTGCAGGCCTCCCAAAGTTCTCTTAGCTTCTCAACTTCCTTAACCAAAAAGTGGCAATAAAGACAATGATGGCCTGAGGGAGGTGAGGAGGGGAATGAAAAGGGCTATAGAGGAACAATCCAGGGCTGAGCTCTGCATTGAGGAAATGGGAAGTTCCTTCCTTTTCTTCCTCCCTCTGGGGTTATAGCTCTGGAGAGGTGGTTTAGAGCCTGAGGCACTTATCTGTGTGGTCCTAGCAATGGCCCTTTCCCCAGGCATCCAGAGGAAGGTCAGGGCTATCCACCCCTGACCTGGGGGTGGAGTCGGCCTTTCCCTGGGTCTGAGAAAGGGTGAAGGCTCATCACCCCCCAGTCCAACTCCAAGAAAATGCCATTAAAAACTAGATCTAGGGCTCTCCCTGGTGGTGCAACAGGTTAAAGCACCACATTATGAAGCTCTCCAAATCCACTGCAGCACAAGTTCAATCCCCGGCCAGGGAGGTGACCCACATGGCGTGGCAGACCTCTCCTGACCCGCTCGCTGCTCCCCTCAGCAGTGTACTTGGCCAATCAGCCTGTTCTTCTTCCTGCTCTGTCTCTGGTGAATCCTCTCACCAGCCCTGCACGTCTGGCCTGTACCCCAGTTCTGTAAGCATACATGAATCAATCTTAAAAAGCAAAAACAAAAACAGATCTAGCCTTGGCCAAGGGTCAGGTCAAGCAGGGTCACAGACCTTTCTTGAACGGGACCATTTTTGATTTTCCCACTTGGAGGAGAAACTCCCTGCTCAACCCAATGTCTGCTTTGCCAGCACCGCGGTTCCTGAGCTGCCCAGGTGGCCCCAACTGGGAGCAGCAAGGCCAAAGGTCACACACAACTCAAGCTCCTCTTCCTCCAGATGCTCATTTCCAGTCATAGAAGACAGACTGGATGGAGCCAGGCTCGTGGGAGTTCACTTACTAGACCAAGCCCACAGGCCCAGGCAGCACAGCCCAGCGCCCCTTGCTGACCAGCACTGAAGCTGGGGGTGGGCGCAGGTGATCTCCCTCCTTGGACATGACCCGGGACCTCACGAGCCGCCCGTCTGCTGTGGACCAAAGCTGACCTGGAGCCAGCCAGTCCAGCTCCCCAGGACACGTGCAGGAGAACCCCTGGGCGTGTCAGGAAGGAGAAAGGTGTTTGGAGGAGATGCCTGCACCTGTTTCAATCCCCCAACTGTTTGGGCAGCAGGTAGACATCCAGAAAGAGGCATTTTCTCAGAGCCCCGTGGCTCCCTCCTTCATCCTAATGCCAGGAACCAGATTTATCTGCCTTCTCCAGCTTGTGTCACAATCAAGCCCTCCCCCGTGGCCCTCCAGCACCCCTCCAATTTTGCTGGGCTGGTTCTGGACCCTGCCCCATGGCCAGCTGGACCTACTCTTCCTGTAGACTTCACTCTTGATGATCACCCCGTCGTAACTGCCATGCCAACTCTCCCAACTTCCTCTCTCACCGTGACCCTCTGCTCCGTCCACTATGCAGACTCAACTGGAGTCCCTTACCCAAAACCTGTGGGAGTTAAAATACGTCCGGGAATTCGGAATCTGAGATTTCCAAATGGTATACACACAGCACTCATATCCTATATCACGCAATGCCACCCTAGAGGGTCCGGAGCAACACCTGTAATCAAACGCATTAACATTTCTGCAGTGAAACAACTGATGTGCATGCCAAGTGGGATAAATAAAGACTATAAATAGCTTCACATCAGTTTAGGTCAGGCTCCGCTGCCAAGTGGTTTTGGCAGCCAGCACCCAAACAAACGAGCAAGCACAAAGCTTTCTGAATTTTGGGTTTGTAGAGAATCAGTATTGATGCCGATTAAGAACCAGGCAAGCAGATGACAGTGGAGGAAAGGAAAAGGACTTTTGGTGACCCCTCTTGACCTCACCCCTGTCCCCACTTGGAGCCCAGCCTCCCTCGGCCTCCTTTTGGGGCTCCAGAGAGCTGCCTGCCACTCAGCTACCCAGAGATCAGTCACTCCTAGTGTTTCCTGGTCCATTTAAGTGGCAAAGAAAGTCATTCCAAAGGTTCCTTTTACCTGTGACATGTACAGTCCTTCACAGTAAGTCAGCCAAAGCTGGCCATACTGTGTGGAGTGAGGCTGTGTCTTTGTCATCAGAGTAAGGGCCCCCAGGACACAATGGTGCTCGTCTGGCACCTCCCACTTTTTCCCACTCCCAGAACTGTCCTTTCCTCCTCACCAGCTAGAAAACTCCTATCTGTGGCTCAAGATTTGTTTCCAAGGTCTTCCTTGGGCTCGCTCTCTGTGTTCATCCTTCGATGTGGTTATTTAAAGTATAAGCCGGGGGCCCTCCCTGGTGGCACAACTGATTAGGACACAGCACTGCAAGCTAGCCACAGCCACTGCAGTGCGAGTTCGATCCCTGGCCCCGGAGGTGACCCACATGGCGTGGCAGACCTCTCCTGACCTGCCTGCTGCTCCCCTCAGCAGTGTATTTCATCAATCTTCCTGTTCTGCTCCCCGCTCTGTCTCCAGTGAATCCTTTCACCGTCCCTACACCTCTGGCCAATACCCCAGTTCTGTATGCATAGATAAGTAAATCTTTTTTAAAAAAAAAATGTATAAGCAGGGTTCTGTATTTGTCAGGTTCCACTAAACTGTGGCCCAGGGGCAGGGGCTGGGTCTGAGTTGTCTCTATGGGGGAACAGTGCCTGGCACACCACAAGCATTGTGGGGCAGGTGAGTGGATCCTAGGTCTGCAAGATTTCCTGGAAGTAAATCCCAGATTGCCTCTTTATAAGCTGTGGAGACATCTGCAGGAAAGAGAGTTGGTAGTGGAGGAAAAAAGAAGCCTTGGCATGAGAGGCTCATAGCAAACCCAGGTGGGCACTCCAGTGTCAAAGATCAAAGAAAGGGATAAGGGGAGGAAGAACCTAAATCACACAGGCCAATGCAGAGAGTCCTACAGACTCAAAATTGAGGCTTTTCAGATAAAACAGGACTTGTTCTCGCTCAGGTCCCCGTAAGAGTAGAAGGAGGCGATCGATCGTGGAGGGAGAGGTGCAGGGGGAAACCAATGGAAAAAAGGAGAGTTCCCTGCCAGGCTACTCACCCGCGCAGCCAAAGCCCGCAGCGGAGAGGGCTGGGACGCTGCGCGCTGCGGCCGCGAGGTGGCAGCAAAAACCCGCCAATGGCCCACAGTGTGCGCTGCCTGTCTTTTAGGAACTTGGTTTTGCAGTTCGCCGGGGATAGAGCGCAAGGGCTTTCGCCGGGTTACCGCCGAGTCTAGGACCCGGCGCCCGGGGTTTCCATAGGTGGAAAAGGCGTCTTTCCGAGGTGTCCAGCTCATCAACGTTTCTAAACAGGTGCGGAAACTTCTCTCGAGGAGCTCAGGGAATCTAGATGTCCTGACTGGTTCCCCTCCTCCGCACTCCCCGCTTCTCTCCCACCCCCAGGGGAACGGGTCCATCCTCCTGACTCCCCACTGGCTCCGCAGGCGTGGTCACGTCCAGGAGACGTTTGCCGGACCCAACTGTGGCCTGTCTTCAGCCTTCCACGCAAACTTTCTTTCGCTCTCACTCACTTGTCAAGCTAGGGCCTGAGGGCGTGTCTGGAAGCTGAGCTTTCTCCGCGCCCACTTTGCAAACACGTGCGGCACGGAACAGGGAGGCCACGCACGCGACACCTGCTGCGCCCACTCGCCGCGGTCACGTGTACACTCCCGGCTTCCCAGGAACAGACGTGAGAGGCCACGCGGCGCTGCGGAAGAAGCACAGGACCCTGTGCGGGAAAACTCGGGTTTGATTTCCACTCGCTCCATTCCTGGGGGGGGTCCCCCAAAGCCTCTTGTGTCTATGACGAGATGGCCTAGCTGCCTGGCGGCGCGGTAGCGCACGCCTTCTCCGCATCCGAGCACCGCTGCGGGCTGCAAAACCTTCGCTCATGGCCTGATGGCTCCACCAGTGTGGATCCCTGGAGCCTGCAGCTGGCTGAACCAGCAAAAATGGTTTTCAAAAAAGGCCAAGTGCCCAGAAGTCAGTGGCTAGGGAGATTGACTTCTCAGGCTCAGAGAACCGCAGGAGTCCTGGGTCTCTGTGGCCACCGTTGACCCGCTGGGGCCCTTCAGTTGGTCCCATGCCCATTTACCTATGGTGTAGTGGCCTCTGGGCTTTAGGCAGGCTTTCTCCATCTTCCCTCACCATCTTCCCTGCTGCTGGGAGTGGGTGTTACCAAACAGTGGGCTAAGTAAGTGCCGAGGTGGGAGGAGACCCGGCCAAACTCCCATTCTGGGCATACCACAGGTTTCAGAACAAGGTGATCAGTCTGACTGGCTCAGGGGACCCACAGAAAAACCCCCTCTGAGGAGGTGAGCCTCGGGTTTCTGAGCCTCGTAACAGGCTGAAGAGAAGATGCTTCTAGAGGAACCTGCTGCAGAGGGAACAAGTCAGGGGTCCCCCAAAAAGGGACAATGAAACCACATCATGAGGGAGCCCACAGGCCTCCAACTGGCCCTGAGGTCCTTCCCTGTTCCTCCTGGGGAATGTCTGTGACTGGTCCTAACGCCTCAGCTCAGGCCTGGTCCGCCTTACCTGCCATTGGAATAGCTTCCTAAAAGTCATTCCTGTCTACAACCTCTCTCCCTCCAGCCCAACTCCTGAAGCAGACAGACGGTATAACCACTTAACTTCTCCATAAGGCCTTACTTGGCTCCATACTGCCCAAGGAATCAAGGCCACACAACCTGGCTGACTTTGTAGCTCATCACTGTCTCTGTTCTCTCAGACTCCAGCTTCCTTGGCACCCAGGTGCCAGACATACTGCACCCCTCTGCCGGGAGCAGAACACATCCCAGCTTTGCTCTGCTGCTCCTGCTGGAATCTCCTCCAATGAATCCACTTCCTTTTTCTGGCCAGAGTCATCTCTCTTTTTTTTTTTTTTTAAAGATTTATTTATTTGTGCATACAGAACTGGGGTACAGGCCAGAGGCTCAGGGATGGTGAGAGACTTCACCAGAGACAGAGTGGGGAGCAGAACAGGCAGATCGAGGAAGTACACTGCTGAGGGGAGCAGCGGGCGGGCGGGTCAGGAGAGGCCTGCCACACCATGTGGTCACCTCCGGGACAGCCAGGAATCGAACTCATGCGGAAGCGGCTTTAGATTCTCAGTGAAGCGGCTTTAGATTCTCAGTGCTGTGTTTTAACCCGCTGCACCACCAGGGAGGGCCCAGAGTCATCTCTTAAGGAAGTCTTTCCTGTTCTCACCCACAAGACTGCAGGTTGCCACTCCCCCAAATAATCTATTTTGGGGGTTATTGGCTTGTTTTTCAGTGATGACCTTGGATGTCTATAGGACTGCACATAGCTTGAGGCAACGCTAAATTGTGCTTGTTTCTGTCCCCTCAAGTCTTATTTTTGGGTGAAGCTGGCTGCGTTCATATCCACACTGTCCCCTTCCACCTGACATCTTCAGGTAGATGTCAGGAAGGTATGAGGTAAATATCCCTGCATTTAAGGAGAAACTACGTAAGTCTCATTCTACACTCAACAGAACTCAAGTTTACACACTTCACGTTCAAATATACACCGTGGAGGGCCTCCCTGGTGGTGCAGGGGTTAAATCTCGGCTCTATTAAGCTATCACCAGCCAGTGCAGCATGAATTTGATCCTCAGCCAGGGAGTGAGTGAGAGTGGCACAGCCTCTCCTATCTCCCAATTTCCTGTCTCATGACTCCTGTCTGACGGCTGCTCCCTCAGCAGTATATTTCAGTAGGTCTGTTTATTCTGCTCCTCACTCTGTGAATCCTATTCTGCTCTGTCTCTGCTGAATCTTCTCTCATGCACCTCTGGCCTACTCTTGTATGCATAAAGAAAAATAAATCTTTATATATATTATATATGTACATATAATATATATATATATATATATATATATATATAATGTCTATATGTAGGTCATTCTAGCAGTCTGTCCAGTCTGGAAGAAGAGTCCTCTGAAATTCCCCTCAGGCGCCTGCGAATGCCAGCACGTGGCCCCTTGCCCGTAGGCCTCTAGTTCAGTCCCAGCAGGAGATGGGCTCCGGGCAGGTCCACATCTGAGTAGGTCCAGTGCAAGCAGAGCAGAGAGGGGTGAGAGAAGTTGGGCCTCCATGGGCAAAGCCCGGGGCCTCTGCTCCCGCCCTCCCCACTCCCTTCTGTAGAATTTGCCTCTTTTGCGGTGTGTCCAAAGAAAGGGTGACGGCAAAGTATTTACTGGGCAACTAGCAGCGCACGGGAGATGAAGACCGGAGGGGCGCCGGCTGTGGCTGTGCGAGTGTGTGTAGGCCAAGGTGCGGGCTGGCTGTGTGACAGCAGCCAACTCCCGACCTTCTCTGAGCTTCGGTTTCCCGGTTTCCCGTCTATGCAACCAGACGCGCTTACAGCTCAGATACGGGTCAGGAAAACAGGCAGCAGTGGTCACACGCCCTCCTGTGTATGTGGGTCCTGTCTGTGGTCAGCCCACAGTCTCCTCTGGCCCGGCCGCGCCGGAGAGCCCTGGCTGTGGCAGGGGCTGGCAGCAGGCGGCGGCGCGGTTGGGCGGCTGCAGTCAGAGGCCCGCGCTGCGGTAATTAGCAGCGCTGCAGTCATTAAGGGGCCCTGCTAAGAACTTCTGTTTCATAATAGTGGCAAATTAGTTATGATGGTAAATACTCATCTCAAACCAAGGCCATTGCCGGCCTGGAAGTGTTCCAGGCCGCCCCCAGACACTGGTCCGGGCACCGCCTGGGGCCGCCCAGCGCCGCGGGGACCCCGCGCTGCGCTGCGAAGCGAGGCCCGGCTGGAGGAACCCGGCGCCTGGCCTGGGAGGCAGGGGCTGGGCCCACAGCGCCTCCCAGCGGCCTGAAAGGAGAACGACGAAGTCCGAGTCGGAGAAGCCGGGACAAAGGCGCTGAGCTGCGGAGCGCGGCCGAAGCCTGGAAGCGGAGCCGGGACCCCGGGAGCGCTCAAGCACAGAGCGGGGGTCAGCCCGCTGCCAGAACCCCGTTCCTTGGCACTGTCTGCCCGGGCTCCCCTCACCCTGGGCTTAGCCTCTCTCCTCAAGCCCGTTGAGGTTCCGGGACCTCACAAGAGCGCACTGTCACCTCCAGGGGTCAGAGAAGCGCCCAGAGAACTGGTCCCTGGTCCCCAGCCCACATCTTTTGGAAGAGAAAGAGAGCAGCCTGCGCTTTTCTGTTTTCTGGCCTATAGCCGCTCCAACCCCACTTCCACCCCTGCCTCCCCCCCCCATCATCCCAGGGATTCTGCTCCTGACCAGCCTGAGGAGTATGCGTTGGGGACTTGCCCAGGGCGGCCCTTTCTCGGGGCACACCCTGTCAAGTCCTCAGTGTCTGAAGGGTCAACTCCTGCAGGTGAAGGCCCTTTCGTTTTCTGAAAAAAGTGTGTGGGACTCCGTGAGAATTATGGGTTTCCTTGAGGTGCCGGCGGGGCGCAGAGCTGTGCTTCTGTTCCGTGCGGTTGAGGACCAGTCCTGGTGCGGAGGGAGGGGGTGCAGCACCGACGGGGGGAGGCAGGGTGCGTGTGGGGGTGCGTGTGTAGGGTGCCGCAAGGTCGCAAGGTCGTGTGGACAGAGTGTGCGGTGTGAGGGCAGAGGCAGGCGAGGGAGGCTGCTTTCGCAGACGGGCCTCTTCTGCACGGAGGAAGCCGCCTGAACTCCCCATCCCGGAGGGGAATGGGCCCTTCCCAACCCCAGGTTGCTCCAGGCCTTTCCAGCACCTACCAGCCACAGTCCGTGTGCGACTTCTCTGAGAGGGGACGTGCCTTTGACCACACAAGCCCAACCGGGTTCCTCCCTCTGCCAAAGTCCGGGAAGGAATCCCCCCTCCCCCATTTCCCCCATTTTCTCCTCCTTCCCTGTTCCACTTCCCTGCTTTCTTGTTTCAACTGCTCTCTCCTTTCTCTTCCTTTTCCTTTTGCTTTTCTCCCCTCTCTATAATTTTCTCTACAACTGCTCTCTCCTTTCTCTTCCTTTTCTTTTTGCTTTTCTCCCCTCTCTATAATTTTCTCTATCTTAATTCTCCCCTCCGTGTTCTGCAAAACAAAAAAGCTTAATTATAAAATGGGGAGACCCCTGTTTAAGTGTCCACCCCCAAGATGAGGCAGGTCTCTCTACAGGTGCTTATCTACTTCTCTGCCAGTATTCTCTCCCCCCCCCCCAGAGGGAGGCGTTGGTGTCTGGTGGTGGGCGAGGCTGGCCTCCCAGTGCGGGCAGGCTGTGCGTTTGGGGATTGAGGTGCCATCGTGTGGCATTTCTATGCTAGCTGTGGGTTGGCTCACACCTTGCTTGTGCCTGGAGGTTTTCTGTGCATACTCTCCGGCCTTTGCTGTGGTGGGTGTGTCAGGGCTGTGTTCCCCGGCTGCATTTCTTCCTCATCGGCTCTCTTTCTGTGTCTGAACTTCTGGTGATCCCCATCCCACTGTACATAACAGGCTGTGCACTACTACGTGCTTGTTGGTGCTAAGGCAGATTTATGCAAGCACGTGCTTCCTTAGCAATGTGGATAGCTCTGGAAAGCTCCGTGGGAGGGTCTGACTGTGAGCTCGGGCATGTTTGTGTGTGCATCTGTGCAGTTTGGAGTGTGTGCCCCCTGGAGAGTATGCCTGCAGGGGAGAAGGAGGATGAAGGGTTCTTGTGTTTGTGGCTGAGGACTGAAGCTGAATCTGTAAAGAGGAAATCAGAAAGACAGGCCCTATGTTGTGTAGGAAGGTCTGTGGGTGTTGGGGAACTGCTTTGTGGGCAGGTGGGTCCTAGGGGAGTAGGCTATCTTGAATCTTTGATGAAATGGCATGGAGTGAGGTGTGTCTGCCTAATGGGAGTGGAGTGTAGATTTGTGTAGAATTGTGTGTGTGCGTGCATGTGTGGCGTGTGTGGTGCAGCCTCTGTCAGTCTGGCTGTGCCTGCTTGCTCCTGCTCCTCGAGCCTGCCTGACACAGTGGAGCTCAATCAGCCGCTGCATGAATACACTCGAATGGAAAGTTGTGCTCAGCTGACCGGAGAAATCGGAGCCTGGCTAGCACTGCTCCCCTCCTCCAGGATCCCTCCTGCCCTCACTGGGCGGGCTGGCCAGTGCTGTGTCCCTGCGTCCTGAGCACTGGGACACAGGAGGCTCCACTCGGTGGGGCCCCAAAAGACCAGGGCAGTGGGAAGTCAAGCAGGCCTGAGCCAAGGAATTGAGGAGCCATCCAGACTGAGCATCTCAGCCTGAGCACGTTGGGCTAGAGGATGTAAGGGAGAGCCCAGGAAGGACCCCCAGGCAGTAGTGAGTGCTCCAGATGAGTCTAGGGTGTAGACCCTACAGAGTCTACAGAGGCAGAGAAAGACCAGGAGAGAGGAGACTGGGCCGGACAGTCTCTTAGGAAGGCTGGTATTGCAAAGTGCTGCAGGCCTGGGACTATGGACTCCAGTGACCCAGACGATGGATTAGGGCCAGAATGTGCTGGGCTGACTGGTTCTCCTCTCAGAAGGAGCTGAAGAAACCACTCCACAGCTATTTCATATATTAGGGTTCAGGGTCCACTTCCACTTGGTGCACCTAAGCCTGGCATTCTCCCCGCATCCATCACCGGTCCCATTGCCTCCAGCCCCAACCCCAGCTTGGACCCTGGCCTCCTGTGTCCCTGTCCCATCCCTATTGATCAGCCCCCCCACTCTGCACCGTGGCAGCTTCCAGGTCATTTCAGTTTAATCAGCCTTATGTCTCGCTGGGGATAATCAACTGTGCTGGTCCTGGACAGTCGATTCCTCGGGATTGGAGGAGGCAAGAAGAGGATCCGGGTGGTGGAGGGGAGGCCAAGGAGGGAGAGGCGAGCAGGCCAGCAGGGCTACACTGGCCTGTCTTCCCACAGGCAGGAGGTATCTGTGGGCCCATGACTCTGATACTGATGTTCCCAGTTTCATACCCCATTTCGTTCCTGGAGTAAATCCACCTTGCTGTTGTTTTTCTTTGAGGGAAACGGGGGTGAAGAGAACAACCTCAAATTGGTAGCTGTTCTTCATGCCCCTATGTCCTAAGATGGGCAGTGCAAGTATACAAGAGAAAGGCTGGGTCCAGAGTGTGTTCTAGGTAGGGGTGCTCTCAGGGAGGGAGGGGGACACTGACAACTAATAAGAGAGGAGCTGGCCCACCAGGGTTACCAGATGGAGAGCGGGGACAGATGATAAAGCCGAGGCCTTCCTCAGCCTGATAGACCCATGTGAGCACACACCAAGGCACCCTGCCCCAGCTTTGCGCACCCCTCAACATTCCCAGGTAGCGGGAACTGTGCAGAGAGGCTGAGATGGCTTTTCTGCCAGGGCAGCTTCAGCCAGACCTTGCCCTCCACCCTGTGCAGGTGACCCTGGGACTCTGCTGTCGCAGTGACTTTGAGGGATCAGACAGAGAACAGGCAGGCAGCTGGTAAAGAAAGAGATCTGGCCAGAAAAGGCCCTTTGCTCGCTCGCACTCTGACGCTTAAAGAGGCAGAGTCCGGTGTATTAAAGGCAAATGGTAAACTGAGGAAGTCAAAGATCACAGCCCCTCTCCTTCAAAGAGCACCCACACATGCCTTAAAGGGCGAGAAGGCCAGTAGGGGTGGACAGCCCCAAGGTCATATCTGTGGGGTGACTTAGGACAAGGGAGCATACGTGTACGCGTCACACAGAACAGAGATGCACAAGGGAACATGGCCACTGCAGACAGACCCCACAACCTCAGCAGCCTGTTGGGTGGAGGTGCCTACTCTGACATGCTCTCCTTGCAGAATGAGCACAGGCACACTGTCCGCGCCTCACACAAAGCCTACACTCTAGGCAACACGTGTGAAAACACACTGGCTCACCCCGATATACTACACATACATCAGTGTCTCAGGACACTTATGCAGCCCGTCATATGCAGAAGCTGGCTGTCAGGTGGGAGGCCAGCATTCGGGACCCCACACACCTCCACCACTGCTGACAAGCACTGTGTCTCCTGCCAGCATGTGGAGGTAAGGTCAGAGAGTGCAGAGTAGAATGTTGGTATTTGTCCAGGCAGGGGTAGAAACAGAGGAGAGGAGGACGTTGGTGGTGACAGAAGATGCAGGTAACAGGACAGGCAGCGGGTCCCAAACAGAGGCTGCTGTGGAGTCTGATAACCTGCTCTGTGCCGTAGAGAAGGAGGAATGGGCCCTGGGTGCCCCAGACTTACTTTCTCTACTAGGTATGCCAAGAGAAGGAAGTTTATTAATTCCATGGGTTTTGCCCCCAGACCCCCCCCCCCCAAAAAAAGGACCTTGCTTCTTACTGTTACCAGCCAAGACCCTCCCAGGTGTCAGTGTCTAGCTTAGCTATGCCACCCACAAGCCAGTTCTGGCTAGTCAGCCCAGTGGGGTCCAGGTGGGTGCACCACACTGTTTAAGGCAGCCCTTCCTTGAGCTTCCAGAACCAAGCTGTACATGACAGTCCACTTAAAATGAGGACAGGGAACCAGAACCCTTCCCCTGAGCATTATTCTGCATTCCAGAACAGAGATGGAAGCTTCCTAGAACCCAGGCAGCTCCTTTGCCAAATTCCTACCACCTGGGTAAACATTTCTCCTGGGCAATCAACACTCGCAGAGATTCTGGCAATGCGGGTGGAGGCCACAAGCAGGAAGCTCTCAAGGTGCAGGCGGGTTGCTCTGGTCTGGAATGAGGACACCGGCAGGAGCCTTCCCTTCCACGAAAGCACTGGCCCCTGGGGGCAGGGCCCCATCTATGCAGCCAGGGCATCTCTGGGCATGGCCAGTCCAGCCTGTGTAAACCCCATGGTGCTGCCTGGGATGGGGGCAAAAAGAAATCGGAAGTCAAAATTAGTTTGGAAACGGGGAAGAAATTCCAAGCACGTTTCTCCTTAATCCTCCCGCTTTGGAAATTGGACTTTCAAGTGAAGGCAAGTTTTCTGAAATTACTTCTTCGGCTCCTCCTTGGGCATAGGCCGCCCTGGCCCAGAGCAACAGAGGCGCCACCAGCCACACATCGCAGGGAATGTGGGGCCTTCACGCGAGGTGGGGAAACCTGGGGCCAGCGGGAACCTTGTTAGCAAAGACTGCCATTTGGGGGGTTTGTTTTAACGTACAAACGAGTTCTGAAATGTCCCATGTGCTCGACAGAGACTTCAGTTGATCCCAAAAGATGGTGAGAAAAATCAAGTAGGTACATCCACAGCCACCGGGCAAGTCAATCACACAGACTCACTTGCAGGCGGAGAGAGGGGCAGGCAGCCTGATCCTAGGCCCTCCATTCTTCAGACCACCCCTTCCTTCTCACTGTTCCCTTCCTCCCACCAAAAAAAAAAAAAAAAAGGGGGGGGCAAAACCAACAGCTGTGCCTTGAGGGATGCTTAGGTCAGGCGATCTAGTAGATTTCCTTGAAAAGAAAAAATCAACAAGAACCAAAAGCCACAAAACACACCCAAAGAGCCACTTACAATTTCTGGGGCACCTCTACTTGGTATGTGGCCCTGCAGAACCCAGCTGCAGCCTCTCCCACTACCCCCCCAGCCCTTTGGCTCAGGATTTGGCTCTGGCTTTTTTCCTGAAGGGCCTGTTCCCCTCTTCCATCCCCGTCACCCCTTCCAGGAAAAACTCAGATCCAGCCTTAAAATTCAGAGCCTGTTAGAGCCATAAGGGGAGTGGAAGCAGAGACGATGCACCCGGGTTGTGGCACAGGAGCGAACAAAAACACCAAGTCTCCAGGAGTGATAAGAAAATGGAGAATACTGTATTTGCTTTAGAAAGTTTTTACATATAGATAAACACGCAGTTAAGATAACAGTAAAAGCGCCCTACGGGGAGTGAGAGATATCTCCAAAGCAGCTAAGAAATACTTGAAATAGCTTTTGCATAAGAATACTACGGTCTCACTCTCCGCTTTCGCTAGCAACAGGGTCCCTCTTCCTAACCCAGCCCGCCAAGCCACGCATTGACTGCCAAGTCGACGCTGGGAACACTGAGTGGGAGGGGAACCCCCAAAAGGAAAGAGACAGTTGAGCAGGGAAGGAGAAGAGAGAAAGAAAGAGAAAGGGAGAGGAGAAAAAGCAATATCATATACAGGCAATTTCTACACATATATTACAAACTGGGAAAATGACCGATCATTAAGATATACATAATTCATATAAAATTTTGAAATAAAAATAAAAATCTGTTACAGTCATAACTATTCTTTTTCCACATTTATAACCAGTACCCACACAGGCAGTGACAGAGTGGAGAGAAAAAGGTGCTTAAGGAAGAAAATGATTGTCTGCTGAACAAAAAACAGAAGATTGCATCTTGTTTGACCAATACTTGGACTTAAAAACAGAGAGAGAAAGAGGGAAAGAGGGGGAGAGAGAGAGAGAGAGAGAGAGCAACAAAAGGCTTGAGAAACATTTGCTATTTCCCTCTCGAGTTCTTTTTTTAAAAAGCAAACTCAGAACGGAGATGGCAGTTTTATTTTTTCTCTTTTTGTCTGTTTTGCTCTTGTCGTCGTCGGTGGTGGTGGTGGTGGTCGGTTTTTGTATAGTCGACTCTTTTTAATCATTTTAAACTAGAGAGAATATTTTCCCAGATACAAATAAATCGTCATGCAGGTGGGGTGCCGGGTCCGTGGGAACCGAAAGGAGAAGCCGTGCTTGTCCTAGAAAGTATACAATTGTCACCTCTTTTATGTTTTCTGCCCGCAACATCAGCGTTTGTGACTGTCTGTTGGCGTCGCCGTCCTTTGGGGTGGCCGTGGTGGTAGATGGTGGTTGGGGGTTGTTGAGAGTTTGCGTTTAATTTATTGTTCTTGTTTTTTAATGTGTATTTTGGCTGGGGTGGGAGTGTGTGTACGTGTGTGCATGATTGTGTGTCCTGATTTCGGTTGTTCTGGGGATGGAGGAGGAAGAGGAGGAGGGCGAGGAGGAGGGCACAGAGGAGGGGGCGGAGGGGAGGAGGGCGGCCTTGGCTATCATACATCACATTCCGAGTCGCTGGAGGTTACCGAGAGGATGGAGGTGCCGGTGTCCGCGCGCTCCGTCAGGCTGGACACGCTGGTGGTGGGGCTGGCCGCCGTAGACGGCGACTCCGCCGAGCCGTGCGTGGGGCAACCGGGCTCGGCCAGCGAGCGCATGCCGCTCGGCCCGATGGCCTGGTGCTGGAGCCTGCGGGAGACAGAGAGCGGCGCCCGCCCTGACACAGCGGCCCCGCTACCGGCTCCGCCAAGCCGCCTCCCCGCGCCC
>NW_004567121.1:15415701-15417925 GCF_000260355.1 Condylura cristata
AGGGGCGGCCGGTGCCCTTATGCCTCCACTTCCAGCTCCGCCAAACGCACACCCAGAACGGCGGCGGCGGCGGGTGGCTCACGCCTACCTCTCCCGGGTAGGACCCGCCTGCTTTGCTCTCTGGATCCCAGAGCAGAGCGCAGGAACGGGGAAAGGAAAATCAGAAGTCTGGGAGCAAAAAAGTAGGAAAAGAAGAGGGAGAGAGAAGGGGGAAGTAGAAGGCAAAGGGAGAGGGGCTCAGAGCACTTTCAGGCTACCCCATCCCTGACCGGGGGAATGCCCCAACCGAGGACTCAAGAGTTTTCCCCACAAGAATACCTTCCCCTGGCCCATGGCTCTCCCCTCATCAGGCGAAAGCTTGGCTCCAGAGGCAAGTGTGAGGGGGCTGAGGTCTGAGGCCTGCGTGACCTGAACCCAAACACACTCAGCCCAGGAACTCACACTCAGCCTTCAGCTCCGGAACCTGAACCCTAAGGTGCTCCAGGCCCAGAGCCTTCCAGGGCTGTGTACCAGGCTCCTTGTCAGGCCTTTTGCCCAACTTCCTCCAGCACCCCCTTCTTCCCCATTTCTTCCCGTTCCCCCACTTTCCCTCTAATTATTTTCTCTCTGCTTCTCCGAGAATCCAGCTCTGCTGACTGGCTTCGCCCAGTACAACTTTGTGACTTTGTAGCTAACTTGCTGGCAGTGAAGTTGCTGCTGCTGTTGCTGCTGCTGTGGCTTCCCAGTTTAGTGTACCAAAGGGATGCTCCTTGGCTGGGGCAGGAAAGCAAGCAGGGTGCACACAGACGCACACACACACAGCCTCTGCACTCCTAGCCTGGCTCTCCTGCTCGGGTTAAGCAGCTTGCAGTGCCGAACGAAGAAGGCCCACTGCGCTGCACCATAGTCATTGGCTTTTTCCCCTTCCTGGCAGGGACCCAGGTTGGGTTTCCTCACCCTGACATTCGTGGACTCCTTCCTGGAGTTTTGCAATGGCAATAAGAACCAGAAAGCAAGGAGTGCTTTCCTTCCTCCCCTAACTGTAGGCTCCAGGGGAGGGCAGCGCTGGGGACCCCGCTGAGCAGGCGGCGCGGCTGCTGCCGCTCAGGGCTGATGTTCCCAGGGCCCGAGACCATTGGCTGCCGCCACTCGGGACCTCAGGCGCACACTCTCCGCCCTGACGGAAGCCCCTCGCCGCAAAGCAACCAAGAAACCCACAGCCCGCCCCTAGTCCGTGCGCCAGGACGAGCGGAAACTTTCTCCCACCGGCCCAGGGCCGGTGGCTTCTTGGCGCTCAGCAGCCGCTCCCACGGCGCCTCGCCCGCGCCCATTTCAAGCCCTCTCCCCCTCGCAGGCCCTGGACGCGACCCTCAGGGCGACTGCCCGCCACTGACCTGTTCTTGGCCGCCGCGGCGCGGTCGCGCTGCCTCCGGTTCTTAAACCAGTTGCCTACTTGTGTGGGAGTGAGGCCGGTGGCCTGCGCCAGTTCGCGTTTCTTGCTGGGGTTGGGGTAGGGGTCCTGCAGGTACCACTCCCGCAGCAGGCTCCGAGTCCGCTCCTTGAAGCAATGCGTCTTCTGCTCGCCGTCCCAGATGGTGCGCGGCAGCGGGAACTTCTTGCGCACGCGGTACTTGTCCACCGGGCCGAGCGGGCGGCCCCGCAGCTTTTCTGCCTCCTGGTAGTGCGCCTCGAGCCACATGGCCTGCAGCTTGCCGTGAGACTCCTTGGTGAACTTGTGGTTCTCCAGGATGTGGTAAAGGTCGCGGAAGTTGCCCGTGTGGAAGGCAACCACGGCGCGCGCGCGCAGGATCGACTCGTGCTTGTTGATGGCCTCGCACGCCCCGGGGGCCACCGGCAGCGACCAGAGGAAGCGGCCCAGCCGCTCGATGTCGCCCGTCTCCTCCAGCGTCTCGCAGACGCTGGCCACCTGCTCCGGCGAGAAGTTGAGGGTGGGCAGCTGGAACATGGACAACTCTTCCGGGGGGGCCCTGGAGCCGCCGCCGCTGCCGCCGCCGCCGCCGCCCGCACGGCTCCCGCCGCCGCTACTCGCCAGAAGTAGGGTGCGGTGGTGAGAATCCGCGAAGTTTGGCAACAAGAAGTGGGAGGAATAGAGGTCTAGGGGGGAGCGGAATACCATGGACTGACCTGAGAGGAGAGGAGAAAATTCAGGGAGAGGTAGAGAGAGGGGAGGAAGAGGAGGAGAGGGGCGTTGAGGACCAGGAGGAGGGAGAGGAGAGGGGGGAGG
>NW_004567121.1:15418025-15441022 GCF_000260355.1 Condylura cristata
GCCGCCGCCGCCGCCGCCCGCACGGCTCCCGCCGCCGCTACTCGCCAGAAGTAGGGTGCGGTGGTGAGAATCCGCGAAGTTTGGCAACAAGAAGTGGGAGGAATAGAGGTCTAGGGGGGAGCGGAATACCATGGACTGACCTGAGAGGAGAGGAGAAAATTCAGGGAGAGGTAGAGAGAGGGGAGGAAGAGGAGGAGAGGGGCGTTGAGGACCAGGAGGAGGGAGAGGAGAGGGGGGAGGAGGAGGAGGAAAGGAGGGGGGAGCAGGAGGAGGAGG
Organism: Condylura cristata; assembly: GCF_000260355.1. NCBI lineage: Eukaryota > Metazoa > Chordata > Mammalia > Eulipotyphla > Talpidae > Condylura > Condylura cristata. Next base: position 15,418,302 of record NW_004567121.1, read on the forward strand.
AGGAGGGGGAGGAGGAAGGGCGTAAGGGACACCCACACCCCACACACATCCACACACACACACACCCGCGCAGCCACATAGAGAGGGAGGAAGGAGAGCGGCCGGGTGCGCGCGCACAGAGAGAACCGAGAGAGAGGGAGAGAGAGGAGAGCGAGAGCCAACCACCGCCGAGTCAAGATTCAGCGATTCCACAGCAATCGCCCTAATGACAACAGCCTCATAATATCTCCCCTAAATCCACAGTGAGTGCAGCATTGAAACATTTTGTTTCGCTTTTCTATTGGTCTGCGGCGTGTCGTTGTGGCGTTGCCATAGCAACCGCTGCCAATCACTGTCAGCCCTGCCAATCAATACCGAGAACGTAAGGACGGTTTTACCACTTAGCCAGAATGGGGGGGGGAGGGAGACAGGAGGGAAAGAGGGAGAAGGGGAGAAAGAGAATTAAAAAAAAATCTTTGCAACTCTTAATCTCACCAGTTCCCTCTCTCTCTTCCCTCTCTCCCTCTCTTCTTGTTGCTGTCTCTGAGCCCCCTTCTTTCTTCTCTAAATAAGTGAATCCAGAAATTTAAAAAGCATAGTTATTGAATGGGATGCATGGGAGCAATTAAAGGGGGGGGATTTGTTGGGAGGTGAGAGGCTCCCCAACCCGAATGAAGGTGGAAGGTCAGCCCTCAAGAAGAGGCCGAGGGCCAGTGGGACAGGCACGGTTTGCACATGGTGTGCACGTCGGGTCACCTCTTTCTGCCCATGTGAGCACTAACAGTGGTGAGGAAGAAAGGAGAGATGAGATCATGGGGCCCACCACACGCAGACCCTGGCCAGCAGGCTGCTGTGCCAGGGAGCCTGAATTCTGGGGGTGGGGTGCAGGCAGCGGGAAGGGGGGTGTCTTCTGGTGCCTGGGAGCCTGAACCCAGAATCCAAGGCTCTGAGAGCCCCTCTGGCCTTCTCAGCTACATTTACCCCAGCTCCCTCTGCAGTGACTTGACTTCTCTGTTCTCGGCCCCCAGTCAAGAAGCCTTGATTTCCTCTATTAGTCCGTACTTTCAAACAGCAGTAGAAACATCAAAACACTTCTTTCCATCTTAAAAAGCAACTTGTCTCTTTGTTTCCCACCCTCCCACCCCCACCTTGGCTTCCTATCGAGGACCTGTGGAGGAAGTGCCTTCCAGGTTCGGGAGTCCTCCGGATCCCTCCAGAGGCCCACTGTCTCCCACCCCTAAGGACCATTGACCTTCTCTGTCTTCCAGGCCCCAGAAAGGCACTTAAACTTTGGATGCTGCTCCCAAGAAAGCAGATAGGCCTGAAAATTGCTTATTTGGTCATACTATCAAAGGAAAACCCTCTACTTTCTTTAAGGAAAGTAACACCAAAACCCTAAAAGACCCTAAGGCCCACAGAAAGAAGAGGGTCCTCCCTCTGGCCACTACCGCACCCAGGCCCAGCATGGATATGCTAAGGTACACTGCTTTTAAGAAGATGTAATCAGCATCTTGAACCAGGGCCTCCCTTTGTAAGGCTTCTGTAACTATGGAAGTGTGATTTACGGAAGATTTGTCAGGGTCAGAGACATCTTTCCCTTGAGCACTGTGTATATTTAGACAGGACTCAGCTTGGTGTTAAAAAGTGTATATTTTGAATGAGTTCGCACACAGTAGCCAACAATGCCCACATTGTCGCCCCGTGTACAACGCGTATTGAAACGCAGCGTCCAGACTTCAACTAATCTGCCCTCAATAAAGCTGAAATAATTATCCTAAGCTGCCTTTCCAGAAGAAAAATCATTGAGGAATTCAAAACTTTTTAAAAAAAAAAGATCTTTTCTACATTCCGATGCAGATCTGGGGGCGAGGCGCTTAGTCGGTACCACTTTGGAGATCTCAAAGAGGGAGGAGAGAGAGATTGGGAGCGAATTTAAATGGGAAATCTAACGTGACCCGGCGCGAGTGTCCTAGCCCCTAAACCCCCGATCTGGCGCTGCCTGGGCCTTGACTCAGGCCTCGTGGGTGGGGAAGTGCAAGCTGCGGTTAGAGGCTGCCCAGGGTGCGGAAGCTCTGGGTTGGGCTCGGGGACCCACAATGGCCCACTCTTGCCCAGGCAGCAGTCGAGATTCTCTGGTCCTAAACTCTGACCGAGGCAGGGAAATAGGCCCCACTTCGGGGGATCCCTCCCCTCTGAACCCCCCCCCCCCGGGCGCTGAGTCTTCCGCTCAGCTGCAAAGCTCTGGGCGGTCGTTCGCTGTCGGCCCAGAAAGAGCCCTAAGGTTGGGACACAAAAACAGACACTTCATCTTTTCTTCCCTATCCTTTTCTCTAGTAGGGAAAGGATTATAGGCTGAAGGGTGGGAGGGGGAAGGGGCAGGAGGAGGAAGCTGGGGAGGAAGGAATGAAAAAGGGGAGGGGAGTGGGTATTGTGCGTGTGTGGGGGGAGAATTCCTACGGGTGGGTTTCCGAATATTGTGTTCAACTTTTTTGAAAGCAGCTCGTGACCCCGAAACTGCATCCCCTGGAGCCGAGGACCCAGGCGCCGGGCGGGCGGGAGGGTGAACCGGCCAGTTCCCTCCCCATCCCTGCAGCCCCCGCCTCCCGGTGGGGGCCACCCAGCCTCTCCCCGTCGCTGCCGGACCAACCCGGGAGGGAGGCTGGGCAGGTGCCGCGGGCTCTGCCAAAATCGCTGAAATCGAAAACCTTCTCCTCTCGAGGAGAATTGAGGCAAGTGGGGCTGAGACTCAGCTTGGCGACACCCCCCTCCCCCGCCCCCAGCCCAGGCCGGGGCGCCTGCCCGACCCGCCGCACCCGCCTGCAAGGGTGACGGTCGCGACTTGGGAGTGCAAAACCAGACGGAGGGCGGAGGCCGGGCGCGCAGCTTTGTGCGCCGGGACGGGCCGGGCGCGGTGGGGCGGGCAGGCAGCCCCCGGCTGTCAGAGCCTCCCCGCAGAGCCAAGCTCAGCACCGCCCACAGAGCCCACCTCACGGCCCCAAGGCCGCCAGCGCCTCTCAGCTCAGGCCCGGAGCACCACGCCCGCTGCCCGGAGGCTGTAAGTTGAGAGTCCCCGGTGCTGGGGAGGGAGGCGGAGCGGCCGATCCTCCACGCGGATGGCTGGACCGGCCGGTGGTAGACTGGGAGCTCGGGCTCCGCAGGGTTTTAGTCTAGGGTGCTGAGTGGGGGCTGGGGGTGGTTGTGGTGTGGCGTTCCTGAGCTTCGCCTCCTAGCTTCCCAAACGCGGTGCTGGGGATGAGAGTAGGGGCGAAGACACTAGGGGTTCGGGTGCCCAGGCTGCCTTCCCGGATGCTCCGGGGGCCGAGGCGCTGGGCCACGCGAACGCCGGGAGGGGAACCTGGGACGTCTGGAGGCAGCCACGCGCAGGAAGCGCCTGCACCCCACATATTTCAGAGAAGGCAGATAGGGATGGGTAGATCAGTCCGCAAGGCCTTTACGTGTCTGCTACGCTCGGGCCGCTTGGTCTCTGGGACCTGGGAGTTGGCGCTGGTACAGGCCAAGTCCCAAAATTGCCACTATCGCCCCTGCTACAGTCCCGGCCCAGGCGACCTGAAGGGCGGCCGGCGTACAGGTGATGCGGGTAGAAAACAGGGCGTTTGGGCTCTAGGGTGCCTTTTACTGTACTAGGACTTTTTGGGCATTTACTTATAAACGTCAGTCCCAACACTAGTAGTCTCCATTTCACCAGGAGAGTTGCCTGAGAGATTCCCATTCTCCTTGTTTTGGGTAACCGCTAAGCCAAGGGGTTGGCAAGCGTGGGAGAGAGGAGGACTGGACTAGGGCAATGGCACCCACTCTGTGTTGCTTAGCTTCAGTGGCGGGTATGTCCTGGGGGAGGAGGCAACGCCCCTTCCGGCCCCCAGAATCTCCAGAGGTGGGGGCTAGCCGGGTGGCCAGCGGGCGCTCACGGCCTCCCCGCAAGCTGCAAACTGAGGGGCTGGCAGCCTAGGAGGGCGCAGGGGAGCTCAGCACGCAGGCGGGGAGGCCGCGAAGTCCTTCAAGGACCCCGATTACTTTCCTTTCAATGAAAAACAACAACAACAACAACAACTGCTCCCTCCGCGCGCCTCCACCTCCTCCCCCCGCCCTAGCCTCCGGGGACCCGCGCTCAGTACAATTGTCGACTCGGACAGTAAACACAGCTCAGTTGCCTCAACTTTCTCCGCACATAAAAGTTCCCGGCGTGCGGGGAAATTTGAATATTTGATCAGCCCCTTTGAGTGACCCTCATTAGCCCGGCGCCCTGCTAAGGCCCCGGTATTGCAAGAAAGCTGCCGGGCCGGGCATTTGTATGCCTTGTTAGCACTGCTTAATGAAGCCGCCCGGACGGCTCAAAGGCGGTCTCCAGGGCCGGCGTGGCGCACCTCTGCACCCCGCTCTGCCTAATGAGCCCCACCGCCCGCTGAATCCCCCTCCGCCCCTACATCCTCAAACAAGAGATGGTTGGTTCTGTCTTGGGCCAAGGCATCTCCCACTGCCAGGCCCAGGAGAGTGGACACAAACCAGGTTTTACTGACTGCGGTGATCCAGCCCTAAGAGACAGGCCCAAGACTAGGGGAATGTGGGCCCTAGTGATCTGAGGGTGGTTTTTTGTTGTTGTTTGTTTGCCACCCAACGTTCTAGCCCAGAGAGTACACTGCCAACCTCTCCCAAGAGGGCCAATTTCATTTAGTCACACCAGTTCCTCAAAGACAAATCTGGACTAATGTTGGGGTGGCAGAGGACAGATACTCAGGGGCAGGTCAGCTTTCCACACTCCTCCCTTGCCAAGTTTCTTTGGTCACCACTGCCAGGAAGAGGCCTACTTCTTTCCAGGGATCCCCAATGACAACCAGAAAGGATGTGCCAGGACTTGGATTTAAGGGGTAGGCAGACTGGACTCCTCAAACAGCATGGCCTCCCCATCCACGGGCACCCAAATAGATAGCAGAGCTGGAACTAAGGAAAGAAGTTATCCACGTCTCCCCTCCCCGCCCCACGCGGCCTTGCTGTCTCTGGTGGTGCTGGGATCACTCCCCTGGGCTTTAAGAGGTCTGTGGAAAGCACTTGGGGCAGATCCACCCTGCACAAGACAAACTGGCTGCTAGGTGGTAGCCGGACAGAAGAAGGCCTGAGGGAAAGGAAGAGGGACTAGAGCCACTATCTAATTTCCCCTTATAGAGTGAGGCAGGAGATGTGGTTGGACAGTTAACCTAAGGACACCTGTTAGAAGCTGAGGTTCAGTCCTCTGAAGAGTGGGTTTTCTTCCCTCTCTGCCCCTCTTGTCTCTGTCCACATCCCTTTTCCTGGACTCTAGTGCTCTCCTTGCTCACCCAGCTCTGAAGTATGACTTTTGAGGGGTGGGGATAACACACAGGGAACCGGGCTGCTCTCACACGAATACTTTGGGCTTTCTGGGTGTGCCCACACACATGCATATGGCCACACTCCCTCAGACACACAGCAGACCTGGCCCGCTGGGTAACCTCTGGATCCCATTCCAAGGTGACTGGCACCCTCTACCAAAAGAAAGTGGAGAGTCTGGGGCAGTAGAGTAAGTGGATCTCTAAGTCGACATGGTCTGCTGTACTCTCCAAATTCAGCTGGACCGTCTGTCTACCCTATTTCCGATCCCACAAGCCCCTAATTCAAGTCCAGACTAACAATCTTTAGAGATCACTCTCTGGTCAAAGGCACTGCCCCTGCCTTGATTCACCCAAAGGGCAAAGGTAGGAGCAGGAAGAGAGGGGTGGACACTGTTGAAGAGAAAAGGGACCTGAGGGGGAGGGTAAAACTGAGCTTTGTGGTCCCTAGGCCAAGCCCACCAGCTGCTCAGGGGAGGAGGCAAGAGGAGGGGGTAGCAGATCGCGGGCAATGGTCCGGGCAGCAGGGACCTGAGGCGTCGGCGTGGGGGGCTAGACCCAGAGTAGAGGGGCGGGGAAGCGGGGGTCGGGGGAACGCGCAGGGCGGAGGGTGTGTGTGTGGGGGGGTGGGGGTGAAGTGCGGCTCTTTAAGAGCCACACTGCTGGCTGGAGAAGCCCGCGGCCCGGTGCTGGTAGCGCATTGACCCCGAAGGGGATTTAGTGGGAAGAGAGCTGCCGGTCTCCGGGGGCTTCGTCGGGGGGAGGGGGAGACCCCTGAGGCCGAGGCACAAGAATAAGGAGCGACCGCGTCATGAAAGGCCGTGCTGAGGCGGCGGCGCTGCTGCTCTTGACTTCTGAGCAGGGCTTAGAAAGCCTGCCCCGGCTTAAGCCGAACCGCGGATGCTGGGCCCAGAGCGCCGACTCCGCGGCTTGGGAGCCTGGGCCGCCGAGCCGCGGGATAAAGGGGCGCACTGGAAAAGTTGCTTTGGGCTGTATAGCAGCCTGGCCCTAGCTCAGAGGGGCGTGCGAGCTCGTCGGCCGCATCGGGCCTGACCACAGAGAATTTCTTTTTTCAACTTCTGCTCGGTTTTGTGTATCAACCATGCGAGGCACCAGAACCTGCAAATCGCAGAAGGATTCTCAACAGGTGTCCGGGTAAGTCGATTTAAAGAACCAGGTTATATCCTACGCCCCTCCTTTCTTTTCCTTCGACCTCCACCCACAACTGTATTCCTTCCAGGGTTCAAGCCAGAGGAGCAAGCTGGGTTATGAGTGTGGAAGTGGCGCCCTTTCCCTGGGAATCCTCCGGCTCTTAGCTCCAACCCAGGACCTAATTCAGCTTGGCTGGCCACCTGGCACAGGGTGCCACTCTTAGCTCCGTTGTGGGCCCTGGTGCCCCAAGGTGTATTGGAGTGGGGGGAGCTTGCCGCAGCACCTCAAACATAACTAGCAGGAAGAGGGCTGGGGACCCCAGGACCAGGCCACCCTTGTGTGTGGGTTTAGAGCAGAAACCCCACTATACGCCTTCTTATATAAGCAGCCTGGGATCGAGACCCAGCGAGCCGCGGGAGCTGTGCAGTAGCTCATTGAAGAGAGTCTCAGCAGCTGGAGGTGAAGATAGGGTGGGGGGGAGTGAAGGGGACGAGAGGCGGAGGAAGGGAAGCAGAGAACGGCAACCGCAAGCAACCGCAAGAAATTGGGGCGTCCAAGTGAAAAGTCGGAAAATGTTCTCCGAGCGCGCGGGAAACAGGCGCGCGTTTGCAGGCGCACTTTCTCTCTCCTCTCCTCTCTCTCTCACTCCCGCTCTCTAGCGCGCGTGCACACATCACACTCTTGCACACGCACTAACACACATTACACACAGGTAGCCCACGCACGCGGTCCTTGGCAGTGAGAGGCCGCTAGACTCAGCCCAAGCCGAGCCCAGAGAGGAACTGCCCTGCCCTCTTACGCCCCCACTCCACGGCTGCCAAGAGCCCTTCCTCCCGGTCACCAGAACCCCTAGATTGACTGGGAGAGTTGAGGGGGGGCCCGGTCTGGGGCTCAGGGAAGATCTTACCTGCGAAAAGGTAAGGGAAACCGGGAGCAGGAAGCAACGGCGGATAAATATTCATTAGGAAGTGTGTCTCCTTTTAAACCGCGCGGCGCGCGCTCTTGCTCTGTCTCTCTTCCCCTCCCTCCCTCTGTCCTCTTGTGAGGCTCTCTCCCCCTCTCGCTCAGTCTCCCCCCACCCCTTCCCACCCTTTCCTGCGAAATGCCGGGTGGATCCCTGTCTAGCTAACCTGTTGGGAAGCCTGAGTCTCGGGCAGCGCCTCCACAGCAGTTCTCCTTCGCTTTTGGGGCGCGAGTTTCCCATCCTCCCTCCCTCCTTTCGCCCAGCCCCTCACCCCCTCCTAAATTACTACATCATTAGCTTTATTTTCCGGTGTTGGGGGTGGGGTGGGTAATCTCCCAGCCGGACGCACTGCCTCAAAGCCGGGCAAACGGCCGGAGCCATCCGGGGGCTTCCCTAACTCTAACGTCACCCCACTTTCCCCCATGCCCCCCACACCCCCACCTAATTTGTTTTCCCCCATCTTTGTCAACTTCACCTCCATCCTGTGCCAACCCAACTCCCTCACCATCCCCCCCCCTTGCCATGCCACCGCCAATGGGGATCCGGGACTTCAGTGAGGTGCCTGGTTTGTGGGACCAACACTTGGAGCTTGGAACTTCAACCTGCACTGGGCGTGGGGAGCTGAGTTCTCTTTCCCACTTAGATTTTCTAACTTGACCTCGACTATGTACCTGGACGTCTTGGGCCTTAGGAACAGCACGCGGGGTTACACATCAAAGGCTTCACCCCCAAAGGCCTAAGGGTCCCCCCCGCCTTGACCCTTTGGCGGGGTCTAGGACACAGCCTGGAGGATGAGGAGAGGTGGTCTTATTTTATGTGAATGTTCTGGAGATTCAGGCCCCCACCGACAGACGGACTGATGATGACCTTTTACAAACTGACCTGAAGTTAGCCGCAAATCCGCATCTTTTCTCTCACGCCCTTGTGGAAATGCATCTACAGGATTCCAGGAACACCCAAGTCCTCACAAGTTTCCTCCGACAACCGCCTGCAATAGCAAGCGAACACGTGCACACCCCCATCCCTACCCCGGCGCACACCCGAGGTCCGCTCCTTCTAGGGCCTCGGGACGAGAAGGTGCCGGAGGGCTCAAGGCGACTCCTGGAGGAGGGTTACGTCTCAGGACCACCCCTGGGTGGCCCTGGATACCCTTCTTGGTCCGCTTCTTTCCGCTAGGGCCCTTACGCCACTCCTTGGGTTCTAAAGGATGGCGTGGCCCCAGGGTGCTTGGGGTGATTAGGTCGAGCAAACGTAGCCGGAGCTCCGAGCGGAGGTGGAGGCAGGAGGAGGGGCCGAGGGGGCGGGCTCAGGCCAGTTGCTAGTTACAAATACAGCTGCTTCCGAGAAGCCTAAAAGAAGAGTTTCGCTCCCAAACACGCAAATCGCTCGCTCCTAGGCGCCTTGACTTTTGTTGTTAGATCCTACACCTTCTCCAGGATGCCGCGTGAACTCGGCCATTAGCTAGCCTGTGTGGGGGTTGTGGTCGAGAACCTGGAATTGACCTCCCAACCCCGCCCCACCCCCACTTGGCCAGATCCGCCAAAATCCGACTTAAACAAAATCCTGTGTTGTTTCTACCTTTTGCGAAAGGAATCTTCCCTTCCCGAAGGTTAAGAAATTGATCATATGAAGGTATGTGAAGGTCTAGAGGGGCCTGGAAGCCTCACCAAATTCGCACCCTATTCAAAGCCTCTATTTACATTTGCACTTGAAATTCTCTTCCTCCTCCTTCTCCTCCTCCTCCCCATGGTGACCCAAAAGGTCCTACACCAGTCTCGGAGCTCAGGTTTAAACTGAGTCATCTGACTGCAGAAATGCACATGCAATAGTACCCGCATACAGACGGGAGAATTAGAGGAACACTAACAGCAGAATTGGAAGAATAAAGAAGTGTCCACAGACGAATTATATGAACGGGTGGGAGGGTACACACCCAGTTGTCCAGATGCAGACAAAAGGCACAGTGCCTGGGAGGAGTGACCCCAGCCACATGGGCAGATGTACAGGAAGCCCCACACAGGGAGAACTGGTCAGATCTGGATGCAGGCCACAAGGCCAAGGGCTTCCTGCTAGCAGAGCTTTGGCTCTTGAAGGAGAAACTTTGTGAGCCGACTGCATGAAAGATTTCAGGTCAAGTCCTGGAGAAAAAGCACCCCATCCACCCTAAAGCCAGCCCTTGGCCTTCCTCTCAGCTAGGCTGGGGTACCCAGAAGAGGGCAATCCAGGAGCAATTCATTAGGGCTGGAATTATTGGTTATCATTATTATTGGTTTAGGAGATTGCATTCTGGAGAATTAGGGTGCGAAGCATAGATGTCCTCACTCACTGCCAGGGGCTTCCTAACTGGGTTTCAAGTTGGAGGACACTCTCTCTTTCTCATGACTCATCCTACATTTTATCTTTAAAAAGAACCTCGGCTCCACACCCTCCTGCTCTCGCTTTCATTACTATCCTCTTTATTTCCTCTAAATCTGAAAAAGGACACTCCAAAGCAAATGGAATTATTTGGTTTAGTGAACTAATTTCCATTGTGAGTTTTGGGAATTTCTCTTCTTCTTACTATCCAGTCTGGGCAGAATTCATTGTCGCAGTGAGGTTAAGGGAGTTTTACAGAGAAGGCACTCTGGCAAGACTCAAGCTTGTACACAGGCTTTTTGTTTGTTTGTTTCAGCTCCATTTTCCAGCCCTTCCCCAAAGAACCTGAAAGCTGTGGCCAGCGTGGTTTTCCTGCAGAAAAGACAGGAATACTTGGAGCAATGTTGCCCTGCCACTTCACTCCCCACCTTCTCTCTCTCTCTCTGAAAGTAGAGGGTAAGTTTGGGAAGATACTTCTATGGGGAGGGAGAAACAGAAGAAAAAAAGGACTTTCTGGGCCAGCAAGTAAGGTGACCATCCTCTAAGATGCAAAAGAAGGTCCATCTTGTGAAGACTTGAACCATCCAGAAAGTCTGAAGGACACCTTTCAGTAAATGTAGTAACTCTAGAAATGGAGGGGCTGTTCGGTATAAATAGGGGAGAATTTCTTCCCTCTTTGGAGTAAACACTGTCCTTTTAAAGATATATTTAATTTCTGGGATTTTTAGCAGGAGTTTGTTCTTGTGGATGTCTTCAACAATAAAAAGTGAAAACCACTTTAGAGTCAATATTTCTTGGAAGAAAGTGGTCCCCCCTCCCAAGACTTTTTCTTTCCTGGGGTTTGTTTTTCCTTATTCCCTAATAAGAGTCTACCTACTGACCCACATAGGAAAAAGACTGGGACACAAAGGGAGAGAAATGATTGAGACCACCACTCCCAAGCCGCAACTATAATTTCCACTCTCAGTAGTTGCAAGAGGAAAACTTGTCCACTTTCAGATGTTTCCCACTTCCTTGAGTAGTTTCAGGGCCTTCCAATAATAAGTAGCAATCAATCAGCATTTTGGAGTTGATGTTTGCTATTACCAATGAGTTCTGCAACATCATTCAAAGTCTGTTTGATTTTTCAAACTGAATACATAGCAAGCTCCTTGCAATGTTTATCACTCAAGCAGAAAAGCAGCTTGTTTTCTCAAAGCCCCAAATGTCCGGTGTACAGTCACTGGAGAGCAAATTTATTTCTCTGTACCCTAAAAGGCCTTATCATCTCTCCCTGAGCCACAAAGTTCAGAGCAAAACCACGGAAGTTGGTGGCCTCTTGAGTGGGGTACATTGTGTTGTTGGGGGGTTTTGTGTACATGTGAGGAATTTTTGGTGACGGTATGGGTTTTCTTTTCTATCCTTTTTCTCCCCCCACCCCCCACAAGTCATCTACAGTTTCCCCGCATCTTCCTCAGCAGAAACCCTCTGCCTCGATACAAGCTAACCATTTGGGATACCGGGGCAAAGGGCTAAACTTAACCGTGTGTTCTAGGGCTGATTCGGGAAAGTGAAGGGGGGTTATTGCGGGTAAGGAAGGGACACCCGTCACTTTCAACAATAAAATAAAATAACCAGATTTCCCTTCAATCCCTTCCATTAACAGTGTCAATACGCTAGAGAGGCTGTCTCACCTCCAAAGGTGCCTTCACCCCGAGAGGGCCCGGCTTGAAGCCACAGCCCAGCACTGGGCCCGCGCGCCTGAGCGGAGGTGCTCCGACGGCAAAAATCCCATACATTTTTAACTACAGTGATTACTAAATTAATAGCAGGCACTAAGACAGATGTCAAAACGTCTTGAAAATGTTTATCTGTGAATAATTGAGAAGGTGGTGGGACGCATTATCTGATTGTGTAATGAAATATGTATGAGGAACAGCTGTTTGCAACAGTCCCCTCCCGCCTCCTCAGCCGGGGCCCTTTTCTGGGAAGCAGGCGTCCCGGCGAAGTTGGTCTCCCACTTCTCTCCACTCGGGAACCTGCTGGGCCCCTCGGGGCTGTCCTGCAGAGCCCCGCAGTCACCCCGTTTCCTGACCGAAGACACCAGTCTGGAGCCGCCTTTGGCCGGGGTGGCGGGGTGAGCTTAGCGTCCGCGAAGCTGTCCTTCGCGCCTTCGGGGCGGGCCGCGGGCGCCGCCCGGGAGGCCCTGGAGTCCCAGAGCCCTGGCGTGCGCCGCATAGCGCCGGGCCAGCTCTGAGGCCGGGGCCGGAGCCCCCCAGCTCAGCGGGGCGGGCCAGGGGTCACCTCGGGGTGACCGGGCTCCCGAGAGGGCTTTGTTCCGCGCTCTTGCTACACTGTGCACTTCCTTCCAGCCCTCAGCCAGCCCCCACCTGAGCCTCCGCGCTGGCCCTGTTTGTTTTTCCAGCCCGAGCCTTCCACCCAGACACGCAAACAGCCCCCGGGGGCTGCGTCAGCGGCCCGGGGTCGTGGCCCGAGCCGCGCTAGAGCCAGCGTGGCCCGTGGGAAGCAGAGCGAGGGGGGAAAGGGCTTCCTGGAGTCCGAGGCAGGGGTCGGCCGAGGAGGTGGTCTAAAAGGGCCCTCGGCCTCGACAGGCGTGAAAGCCTAAGTCCTGGACTCCGAAGGGTGCAGACGCCTAGGCCGCGGCCCACCCCACCGCGGATGGGTCCCCGCTTCCAGACCCACCCGGCAGGAGGCCGGCGGCGGCATGGAGACTAAGGAGGACGCCGTGAGGCCGGCCGTCCGGCCTGCATCTGGCCTGCGGTGTCAGCCTCACCGCTAAACTCGGGGAGCCCGTCGTGGCTATGCCGCCCCCCTCGCCGCCTTCTGGGCTCCCGGAGGGACGGAGGAGCCGCGTCCCGGGAGCGGCGCTAGCCGCACGCCCTAGCCGAGCTGTGGGCATGTCCGCGCCCTCGGCCTCTGCGGCCTCCCGGCCTCTCGTCTTCCCGAGCCGGGGGCCCCGTTCCTTGGCCCTGAAGCCTAGGATCCTGCCCGGCGCCGCGCTGGCCCTTCGGACGCGGCGGCGCCTGACCTCTGGGGAGCAGAGAGGCAGAGTCCAGCGCCTCGCGCCGCGGTGCCGGGGCGCGGAGCGTCTACGAGGCGTCTACGAGGTTTCCCCGGCTTTCTCGCGGTCGAAAAGAACTCGGGCGTTATTTCTCGAGCGTCCCCCCTTTCCCCTAATCCCTTATGCTTTTATTCTAATCCCACACATTACAGTTAATCTGTAATGATACCGCTTCGTAGAAACCTGTTGCATAGGAGGCCCGGTAATTTGTAACCTTGGAAACAGTTTTAAATAAAGATTATAACAGTGGTGTCAACTGTGTTTATTCTCCGCGCGGGGGGTGGTTTGGGGGTGGCAGCCCCTTCGCGGAGAAGACGGAGTGTCGGAGAGAAGCGAACGAGCTTGCCTAAGGCAGAACGGGGCGGGCAGGTGTCCTCGAGGCGGAGAAGCAGCCAGAGCCGCTCCAGTGGTCCCGGCCCGCGCCCCGGCTCTTTTGAGTTTTTCTTTTGAGAAATCTCATGGTCTTAAACCGCCAGGCATGGGAAGAGAAGGGCGGTTTGCAAAACTGCGGAAAACTTGGTGAACTTGAGCCACTGCGTATTGCGATTAGCATTCAGTCCGGTCCTGCGCCCCCGGGATGCTGAAACCGTTGCGAGCCGAGCTGGGGCGGCTGGCAAGACCCTTCAGCTGCTAGAAGCAGAGCGGCTTCTGCACCGTGTTCCCAGCGTTCCGAGCTTCCTTCTCTACTAGACACACCAGCAACAGCAGCAACAGCAACAGCCACCCCAAAATTTTTTCGCACACCGAAAGCAAAATTAAACATAATTGCTTTTATTTATCTACTGCTTTTATGTCATTAAAATATTTTTAGTTACATTGTATACAGTAGCATCCGCTCTGATTATTACCTGCCAGATCTGTTGATCTGCTCCTTGTGTATTCAGCACAGCAATATTAACCATTAAGAAAAAAAGCAAATCTTATATATTGTATCTGTCAAGATATGTTACAATTTCCATTAACAAAAAAATACTCTTCTTATTGAAGAAGCTATGAAGCATATCTTTCATGAGCACTTTATTGATAATCATAGTTGTCAAAAAGAATTAGATATGCATAGATTGTAGATGCAAAGGAAATATTAGATGCACAGAATAAAATACACAGTGGGATCGAGGCATAACTACTTTTCTTTTTAAAATAAATTTTTACCAAGGTGGAAAAAAAAAAACCCAAGCTATTAAGCTTACTTAAAAGATGGCTTTGTTGGTTTAATTATACTGTAGTTATTTTATAAATATGTTTCAAAGGAAGCTTGCCATATTGCATGTCAATGAGGACTGTAAAGAAAAGCTCACAAAAGCTAATGCATACCAAATACCAAATTTTAGTCATTAGCATTCCTATTTATTACAAACTAAGGGAACCTATTAACAGACAAGAATTTCTATTTAGCTAGCATTACAATGTTTGGCCATTAAAATAAAAAAAAGGGCAAAGTATATACGTATTTTTTTTCCTCTTAGAACTATACATTCTTTTTGCCTAGAAGCTCATAGGGACATTGGGAGATGTTTCTGATTGGGGAAACAGGATTCTACGGTGGGAATGGGCCAGAGGGCCTAGAAACCACTATTTTTAGTTATGGAGCTTAATTCTATTCATTTGGAAGCCAGAACAGTTCTGGGCTGCTGTGCAGCCTGCTGAGGACTGCACAGTAACCGCAGCCTGTGAGGGGCCCTTTGTCTTTAATTTGTGTCTTGAGCATATGCAAATTATTAATTGTTTTTCCTTTGGGGGAGGGAGTGGATAGCAACAGTAATGCTCTTTCTGTTTGGATATTAAAATTTCCTTAAATGTTCCTTGACTGGGTACTTCTCCCAAAGCGGATTCCCCTACTCGCAAATCTCATCACCACAATGAATACAAGTGTATTAATTCTAGAAAAAGACACATATGCAACTGTGTCATTTCAAAAACCATTTCCTTTGAGCAAAGGTGGCAATGCTTCTCTCCTACTAGAAGTGAATACATAAATATGTGTCTCTGAATTCCATTTTGAGAGGGAAAAATCTTTTCAACCACTCTTGCATTTAGAAACTTTAGAGATCTTTTCCTTTTTCAAATTGAGGCAGGTTTTTTCTTAATCGTGTAAGGAGACAAGTAAATATTACAGAAACTGAAATGAAGTATTTGAAGTTGTTTTTAATTATGTTAGATGAGATTTTTTAAAGTGCCCAACAGGGGGGAAAAGGCTATTTGAGCTTATTAAACAGCACATTTACCCAGCGACTCAGAGTCCAGGTCCTTCTGGCCTGATGTTTGACTCAGACACAATGCATTATGCCTGATTTGGGAATCATTTTGCATTTAAAAGATGAAAAATTTCTAAGAAAGGTGCTTCCCTTAAAGGCCTGTTTGAAAATAAGAGGTATCAGGAGGAAAGGATTTCTTGATTTTAAAAAAGAAAACCTCTCTATCAAAAGTCATGATTTAACATTTGCAAATCCCACATAAAATCCTAATTTTCAACAATAAAATTTGTTGTGCTTTATTGGTGGGGGTAGGTATTCTCTCCCGATGAATACTTGGGCACAGATAAAGGAGGGAAAGTGTGATGATTCTTATACTAACTTTTCCTTACTGGAAAATAGCGAAAGTTGTATTGAGAAAGAATATCAATGCTGGCAGTAATAGGGGTAAATGTGAACTTTCTCCACATCTACCCCATTGTACCTAGACCAAATTGCCAACCTCCAACTTTCTAAAGCATCTTTAACACAGAGGTGGGGAAAATTGCTTGAAACGCCTAAATGTACAAAATAATAATAATAATAAAGTGACATTTGCCAGCAAAGATTCAAGTCCTAGAGATTATTTGGATAATTCAGCTCCTCTTACCCACCCCAAATTAACCAATTTGATGCCTCCACTGCTGAGTGTTATCTAGATGGGCCACACACTTTCCTCTCCTTCATCTGCATCTTCCCCCTTTCTTCATGTTGGATACAGATACTACCAAATAGCCAAAGGTTCAAGAAAGTTCTTTCCCAGGCTTTTAAGCCAAGCTATATTAACCCATTTTGTTTTAAATGTCAATGTGGACAAAGGGCAACTCTGCTTTCTGTTGCCTTAAGTACCATTTCAAAGAGCAGATTAGCAACCATTTCAGTGATGCAGATAAGGAAGACAGACCCTTGTCCCAGGGAGCTGACACTTGTTGGGGGAAAGGAACATACACTGGTCAAGACAGAACAGAACAAGACTGTTCTCCTGGTGTCACACAGAATACAGCAGGAACCATGGGAGAAATCTCAGAAGGCTCCCTGAAGGAGGTGGGGCTTGAAATGAGCAGTGAAGTTTGAAAATGTTTTGGGATGTGAAGAGAATTTTGTAAGCAAAACGGTGTCAGTTACCATAGGATAACAGGTCTCACATCAGGGAGGCATTGTAAAGTGCTTATTTGAATGAATGAAATTATTTAGATACCTGCTAATAAATTTCTTTAAATGTTTCCCTTTGGATGGTCTGCCTATTGTATGTTCACCTCAAATTCTCTTATTTCTTTCCTATACAGTTGCATTTTTCCTCATTGAGGCCAGGAGAGCTCAGTTTGGGGTTACTGATTAGGAAGGCTGACAAAATGATGCCTGTTGGCACTGGAAAATGGTGAAAGTCCTTACCCCGAGAAGGTTTCCTTTAATGAAGTCCTATTTACACATTGGGAGAAAGAGGAGATTCCTGCCATTCCAAGGAGTTTGGTATTTTTAACAAACCTTCCTCTTATGGTACCAATGAGCATTTGTTTGGAACACCCTGGAATGCAAAATGGTTAAAGGGGCTTGTTAGGTTTTTAAATACAGAGCAGAGGCCATTTTCAGTGTTAGAATTCAGGAAACCTGGCAGTGCCATTAATTAGTAGGTAGATAAAGTAGTTCACCCAACCAGCTTTGCTTTTTCTCATCTGAGAGACACAGACAACATTGGGTACTCTTATCTACATGATAAGGCTTTGTCTTTGTGTTTTAAAGACAAAACAATAGGAAAGTGGGTTTTTTACATAGCTCTGGCCTCTAGCAGAAGCTGGATTCTGATGATATTAATCAATTCCAAGCAGGTATTTTTTCCCCCCCTGGAAGAGATGCTCATTAGTTTGAGCTTTACTGTACATTAAAAAAGAAATTACAACAACCAGGAAAACAAACAATCCAGCTAAGACAGAAAATCTACACCTATGTTGCTTTCCCTTCAGAACATATTTTTTAGACTCTAGCAGGTTGTAGGGCACAGGACACACAACCCCCATTAGTATGCAATAAAGGATTTGCTCTTGGAAAGTGCCACAGCTGAGCCAAGCCATGCCAGGCTGTTATGGATCCTGCCCGAGGCACATTTCACATCTCCATTTCCCCCTCAGGATCTCCTCCTCTTTGCCCTCTCTGCCACTTCTGTTCCAGGAGCCTGGATTTCATCTGCTGCTGCTGCTGCTGCTGCTGCTGCTTCTTAAACTAGGCACTAAAGTCAACAAGTTGAAGACAATTCCATTTCAATAATAAACAGATGTCTTTTGACTTTCCAAGACTCAAGCAAAAGCCCTTTGATGGGAAGCACCAAAATCAAAAGGAGGAAACACCAAGGCTTAAGGCAGATTCTTCTCTGATTGCCGCTGAAGAGGTGCCAGCCTCCACCTCTCCTCCACGTGCTGTCCCCTAAGTTCATCTGAGGGAAATTCACTTTCCCAAGAGCCCATCCTTTCCCAGTTGTGAAATGTGTCAGTCCCACTGTGCACAGGCTAAACATATGGCAGAATCGTGTGAAGAGGGCGTCTGCCCATTAGCACATTCAGGGGCAGAGACTGGGATGTAGGTTCAACAAAGGGCTTCTTGTATAGGAGCCCCGCACCACAGCATCTCCCCAATGGAAGCAAACTGACCTCAATTTATGTGGCCAGTGTTTGCATGTGTGTGTGAGAGAGAAACAGAGAGAGAGAGTATGTGTGTGTGGTGTTTTTACAAGGCCAGACCAATTCAAGCCACACTGTAAGTCTCTTGGTAGAAAGGAGGAAAAAGTGTTGGATGACCCTTCATGTGTGTGTTGAGGAGAGGAACCCCCAGAGATTAGAAAATGAAGAGGGGCAGGAATTTTATTTTAATTAGTTTCCTCTTTCCTCAGAGGGCTTTTCTGAATTATGATCTTCTTTTCCATTTACTTCTCTGTAGCAAAATATGACAACTCTTGATGTTGAGAAGAAAGAGGACCATTTCAACCCAAAAAGAGTTCTGAAAAAAATGTGGTCCTAGGTTCCAAAAACCCTAAATCTCATGTAAGTGAACATTTGGCCTGGTCACCAAGAATAAAACAGAAGTTGAACCCCTTACTCAAATGTTTAGATTAACCCAGGGCCACATATTGGAAAGCCTGTTGTTGTGTGAGAGACTGAAAACCTGCAGCAAGGGGGCAAATTGTGTCTTCCCTTGAGTCCTGGTGAGAGGTCTTCAACCACTCCTGAGTCACTGCAAGGGAGGTAGGTTAGGAAGAAGGTGGAGGCGTCCCTCACACCAGTGGGTGTACTAAGAGGAGACTGGAAGAATCCAGAAAACATGCCTCAGAGACCAACAGTCTCTCCATGCACGAAGGAAGGCACCCACCTGGGACAGAGGAGGTGATAAGTCCCACTCTGGGCCACAGTGCACTTGTCCTCAGCAGGTCTCCAACACTCTGTAGCAATGTATAGAATGCTTCACTATGGGTGAAAAAGCTTCTTCTATCAAGTTTAACAACTTTCTGGTGTAACTTCTGAGAGGGTTGATTGCTTATTCATGCGGAAGCAAGACGCCCAGTTCATTTTGCCTGTTTTTGCTACTCTTTGTTGGGTTTGGGAGGCTGTTATGGTAGCTGCAAATGGCTTCTCAAGTGACATTTGCTGACATTCAGTGAAGTACATTTATCAGTATTCACCAGCTCACCTCTACACACGCAATCCATTTTGTTTTGTTCTTCATAGCAACCTCCTTCCCGACACCCGTGCCCTGAAAATGATAAATGGCAAGGTGGCATATTTCTCGAGCTGCACTCAAATGTCACTGTGAAAAATCTTTAATGGACTAAGTGTAGCTTTTCACGTTACAACTTGTCAGGTACTGAGAAATTCTAGAGTTTCTCCTTAATCCACAAGTCTTTGGAACCACACATGTGCAAGCAGAGACTAATTATAAGCTTCACCAGTCAGACCTGGGCAAGCAGAAACCAAGAAGAAAATATCTGATATCTGCTAATTCTTTTTAATTTTTTACTCTTATTCCATTTTTGCTACTTCCTTTCCTACTCATAGACTATGTCAGGTATGGGCAATCTACTACTCTAATTAAGTGGATGACACCCCCTCAGCAATCCCCACCCCTCCACGCAGTTCTGTAATCCAGTTGTGCACTCAACCTTCTCCATAACAACATTACTCTTCTCCCAGATTCCAAAGCACTAGGAATTCTCCCCAACAAAAGCCTGATGCTGAATTACAAATCCTGATTCTTAAATGTCAGACTACTAGTAGATTGGACAACAGACAGCTGAGCTGTCTGGCTAGAAGAGCCCTTTCTCTTGTCTCCCCAGCCACCCCTTTTCAGATGGCCAGATCATCCTTCCAGACTGCTGAGAGTTTCATAGCCCACCTAAAAAAGGTGCCGTGTCCCTCCAAGCCTGCATACCCCCATCATGCCACTGCCAGGAGCAGCCTCCACGCACTCACTCGCCCCTCAGCATGGCTGCTCACTAAGGGTTCTATCTTCTCAGGAGGTCTCTATTCCCTAGACTGTTTATTTACAAGTGGAAACAGCTTTTGCTCCCTGTAGTAGGTGAGAAATTTGTTGATTTGCATCCAGGTGAGTTATATTCCAGTGAGACCATCATCATCAACTAACATGGCTCTCCCAACCCATGCTTGCAGGAGCATGGGAGAAGAACTGTACCACCAGAAACCGTGTCAGTTAAGTTCATCTTTGGTCAGATGTCAAAGATTGGGATACTGTGTTTTATTCCTGGCCCTTTATGGTCCACGCAAACTCTTGGTTTGGGTACTTCTTGGACTCACTTGTTTCCCCCTAACATTGCGTTTGGTTTTTCTTTTTTATCTTATAAAATATTTCAAAATTTTTATTTATGAATACAAGAACTGGAGTGTAGGCCAGAGGCGTAGGCCAGAGGCATGGGAGGTGAGTGAGAGGTTTCACCAGAGACAGGGTGGGGAACAGGACAAGCAGATCTACTGAAATATACTGCTGCAGGGAGCAGCTGGTGAGGCAGGAGAGGTCTGCTGTGCTCTGTGGGTCAGCTCTGTGGCCAGGGATCCAACTTATGCTGCAATGACTGCTGATAGCTTGACAGTGCTGAGACTTAACCCTTTGCACCACCAGGAAGGCTGTGTTTGGCACTTCTTCTCCCTAGGGTTTGCCCTCCTGTCTCTGTGATTGAATAACTCTCCCCCTGGTTCTGAGTCCTTGGGGACACATAGAGACTCCACAATCTTTGAATGATTTCATTTCTATATTTGTTTTCTTTTGTGTCTCAGTTTTTAGTTCCTTGCAAAATCATTAGTTACGTTAGAATTAGAACAACTATTTTAGGATGAGGAGGGGAAATCAGTTGTGTCCCCAGTGACCAGACATGATAGGGTAGAGAGAGAAAGTGGACATCTTCCAACATCTGCCCAGATAGCGTGGAGGACAGAAGGCCCCAGGTAACTATCAAGCATGAACACTAGACTGACACAGGCCTTAGTATGGCCAAAACAATCACTCAGCCACGACACAGGTGTGTCAACTCTCCATGTCATTTGGGTAAGGCAGGGGGTCAGGGAACCAGCTAGCTATAGTTTCAGAACCCACTAAAAAAAAAAAAAACAAAAAAACAAGAGCAGGGTTGGGGTGATTTTAAGGCATGGGGGCACGGGTTCTATCTTTATTTGCATGATGATAGAAAGGGCAGAATATAGAAGGTAGTCACGTTCCTATTTTCATTATGAGCTATTTCATTGTTCTATAATTTCTTTAAAAAATGCTCAAATGGCTCTTTCCAAAATCAGTGGAAATACTATTGTGTCTAATTTGATGATCAAAACAACACTTAGTTTGGGTGTTGAACCTCTGATGACATCTGTCACTGCTGGGTACCCTGGAGTAAGGTAATATGTGTGCATGTGTGTGTGTGTGTGTGTGTGTGTGTGTGTACACTGTGGGGCTGGACTCTGGAAGGGTGGAGAGGAAAGATAAGGCAGGCACCTTTTAGAATCTAAGAAACTGTAAGGATGCCAGGCATCCAGTTTTCTCACCTGACAAATAAAACAGCCTTCATTTTAATCCATAATTATAGCCTGCATGTAATAATTAATACAGGTTGCCTTTTTAAACATTCCCATAAATTCTAGGTATTTTTCCATTTAGTTAACCATTTCAGACACAGGTTAGAAAGAGTAAGGAACATTCATCCATAGAAACAGGAGCACAGAGCTGGCGAGGGCTTTCCCACCCACTGCTTCTCTCAGTATGTTCTGGATAAAGTGTGATGCATGGTCACCAGCCAGAAGTTTGGGTGGTGGTGGAGGTTTAAGGACAAAGGAAAAATTACAGAGAGTAGGGAAATGAGACTGTTTTTAAAGGATGCTGCGGTAGTGCTGATACAAAATTAAAATGCAGGCAGTGGGGAGTGTGGTGTGACATTCTCATCAGTTTCATTGGCTCCAGTGCAGAGACAGAGTGGGTGACGCTTACATTTAATCAGGGCTGGTTTTGCCAGGCCAGTTTGCTGGTGTAGAGAGAGGCAATGGACTTCGGTGTGACAAGAATGACTGGTCATATGGTGGCCCAGAGGCGACAAGCTGGTGAAAAGTCTAGTGGGAAGGAGGAAGGGAAGGTCAGTGGAAAGGCGGCAGGGTCAGTCAATGGATGGGAGGTCTTCATGAGGACAAAGCATTTTTAATAAGGCAGCTGAAGGAAAGTCAGGGACTAGGGAGATTGACGTTCCAACGGCAGAAGTGCCATGGTTCCTGGTGTTGGCAAAGTTGAGGGTATGGCCATGGGGATGAGACTTGAGTCCTTGAGGGCATCATGGGGACAAGACACAGAGAGGCCCCCGCAGTTAACCAAGTGTGGAATGACAAAGATGTGAATAATCTTGGCTCTCCAAGTTTATGACATGAGGGGATAAAACGCACTCAGGGGAGTTGAAGGGTTAGACTGTGCTGACTTCCAGGGCACCCCAATGGGAGGGTTTAGACCCTCACCGTGCTTACTGCTCCTACTGATAAGGCCCCACCCCCTTCCCTTCTGTGTTGTCTGAGATGGCATACCCTCAAGAAGACCCCCTCCACCCCCAGACCGATCACCATCTTGAACTGCAGTGGATGTTGTGGTCATATGGGGACCCCTGTTCCTCTAGCCCACCCTCCACGGAGAGACTTTCACAGTGGAATCCCCTTGTGCCCACACACCCTCACCTACTTGGTTTTTCCCAGAAGTCTACTTCCAGAAATTGCCTCCCAGCCCACTTTCCAGAAGTTGCCAATATAGCAAAGTTTGCTCAGTCTGATTTAGGTTCTTACTTGCTTTTCCCCACCATCAAAGGTTCCTAAGGTTCCCTGCCAATGGCACAACTCTTCCAGAGAGGGGTCAGTTTTGGGGGTGGGGCTCTCTGTAGGAACTTACATGGGTCATTTCCATCAACACACAACAAACAGGCTTCAGTCAAAATTAGGCACATCTCCACCATCAGGGATTCCTTCCTTGATTCTCCCCAGTTACCATCTCATTTACCTGCTTCTCTTTGAAACAAAACAATCCAAAAGAGCTGAGGTGGTTGTTGTCCATGAAAAGCCCCCAAGATGGCTTTTCTCAAGGATGCACACAAACCATGTTTTTTT
>NW_004567121.1:15441572-15475331 GCF_000260355.1 Condylura cristata
GACTTTACACTCAATTTGTATATATTTTTTAATTTTTATTAAAAATTTTTATTTTGTTTATGCATATAAGAACTAGGATGCAGGCCACAGGTGCGGAGGTGAGAGGATACACTAGAGACAGAGGGGGGAGCAGCACAGGTGGATTGACTGAAATACATTGCTAAGGGGAGCAGTGGGCAGGTCAGAAGAGGTCTGATGTGCCATGTGGGTCAGCTCCCTGGCCGGGGATAGAGCTAATGCCTCAGTGGCATGGTGATAGCTTTAGAGTTCTTAAGACTTTAATCCCTGTGCCACCAGGGAGGCCCTACCCCTCAATTTAAACTGAGGGCCCCACCTTCTTAGCATCCTCTCCCTAGAAACACCCTTTTTATGAATCAGATCTCAGCTTCATTCTCTCCATTCTCTAAGTGAGCTGAGGTTATTGTCTGGGAATCACACACCCAGACAGGGAGACCGAGTCTGCCTCAGACAATGTCAAGATCTTGGAAAGCAACGGCAACAGGTTCTAGCGGGAACTGGGCCTCGGGGCCCCACTGAGCTGGGGACCTGTGATCCAGGTTGGCCCAGGTGGCTTGGGGTGAAGTTGTGAAACTAGGCTTGTGAACCACTAAGGGCCAGACCTTTGGGCACACTGTTTCAGGACTCAGCGGCTCCTTTCCTAAAGCTCGCAGAAATCAGTCCTCTTATTGCTCCATCCTTCCCCAGAGCAAGAGGAAGAAGGTGGAGAACAATAGAATCAAGAGCTGTAGCTCTTTTATCCCATCATTCATTTCTCTGAGTGCTTAGCCCAAGCCAGGCACTGGGCTAAACTGACGAGCTGCCGGGAGAGCAAAGCATACTGTCTGTGCAGCTCTTCGCCAGCCTCAGTTTACTCTTGTGCGCGAGATGGCTGGACTAGACAAATGACATGTGAAGCCGATCATCTATCCAAATCACCTGGAGGGCTTGTTAAAACGCAACTGGCTTTGGTCTTGCTCCCCGAATCCCTGACTCAGGAGATGCACGAATTTGTCTTTTAGCAGGTTCCCTGGTGGTGCTGGTGCTGCTGAGTGCTGATGCACTTTGAGAACTGGTGCACCGGATGCCCTTGCAGGCCCTTCTAGCTGTGACAGCCTGGGCTCTGGACAGCCTGGCAGTCTCTAATGTAGCTTTCACAGAAAGGGACTGTAGCAAACCAGGCTAGAAGCACAGAAGCCCTATAAGTTTCCTGAGTTTGCAGGTAAATGGATCAGAGATAAGCCTCAACAGTCACTGAAGCATTCGCCTCCTAATTAAAAAAAAAAAAAATTAAAAAGTAATTCTCTAACTTGAAAGTTCATTCAGATGCTGGAGAAATGATTTCAACTTTCCATAGGGAAAAAAGGCTCCACTAAAAAGCTACAAGGGTATTGATGTCTATTAAATATTTGCTTTTCTCTCTAGCTCACACTAGACTGAGTAATTTGTATTTGGCAGAAACCAGCTGCAATTACATTAGTCAATCCAAAAGCCCAACTTGCTCATACAAAATGCAAACAAATTAGTTAAAATGGCCTAATTAGTGGACTGTAAAAATACAAACTGAGGCTGGCAGCCTGATGTGTTAGTCAAGAGCACTGTCTCCCCACACAGGGAGGCCTGGAGCCCAACAGACCATGTCCCAGCTGATTAAAGGTCTTCTCTTGCGACCTCTGATAGCCACTGACCCAAATGAACCCTAGTGGTTTTGCCTAGGTAACCCTCTCTTTTCCTGGCTTGGGGCACGGGCTTACCTTTGGCTAAGAAGGTGCAATGCAAAAGATGTGAGATTTGTATCCAGATGAACTTGAGCTTGAATCAGACCCACTGGGACTCTTTTGTTATTCCTTAGTCAAGTTGCTAAACTCCCCGGAGTCTCTTGTTTCTCTTTTAAAATGGAAATATTACATCCTGTATTGAAAAGTGATTGAGGGTTAGCAATTGTGTATGCATGCATCTGGTATACCGTTATTAGCTCACGGCTGCGCTTCCTGTGCTTTAACACACCAGATCAGCTTTGTAGGCTAGCATTCCCACCCGGATTGGGGCACCAGTGAGCAGTGTCGTAGAGATTGGATGAGGCTGAGTTAATGACCTTCAGAGCATTGACCAAAGTCAAGGGTCGTAGGGTGATTCAGACAAGTCATCCATGCTGCATCATCCTCAGGATTGCCTGGGTCACAGAATCAGGGATATCGAAAAGACACCATCCAGTCTGGGAGTTCAAGCCCTCACTGTGCATCAGAATCCCTTGGGGGAGCTTATTAAAAAATGCTGCAATCAGGGCCTGCTTCTGGAGATTCTGATTCAACCACTTGGGAGGGTCCCAAGCATCAATGTGGTTTAATACTTAGGTGATTCTTATGGAGAAAAACCAAAATCAAGCTGGCACATAGCAAACAATTTAAAACAAAAACCAAACACAGCAATGACAACAATTGGTGAGGGTGGGGTGGGAGGAAGAGGCTGTCCAAGGTTACACAGAACTAGGTTTTCCTACATTCATTTCCTAACCTAATATTTGGGTCAGCCCATTGTCTCTGATAAGAAGGAAAGTTGAGGGATGACAGTAGAGAACTGAAACTTTTTTTATATATTAGTTTATTTTTACATATTTTTGTGCATTTTTCCATCTCAGTTGTAATCCCCTTGGGTTTTCCATCACCAAGTCACCCATGTGCCATCACCATAGGAGAACTGAGGCTTTTAAACCAGGCTCCTAAAGGAGGCTTGAATTTGATAACAGCCAGTACCTTGTCTTTTATAACGCCTCCCCCACAGCACATTTCCAGCTCCACTAGCTACATGAGCCAGATGGAAACCGAGAGTCCCAGGTAAGTGCTACCCTTTGTTTCAGATCACACATTCAATCAGCGTAAGACACACGACTGAGAGAACCAGAAAACAGACAGGCCGTGGACAGGTGGGCAGCACTGGCCACCAGACTTGGTTGAGTGTCATGAGGGTCCCTGATCACTGGTGGAGTCCACACAAGGCAGAGAGCAAAGCTTTCTTATTTAGAAAAGACCAGAGTGAGAAGCTTCCCCAAGTGCAGTGAAGAGATGTTGAGTTCTCTTGCTGAGATGAGAAGCACACCTGAGGCTTGTACAGAATAAATGACTGTCACTCCAATACAACAAAAGGAAAAGAGACAGAGGAAACATGCGACCCTGCAGGGACCATGCCTACATTTGTATGTGTCTGCATTTAACGGGTGCTCTTTGGAATCATTGTGCCTCTGTTCTCATGGGCTCTGCCCATGCCAGCGAAAGGGGATGTCACGGCCCAAAGAGGTTAGGACACAGGCAATTCTCAGTGCTCCTCACCCTGGAGGGAAGGGGAAGGAATGCTGGTTGTGTGCCTACTCTTATTCTTCAACTTTGTTCACCTTGGCCACTTCCCAGAACCCAAATCTCATGAACATGAAAATATATGTCATTTCTGACTAGGTGGCCTTTAATAATTTTATCACTGCTTGTATTTGCAACTCCCTAAGTGCAGTTAGACACAGCTCAGTCTTTGACAGCATTATCTCAGACTGTGAAAGAGTTAGGGAGCGGGGAGATAGATTTTGTCTGCCTTAAGTCAAAGGTTTAGCTCATTACTCCTTAGTCTTTATATCCCGGTTTCTTATATCATCACTTAAGGTTGAACAATTCCTTGTAAGACTTCTTTGACTCCTTCCCACAATATTTTATCTTTCTGGATTTTCAAATTTTCCTTAGTGAGGGTCTGTTTGGTAGAAAAATAAGTATTTCTGAAATATATTAGGATGTGTATTTTCTAAGGCTAGACCTTTAGGTTAGTAAGTATTTTCTTTTAGCACATTGAAGGTATTTTCCCCATCATTTTCTGGCTTCATTGTTGCAATTGGGACAGTTGCTACTCTGATTATCATTACTTTGAAAATAATGGCTTCCATTCTGACTGCTTTTACAATGTTCTCTTTGTCTTTTGTGTTCTGGGACAGCAGGGTAGTAGGCCTGCGTGTATGCCTAGTCACTGTATTGAACTGAAGTGATAAATATTGGTAGTAGGTTCACATTGATAGAAAAGTCAGACATAGACCTGGAGAATCCAGATAAGTTTCGCTTATCAGAAAAATACAGATGAAAGTCAGCACAGTGAGGATAGGGAAACAGAGATATAGTTCCTGGACCCCCATTTTCACAAAGGAGTACATTGTATGGATGGCAATTTCTAAGTGAGTGAGATTTGTATTGGACTTTCTGGAAAAAGATCTTGCCCTTCCAAGCTAAATCTCATGTACTATCTTGGCTTTCTATATGCCAGTACATGAGACAGCCTTTACTTATCACTCCTGCTTGGTCAGAAACCTGTGATATGAAGCTAGAACAAAGCTTGGGGACCCACATATCTCTGTTAGTCTTACTAGATCTTGGGCTTACTCTGCCATAAAATTTTCTATAATTTACCCTTTTTGGCTTTATTTTCAGCTCAGAATCTATGGAACATTCGTATCCTTTCAAATACTCCTCTGCCCTAGTTTCCCTTTCCTTTCCTCAGAAGTTTTCTTATGTGTAAAACATATTCACTCAATCCTATAGCTCTTAACATTTCTTTGATATTATCTTTTTCTATGTAATTTTGAACTACACTCTAGATAATTTTTTCACATCTATAGTTCAGTTCATTCTCTTTTTAGGATGCCTAAGCTTTTGCTGACACTATCTGTTAAGTTTTTTTTTTTCAAGACTTATTTATTTGTGCATACAGAACTGGGGTACAGGCCAGACTCTGGGGTGGCGAGAGGCTTCACCAGAGACAGAGTGGGGAGCAGAACAGGCAGACGGACAAAGTACACTGCTGAGGGGAGCAGTGGACGGGTCAGGAGAGGTCTGCCGTGCTATATGGTCACTTCCTGGGCAGGCGGGAATCGAACTCATGCAGAAGTGGCTTTAGCCTAGTGCTGTGCTTTAACCCACTGTACCAACAGGGAGGGCCCTTAACGTCAACAATTTTATATTGTTTATTAAGAAAGTTCTGCTTGAATTCCTTTTCAATGTGCTTGGGCATTTGTAAAGCCTCCTACTTTAAGATATACTTCTCATTCTTTCCTTTATTTATTTGAATATGTTAAACACAGTATTTTATATATTTGATTATTTCAATATCTGATGCTTCATGGATTGAATTCTGTTATTTGCTGGCTTCTATTCATAGTGCTTTATTTTCTTGAGTGTTGTGTGATTTTTTAAATTAAAGAAAATTTTAATTGATATATAATTGATACAAGATATTGGATTAATTTTAGGTACAAACTGAATGCTTTAATATATATATATATATATATATATATATATATACTTCAAAATGAATAATACAATAAGTTTGGTTAACATCTATTCTCACACATAGTTACAATTTTGCCTGTGATGAGAAGTTTACAATTTACTTACCTGGCAACTTTTAAATGTACAACACAGTGTTGTTCATTATTGTAGCCGTGTTGGCCATCACTTCCCTAGGATATGTTCTTATAACTGGAAACCTGAACATTGGGACCCCAAGAGAGTCTGTGTTATTCACCCATTTTACACTATCCTACCCCTCCAGCTCTGGCAAACAGCAGTCTGTTCTGTTTATGAATGTTTTCTTCTATTTTTAGTTTACATGTGTAAGTGAGATCATAAAGTATTTGTCTTTCACTATATGACTTATTTTTCACTCAGTATAATCCCCTCAGGGTCTATTCATGCTGTCACAAATGGCAAGGCTTCTTTCTTTGTTGTGAGTGAACAATATTCATATCTCATTCTTTTTATCCAGCAATCCAAAGATGGACACAGGTTATTTCTGAGTACTTTGTGACTTATGACAGCTAATACATTTAACTTTTATATACGGAAATTCTTTAAGGTTGGATTAAAATTTCTTCAGTGAGATGCATCTACTTCCCTAATGCCTCGGATGACTACTAATTTAGATTTGTGTCCTCAAAATTTTAACTCGAGGCTTTTTGGACTTCCCATGGAGCGTGAACTTGATGTGCAAACTCAGAACTTACTTGTGGTTACACATTCTCAGAATTTTTCTCTCCCTCTGTTTTGGCTCAAATTTGGATATGTGCAATTTTCCTTGTAGTCTTTTTGGTGTGAATAGAGTCTATGTTATTGCTCATTCATCTTTATGCTGCTGCTGCAGGAAATTGAGATCTTAGTTTTATGCTTTGGAGGTCACTTATTCTGCACTTTAGGTATGAATTTGCTTTTTCTCCTTTTCCCTTGGTCCTGTGAGGGTGTGAAAAACTGAAACCAAAGTTTATATGATATGGCAAATCCTCTCAAGACCAAAGCCAGCTTCAGTGCTCCAGGCATTTCTCTGAATTTTCACTTGCCTTATTTATTGGACTGAATATTCTTTAGTTTCTTTCTAACTCATTAGTACATTTAAAATGTACTTTTAATTTTATCTAAAGTTTAAGTTATTTTTATTAGAGGGTTGATTTAGTCTACTGAATTGTAAGAGATAGACACCTACTATCTCTCTGATCTGAGTAAACAATTGATCTCACCCAACCTCACTTCTCATCCATAAAATTGGCTGTCTGCTAGGGTTATTTGAGGATCGATTGAGACATTGCATAGGAAAGATCTTTCAAACTAAAAAAGTAAAACAGTATACCAATATTAGAGCATTTGTGAAACTGTATCTGATATGAATGACAAGTAAAGAAAACTAACATAGGCTCCTTAAAAGCCAGGTCAGTAATCACCTATTTATTCAACAAACATTTGCCAAGCATCGTCTATTGTCACTTTCCTGGGAGGAATGCCTCGGAGTTACCTGATTCAATTATTTC
Source organism: Condylura cristata (assembly GCF_000260355.1). NCBI lineage: Eukaryota > Metazoa > Chordata > Mammalia > Eulipotyphla > Talpidae > Condylura > Condylura cristata. The sequence goes on from NW_004567121.1 coordinate 15,448,393, forward strand.
CTCAGGCTTTGAACCAAAAACAAAATTGTGATTTAAGAGTTTAAAAAAATATCTCTTGCTTCTGCTTAATATGTCCCCTTCCCTAAAGAACAGACATAAAACAAACATGACTTTTCTAGCACAACCCCTTTTCTTGGCTGACCAAAAAAGAGTATTTGCTTCTAAAGTCCTGAATCCTGTGGAAGTTTCTCTCAAGGAAATGTTTATTTTCAGATTGTTACTTGTCTACAGCCAGGGCCAGCTTTCCAGGGAGTAGACTGTCAGAGTTAGAACGCCTGAGTTCTAATTCTCCTCTCCACTACTTGACTGTTTCAACTTGGGAAGATCTCATTCCTCCATACTAAAGACCAAATATGCCATCACTATGAAAAAGGAATCCTGACCCCAGCAGTATTGATAATGCAGGTAAAAACACCCTGGATATTTGGGGTTTGTGTTTGTTTTTAACTCTGGATATTTGAAAATTTCTATGATCAAAGGGGAAGGAATAATTACTGAGCAACATTAGAAATGATTTCTTCTTATATCACACCCATTCTGTGCCTCACTAATCCTATCTCAAGCCAGAAAAAAACTTGCAGGGAACTTTCTCTTGGAAGCCAGAATCTGCAAATGCTAAAAACTGTGCTTGTCAATGAGATGTGACCTGTTTGGCTGCAGGCTCCTGGCCTGGGAAGAAGCATATTCCTGCTCCTTGGGCTGCCACAGCACCTGGTTCTTGCCATTCCCCAGTTAGACTGCCTGTCTTGCAGAAGCACCAGCTTTTGGAGAGAAGAGCCACCTCTGGGCTCAGCTGCCCTTCCTGAAGGCCTGCCCCTCCATGCTGCGTGTAGAGTGCCAGAACCCCTGGTCCACAAAGGGCCCTGGTCTCTGGGGTCAGTGTCAGGACATGCCGACTGCGAGGCCACAATGACAGGCTAGCTGGGGCAGTAATTAGACAGTGAGAGCTTCCTTCAGCCAGCTACAATCAATAGGTCTGCTTACTGAGGAAAAAAAAAACATTCAAGTAAAGCAGATGACAGAAGATAATAACATCTCTCACTCACGTTACATTTTCACTCATCAAAGCACTTTCACCACCATTTTCTCCTCTGGTCCACAGCACCTCCTTTTTCAGATCCCCTGGTGGATGTCGCTGTCTGACCTTACCGTCCAGCAAGCTGAGGCACAGGGGGGGCTGACCAGACTTGTGATGAGGGTTGATACACACATTTCCATTCTCTTGATGCAAGCCTCCTCTCTTCAGGACCTCAGAGAGAATGCAAACATATTAATGAACTCAATACATTGGTACAGGGCACCCATTATGTTGTAGGCATAAAGGACACAGCAGCAAAGGAGACAAAGTCCCACCTCATGGAGAGTCCTTTTTCTTTTCTTTTTTTAAGATTTATTTGTGCATACAGAACTGGGGTACAGGCCAGAGGTGCAGGGGCAGTGAGAGGCTTCACCAGAGACAGAGTGGGGAGCAGAACAGGCAGATCGAGGAAGTACACTGCTGAGGGGAGCAGCGGGCGGGTCAGGAGAGGTCTGCCACACCATGTGGTCACCTCCGGGGCAGCTGGGAATCGAACTCATGCGGAAGCGGCTTTAGATTCTCAGTGCTGTGTTTTAACCCGCTGCACCACCAGGGAGGAACCAATATTTCCTCTTTTACGTAATGTTACAAGACAGCTAGAGGGTGAGGTGCTCTATCCTACTCACAGGCTTACATTTGACTGGGTTAGTGACCAGATGAAAACATTGGCTTCTAAAGCTTCCTTTCCATGGGATCCTTTTACTGACCCACTAGCTCTTCCTTTTCATAGCACACGCCAACATTCACGGGTGTTCTGACAGCTGGTACTAGAATCTACTAGATTGGCAGCCGCTTGAAGACAGGAACCATTATTTATTCATGTCTGCCCTCAGATGAAGAAGACGATACATGTTTGGAAATTAATCTGTGTGAAGCACAACCTTGCCCCCACGTCCCACCTCTGTGCACCTGAATCTGTCTGGAGAGGAAGCTAAGGAACAGCAGGTATGAGACTCAGACTCACCTGACTTGTTTGGAAACTTCTCTCGGGAAGTATCTCCACAGCAGCAGCAGAAGCATCGAGTTTAAGCAGAAACATCTACTTGAAAAGTGTGAGTCTGAGCTCTCACATCAGGTAAGTGGAATTACCTGAAGAGAATTTACAGATTCAGAGCTCAGAAGGGAAGATAAGATTAGCCAGCCTTGGTTAGCAGCAGGATAAGGAGGCCAGAGAGTTGCCTGGGCTTGTCAAGGGCACGTTAAGGTCACCCAGGTACTGAAACACTTTAATGCTGCCCCAGCACCTTCCTTTGCAAAAGTGCCTGGGGCAGAGCCTTGGGCTTTCATGGGATTTGCATTTGGATTGCCTAGAAGTCAGCCAGTTCTAACTACCTGCCAGAAGAGCTGCAAGCCCAGGACCTTTTTGCTTTTCTTTTTTATTATGCAATAATTTTATTTATTCATTTCTAATTTTTAAAATTTTATATATTTTTTACATCACCCTTCATTTGGTCCCCAAAGATTCCCATCACCAGCTCACCCCACTGATCACCATGGTCCCTTGTGTTATTCCCACACATCTTAAACCATTTTCTTTTCCCTATCCCCCAAAATGTCTCTGGGTTATAGTTGCCTGTTGGTTTTGATTTTGACTTTTTTTTAAGAAGGGAAAAGGAAAATGATAAAACCAGTTCAGCTGTTTTAATGAGGCTGGGAAAAATGCAGTCAATAGAATCAGATGAAAACATAAGACATTTGGACATCATTTTACCAAACACAGACCGAAGTTTAAAGACATTCGGGTTGCTCAATAGCAGAGACACGGGAGCCCAATCTTAAGGGCTCCTGAAACCCCTTCTTCCATGCACTGATTTTCAGCTTTGTCCTCACTTTGGAATCATCTGGTGATATTTAAAAAGCACTGGCTGTCTATGCCCTACTTCCAGAACCCCTGGAGATGTGGCAGAACAGTGAGATGTTTTAAGTGTCTGCAGATGGGTCTAAGGTGCAGTGAAGGTTGAGAACCCTGATCTCTAAGGGGCTGTTCTGGGTGAGCGTGGCAAGAAGACAATCTTACAACAAGCAGGAGAGAGCTGGCACAGTCCTTTCCTCCATGGTTTGTTATCTCAGGTTTGGCACTAAAAGACCCCTCCTCTAAAACACAACCCTCAGTCCAGCCAAACAGGGAAGGTCAGTCTACCGCTCACCAATGCAGGCTGACGGTCCTTCTGGATATCGAAAAGGAGTGGAAGTGTTATAGGGCACCTCAATTCAGACAGAGGCACCCCTGAAGCCCCAAAACCTGCCTGCTCTAAGTGGGTTCTGCCATCCGCCGCAACAAGACAAAATATATAAAGCTTTAATGAAAAGTGACTTTAATACAGTGAATATACAATATGGAACACAAAGAATATAACTTCTAAATCAAACACTTGAAGTTACCCATCCCCTCGTGGGCAAAAGTCAACCCAAAAGGGACTGGCCCAAAGCAAGGCCTGAAAGCTGCCACAAGACTAAAGCACCTTCTGGATAGGACCCATGGAAAAGGGTCAGAAATGGCCAGACAAGTCTGGGAGGAAAAGAGCAAAATCAAAATCAATATAAACACTGCCATGGTCACCTCCCTACAGGTATCTCACCCACATCTGCCTTAAACAGTCCAGGGTCAGGAAACAAGCCCGGTTTCTTCATCACATGCTTGCTGCTCCATGTGGCTTCCTCAGGTCTCCTTCTTCTCCATCTGCCTTCCTTCTCTCTTCTTCTCTCTCCTTTTTCTCTGCTCAGTTCCACCCTCCTTCTGGGTGGGGCAGGGAACCTGGAACTTCCCTTCTCCTTGGGACCACCCAGTTACAGAAGGAGTTTACCTCCGCCAGTCATTCAGGAGAGGGAGAAGGAGCAGTGACAAGAAAGAAGAGGCAAGTTAGTGGGGACATGGGGAAGGGAGGGTTAGTGACCCCTCCAGTACACTATCACGAAACACACCTGATAGGAAGAGATTTTTTTTCTTGGGAAAATGGAAAAGCTGGTCAAGTTTCACTCCAGGGTTGAAATAGTGTGGGGTCTTAGCAAGCCCCCAAGGCTGAAGCGGCCTTGGGATGACAGACAGACCCCTTCCTGCCCCCCCACCCTGTGTTGCACCCATTGTGTGAGAGGGCCTGAGACTCAGAACTGGTGTGGCTGGTGCCCTCCCCTAGACCACGGGCAGGGGTCTTCCAGGCGTCCATCATATACTGTCCTTTGTGTGGGACACAATGTAGTGTCCCGGGCAGACACTGTGCCCAGGACCAGTGAAGGTGAATGGTGGGGCAGATGCCAGCAGGAAATCACCACACCCAGGCATCGGCCTAGGGGCTTTGCGTGGGACTGGGCTGGGGGCACAGATGGGGTATGAGGAGGGAGATCAGCTTAGCAAGTTTCACAGAGGGCGGAACCCTATTATATATCATATTATAAATGGCATATCATGCCAACTTCAGAAGTTGCTGTTGGCAAGTGATATGATGTAATTAACTGTGAGAAATCACTTTCAAAATGACCTTTCAGCACCCACTCATCCCTGAAGTTGACCAGGTGAGTAGTCAGATATACACAATTTTCTTTCCTTTGAGCTTTGCCATCACCACAAAAACAAAACAAAACAAAACAAAAAACCCTATTTCGAGAAGTTTCTGGTAGGCCTTTGGTGCTCTGAGTTTTTAGAGAGAAGGAAAACACCTATTAAAAATGTTTGTTCCAGGCAGATGATTGCTTCCCGCAGCCTCTGGAGCCAGCCCGGTGAATCCCCGTCCTTGCCCAAATCTCAATGGCTAGTAATTAAATTTCCACCAACAGTTTGTTTTATCACCTCAGTAAGCTTGTTGACATATAATAGGTGCTGCTGAGAGGTACAGCTAGTTAATGATTTTCTTTTACATATTGATATTAGTACCTGGAGTGGGAACATCTCTTCAGAATATGATTGCTATTTTGAAACCTTAAGCACAGAAGGGAAATCCGTTTCTATAAATTAAACAAGAAGTTCTGAGAACTTCTATCTTCCGTTCCCATCCAGACACTAATGCATCTCATTTACTTTGTGCCGTTCCCCTGGAGTTATCTGTGTCACGCAGGCGACTCTTGCATGTCCCGTTAACTATCTATTGAAAAAAAGCCCCAAGTGAGCTTGTAGCCGTGTCTTGAGCTGGGGTGCAAGGTAGGGAGCAGAACAGAAGACAGGCATCACCGTTACATATCCAGTTGCTTGGATATTTTCATTCAAAGAGGAGAGAACCCATGTCAGCTAAAGATGGAGCTGTAATTAAACTGATATGCCATTCGCGAATGCCTCCCAGCCCGCTGGAGTTGTCTGTTTGTTTCTTTCCCCCATCTTTAAACTACATGGAGTCAATTATCTCTGAACCACCGGTAAAGATTATGTGGCAGCCACTTTCTTCTTAAGTGAATAAATTATTTGGAATTCATTACTGGTGTGAATGACTCTTCCCATAGAAAGCCCTATCCCCTTCTGAGGATGGCCTTGGGCTCTGGGAGGCATTAGTGGCCTCTGTCTGATGCCCTGAGCAAGGTCTTTCGGTCATAACTGCTGGGGCCTGGCCATACAGAGCAGACATCACCTCTTGAGTGGCTGTCACTTATCATGTGTGGCTTTACATGCCATGACAAATGCATCCCAGGCAACCTCCCAAGTGACAGCTACAGGGTAAAGGAGGGACAGAGATGCTGGTCTGAAAATACCTCTCTGGTGTGGAGCACGCGAGCCACCTGGAGCAGTGATCGCAAGGGAGAGGACAGGACCTGAAATGGAGTTGATGTGATGTCATTTTGGCTCTCCTGTAACCTGGTTATCTCTTGCCAAGACTTCATGTCTGATTAGTCCGCTTGGAGGGGACAGTGACTTTATCGGTCCCACTCCCCGACAGCTCTGTCAACGTGAGAAATGCCATGAACGAATTTAAGACGAGGTGTCATATCTTCCTATCAGATTCTTTTGCTAGCCTCTCCTGAGTCTGCAGCCTCCTCTGGAAAACTGACAAAGTGGGGGGTGAAATTTTGACTGGTTTCAACCTGGCAATGTGCTGCCTAGTTTCCTCTCCCTGGGCTGGGGTCTCGGCGTGGCCCTGGGTTTTGTGCTGTGAGTTTTCTTGTGAGGGACACAGGTAGGGGGTGGGACACACATGCTGGTTTGCTGTTGGTGGGAATGGAGAGGCCCCTTGAGGCAGCAAGGCTGCTCCAGTCTCCGAGCTCGCTCTCCTTGTCTGAGCGTGGGGAAGTCACCCAGCGACTGCCGACAGAGTAAATCCTTCCTGGCTGTTATGGCTTTACGCACTTGGGTAATTTTACCATTCTCGCTCCAGGGTCCCTGGCAAAGCCTGGACCACACAGAGTTTTCTAGGGGCCCGATCCTGCCAAGTTCCTTGGCAAAGGCTGGAGGCTGACTCTCGTGCCAGTTCCACACTCTCAAATCCACCCCTCCCCACTATGACTGTGATGGCTTGTCTGAGACCTCTTCCCATCCTGAAGAGGAGAAATGTGAGACAACAGGCTGCCCCTTACGCCATGGGGGACATTAAAGAAATAAAACATGTGACATCGGGCTGCCTTTGCCTTGGCAAGTGCCGTCTCACACTCACTCCCCTTCCTCACTTTGGGAGCATGGATTACATCTTCAGTGCTGTACCCCTTCACCAAACAAGATCACAAACTCCCTTAAGCAGTGTGTTAAAAGGTGGGCCCTCCCTGGTGGCACAGGGGGTTAAAGCACAGCTCTATGAAGCTATCTTCAGCCACTGCAGCATGAGTTTGATCTCCAGCCTGGGAGGTGACCCACATGGTGCAGCAGACTTCTCCTGTCTGCTGTTCCCCTCAGCAGTGTATTTCAGCCCATCTGCCTGTTCTGCTCCCCACTCTGTCTCTGGTGAATCCTCTCACCTCCTGCATCTCTGAGTGTACCCCAGAGATAAATAAATAAAGCTTGTATGCATAAATAAATATAGCTTAAAAAAAAAAAAAGCTCAATGCATGGCACTATGGCACTCATCCTCCATTCTAGAGAGGTAGATTTTACAAAACCCCAGAGATCAGTAACCAAAAAGGACTGAGTTCTCCCAGTGGAATGGCAGGCCCTGAAGGAGCTGACGGCAGCATCCCTTGAATTATAATCTGGGAACATGGGTATCTTAATTGGGAAACCAGGGCTTATAATACCAGGCTTACTTCTTCCTCCTGTCAGAGTGACAGGAGATGGCAATCGAGGAGATACAGATGAAGTAGCATGAAGCCAGGCATGTAACAGAGTGACGTCATTTTGTGCACAGGAATGAAGTTTCATTTGAGCATAAAATCCAAACCTTCAGCCATTTTGTTCTGGAAGGAAGTCTGCCAGCTAACCTCTCAACATTACTTCTGTTCTACTGAACTCCATGCAGGCTCTGATGTATGCTTCTGTGCTCAGCAGGAATAATATCTTCACCTTTGTTTACTCCATCAGACAGAGCTGAGCTGCCGGAGACATAAATCACTTTAGAGATTTTAAGCAGAAAAGTCCTCGACAACGACATGCATGAAGCCAGTAGAGGTCTGCAGGAGCTGGCTCTCACCTGGCACCAGGCACGGCTCTTGGGATATCACCACAGAGCCGACCGACCAGGGGACTGCTGCTTTCGCTGGCACTGGGCGGGGGGTAGAGATTCAGGAGGCCAGTACCACAGCCAGGTCAAGAATGTATCATCCACGTGTGAGCCAGGAACCAGGAGCACCCTTGCGGCACATCTGCCTCTCAGCTCCTCCATGGGACACTGGGATCTGTTGCTGCAAAGCCTGACATTTCAGCAGCCGTAAGTGACAGGAGCAACAGCCAACGGAAGGAAGATTTCCTTTTCTCACTTCACCTCCAAATCTTGCAAGACTGCCTATAATTGGGAAGATAAAACTAAAAACCCCAGCTGCAAACAATCTAGTTTTTGGGTTGTTTTCTAGTCTATGAAGGAAGAAATGGAATTGAAGCCACACGTGAGCCATCATATACCATCATGCTGTGAGGAGTCAAAACTAGATTAATCTAGCTTTCTTGTTCACATTCCTCCTAGTGTCTGAAGGAACCTTCATCCTAGTCCCAAGATTAGTACTTCTTCACAGGTATCTCCCCTGGACTCCTTCCACTCGGCTGTTAGGTGATGTCAGGTACCAGTTCTATTCCACTTCCTCTCACACTGTCAACCGAGTAGCAGAGAAGAATCCCCATCCTGCAGGGCTCATCCTTTTAAAACCATTCTCCCATATTAAAGTTATAAGGGGACCACTAGCCTCCCTGGTGGTGCATCAGGTTAAAGCACAGAGCTATGAAGCAATCCACAGCCACTGCAGCACGAGTTCCATCCCCGGCCAGGGAGCTGACCCACATGGCCTGGCAGACCTTTCCTGACCCACCTGCTGCTCCCCTCAGCAGTGTGTTTCAGTGGATCCACCCATTCTGTTCCCCACTCTGTCTCTGGTGAATCCTCTAACCCACCACCCCCACATCTCTGGCCTGTACCCCAGTTCTTGTGTGCATAAATAAATAAATCTTAAAAAAATAAAAACTATAAGATCCTATGGGAGCCTAGGTGTATATCAATAGGTTATATGGGGACCCACTACCTTCCTAGGTCTAAAAAGAAGAGCTTCTTCCTTTGTTATTAACAACCAGAAAAGACTCACCTTTCAGGTGCAAACCAGTATAGATTGTGCTGTATTCTGTGGAGGTGCATCACCTGGGGTGCTTTTGATTATACACAGAAAAAGTAAGTCACAGTAGTTTGCATTTATTATTTCATATGAAGTCTAGAAAAGGGTGGGTTTTAGCTACAGTTGGGACAGGGTATCTGCATTTATCTTGGCTTTACGTTCCTGTGTGTGTTGGCAAAGTACATGAGCTGGCTTCCCTCATGGCTTCAAAAAGGCTGCAGAAGTGATAAAAGTGGTATCATCTTCGTTCACTCCAGGGAAGAGGGTAGTTTGCCGAAATCACCACCCAAAGACCCTGATTTTCTCTCTGATTGAATCACCTCCAGAGTAGTCATGGGGTCTGGGCTCTGCCTGCTCTTCTCTGCACAACTTCTGGTGTGAATGGAATCAATTTCACCTACAGGATTAGTGTGCTGTCCACTGGAGAGGTTGGAATGGGGCTGGAATGAAACTCAGTGTCCACTGACAGGAACAACAGCTGGCTTTCTTCTTACAGGCTTGGGATCCATGCTGCGCATAGCCTAAGGTATGAGGAAGCGGAGACCTGTGTCTGGGGCAGGACTGTCTCTCTGATGCTTCCAGGTGAAACTGCTCCTGGGGGCAGAATCAGAAGAGTCTAAGGTTCCTGAACAGCACATCCCTCGGCCACCACATGCTATGCTAACATACATGGTTTCAGGACATTAGAAATCACATTTCTAGGGGTGTGCAGCATCCCGACACCAAATTTAGTAATCTTTCACTTGAAGGAAAGTGAAACACAGGAAGGCTGTGTGTTTAAGGCAGTGGAGACCAAATCCTGGCTATGCAATGTAGCAGCCCTAAAGTTGGTCTGCAATTAGGGATCATGATACCTTGCTGGTAGGATTGTTGTAAGGAATGAACAGATGTCAGCAGATGACCTGAACAGTGTCTGGCCTGTTGATGTTCCTTCACCATCTCTTCCCCCTTGACTTCCAAGGGATCCAGACAGGTACCAACCCTGTGAAGTTCATTATCAGACTGTCAATCAATCTAACACACCAGGTACCTCCCTCACAAGCCAGGACAGTTGTTTTTATGTGGACGAATGTGGACACTGAGCAACAGATCAGTTGAAAATCTATTTCGCCTATTTTGTCCTGTACTGTTTAGGTGATGTGGGGTGACCGAAAATGGGAAATCAATGGTCTTTGCTTTTAAAGAACTTAACTTTGTTGGCACGATGAGATTTATGCCAACAGAGATCCAGGGAATCTTTGTCTTTCTGGCCTTTCATGATCTTCTGGATCAAGTTAAAATGGCACCTTCCTAGTCATGTAGTCAGCTGACAGCAAGTCCTCTGGATGTTTCCTTCTCTTAGGAGGAAAACATGGTCTTCTGTGCTCACCTCCCCTTGGACTCTTACACCAATTAGGGTCTCTTGCTCACCTCTTTCCCTCCAGCCTAGTTCCCTACTGAGCTGCTGCTGAGGAATATTATTTGAGCAGCAAATTCCTGGATTAAGGTATTAGAAGTCAAATCCTTTGGTGGTTTGCACTGTGATATTGTTAATAAAAGACTTTCTTGAGACCAGGTGAGATTGGGCATATTTGGAGTGGTGTATCCATAGACTAATAGAAGACTTTAAAAGACTCAAATTCTGCTATTAACTGTAATTTCACAGTCTCTGAGTTGAGAGACACTCTTGTGTACATGGCAAGGGAAATGATTGCGAGGATGATGATAAGGTTGCTAAAAACATTAACTAACATGTATTGAATACTTGCTATGTCCTAGTCACTGTTCTAAGACCTTTGTATATATTGATTCATTCAATCTTCATAGCAATCCAATATGATAGGCACTATTACTATGATGATCTTTATGGGTATTAAAGTAGAGACACAGAGAACTTTTCCAGGTTCACACTGGTAACAGACAGAAGAGTGAAGTCAGAGCCAAAGGCATTCTGTTTGCTCCCATCTTTCCACGAGATTGGGAGAGAAATCTGCTGGAGTTTTGTGAGGAAGATTTCTTTCCTTGACAAAAGAACAGCACAAGGAGAAAATCCTTTTCTCCTTTCCCTTTCTCTTGCATGTTCTTGTGCTCAGAAGTGGTAGTAGCCATCTTGTAACCGCGAGGCAATACGTTTGCGAATAAAACCCAAGAAGCTCAACATGGTGAAGTAAAGAATGCAGAGTACTGACTGACGACCTCCTGAGTCAGAAACCACTACTTGGACCACCGACTTCTGAACATCACTAGATAAACTGTAAACATCCTTATCACGAAAGTATGGTTAGTCAGATCTTCTGTTTCTTGAAGCCAAAAACTTCCTAATTTATAAGGAATTTTCCATGTTGTGCCATAAAAAGCGTGCCTATGTAGGCAGTCATAAACTTGCATCTTCATTGAAGATTTGGTTTAAAGATTAAAGGTTGATCACTTGGTTACTATGGCCAGCTAAATGTTATTATTCTAGCAAATTGGGCAATAAGAATATTATCTGAGGGAGTAAGAGTTGGAAAAAAAAATTTATGATAATAACCAGTAATGACAAAATGTAACTTTGCTCAATGAACTTGGACCTAGATCCACACACAGTGGGGCTGGTGATGTAAGCAGGATTGAAGAGCCAACAGAATGTTCTTCTGGGGACCACGAGCAGCATTTTCTCTGACATTCTAGTCATTCTCTAGAGATCAAGGCCAGAGAAAATTCTGAGGGGCTCTTGCAACTGGCAACATTTCAGAATTTTGGGATTTTTACCTGAAGATACCCCTTTGGTTAAGAGTGGGACTCTCTACCTGCTTTACACACACAGAGGACCACTAGGAATTCAGCACAATTGACTTCAATTCAGTGAAACCCACACAGTTCAATACAGCACAATGTAATACAACGCAAACCACCCTAGAAACCAAAATAGTGCAAGGGGTGTGTGCACACAGGTGTGCAGATGTGTGCGTGTGTGGGAGTTAACCTTATTATGGATGCATGCTCCTTATTTCCTGGGAGATTTTTGTTATTAGAAGACAGTCACTTTTCTCATCAACAGCTTTTTCCTCCAAAGTACTGAGAAGAAGTTGCAGTGAACAGGGAAAGGTGAGTTCTGTCCCCTGGTCCCCGCAGGGTTTGGAGTCCAGGGCCTTCTCAGCCTGAATGTCACCAGGGCTTTTGTCTCCCTTTTATAAGCTCATCTTCCTATATAGATATTTTAAAAACACTTGACTTTTACAATACCATACATCACTCAACCCCCCCTCTTCCCATTAAGATGTTATTCTGGGAACGTCTCTTTGCTATTTTTAGGACCATTGATTTCTTTTTGAATCATTCTGCCTGCGTTTTCGTGATGTCCTCAGACAATACTTTTGGTTTGACTCTTCTATCGACACCTAGCAGAGGCATCCTGCCGATCAGTTAGCAGACACTGCAGGAGGGAAGGGGCTGGAGAAGGAACCTCAGGGCACCCCCTCCCTCTTCCAACAGTAATAATTATGATAACAATAAGGATGCCACCACCTGCTTTGATCCAGAACATTGTGCTTTTCAAACAGTAAGCACCTTTCAATGAACGACACATAATATCTTTCTGAGGAGGTGAATAGAACAGTCCACCCAGGACTGGGGTGGAGAGGGCAGGAAGCAGCACGCATGTGCTGGGCTTTTCTTGGATCATTTTCCATCACTCTTGAGGAAGGAGAGGTACTGGGTTGATCACCTCAATTACCCTCAGGTCTGGTCCCTGTGGTCACGCCACTACTCCATACTCCTTGACCAAGGTGAGGCTACCACTCACCAACCTCCAGGTAAATCTGAGAGCCGTGAGTTTTCTGAAAGCAGAACCATCTCAAAAAGAGCGAGTTCTCTCATTTTCTAGGTAATTTGAATTGCTATCAAATGTAGAATGTTAAAACAAAACTGATACTGTTGGGGAGAAAGGATGTCCAGAACAAACTCCACAAATATGTTTGATGGACCCCACTCCTAGCCCAGACCAAAGAGCTCCTAGACACCAAGGACTACAAATCCCATAATGCCATCACCATGGCAGGGAGGATTGCTGGGAACTGAGGGTGGAGTTAAGCAGCCAGGCTTGGTCTATAACCAGACATGTGGGTCTTGGGGGTGCTTGGTTTTTTACCAGCTTTCACAGTGCTACTGGGATTCCAGATCAGCAGAACTAGTAGGGCACATTCACCAATTTCTCTCTCTTTCTCCCTGAGTTATTCATTTCTTCATTTCCCCTTTTTGTAAATAAATCCTTTATTAACATTTTTATGTGCTCCTGCCGTTGAGTCTCATTATTATTGAATCCCTTTTAAGAGTGCGGGTGAGGACCCACAGTCAGGCTACCCTATTTCACATTGGGGTTGCCCTGTAACAATACTAAGTTTTTGGGGTGAGGGACTCCACTGAAAAGAAATTGGTGTAGTGGAAAGAGAACTGGTCTCAGAACGAGAACTCAGCCAACCTGAGTTCAAGTCTTGGCTCTTCCACTTGCCAGCAGTTTGATAGGGGTGAGCAGGAAGGCAATACCCAGCTCATTTTCAATGAAAACGAAGTGACATAAATGTGTGAAGAAGCACTTAGAAAATTGGAAAGTGACCTTTAAATGACAGATTGTAGCATAAGGTAGAGGAGAGAGCTTGGGTAAGCTAAATTTTGTAGCCAGGCAATCTTAGCTCTGAATCCTGGTATTGCAAATTACACACAACTCAATTCTGGGCAAATTCCTTAGCCTTTCTGAGCATTTGTTCCCACATTACTTAAACGAGGTTAACAGACTAGAATGATCTATGCAATGCAAGGTGCTTAGCAGAATGACCAAGATTCAGTAAATGAGAGTGCCTTTCACTACTAGCATTACTTTTGTCTTGGACCATGGTCCAGTTTCCCTGTAGAGAAGCGCACAATGACTTGTCCATAACTATTAATTAAAGGGGAGCACAGGGCAGATAATATAGGTGCATTAAGCTGTCTAGGAGCTCTCTGCTCTTGGGGAAACTTTAGGGCAATGGCCATAATGAGTTTGATTTTAATGATACAACATAAAATATAGGACAGAAAAGGAGAGGAAATGGAATCTTGCATCACAGGGAAGAAATACCTTTGCTCCCTGATTCTCCACATGCATCAACTTCATAATTTTCTTTTCTTCTGCTTGGAATTTGGGAGGTCATATTCTAAAGTTAGTTTTACCAAGCCAGTTGAATGTTGATATAAACAATGACATTTACATTGATTTTTAAAGTGCTCTGAGTCTCTTGTGGCTCATAGACTCGGCTCCTGCATATGACTGTGTGAGGCAGGGCACAGGAGGCTATAAAAAAGTTGGTTATGATTCAGATATGTAGAACAGAAGAGAAAGCAACCTGTGAAGGGTTGTATGAAATGACCGCTCTGCTACTTAGTGCAAAACTTGTGGCAGCCAAAGAAATTCGCTGTCAATTAGAAATATAGGCATTGCATGAATCAAGTATCTACAAAGACCTATTTCAACTTGATAAAATGGAGGTTGAGTTTGTGTCTGACAGAAATGAACACTTAGATTATGAAAAAGACATTCAAAAGAATGTTCATAACATTCATTTGTAATCTCAAGTTGGAAACAAACCAAATGTCCATTAATAATAGAATGGGAGGCCCTCCCCGGTGGTGCAGCAGGTTAGAGCACAACACTAAGAAGCTAAAGCCACTTTCGCATGAGTTCAATCCCCACCTGCCCTGGAGGTGATCCACATGGTGCGGCAGACCTCTCCTGACCCACACGCCTCTACCCTCAGCAGTGTTTTTTGTCAGTCAGTCTGTTCTGCTCCCCTCTCTCTCTCTGGTGAATCCTCTCACCGCCCTTGCACCTCTGGCCTGTACCCCAGTTCTGTATGCATAAATAAATAAATGTTAAAAAAAATAGAATGGGTAAATAAATCTGGAATATTCACAAGTGGAATATTATATAGCAATGAAAAGAACTAAATAACATATTGTTGAGTGAAAGCAGCCAGATACATAAGAGTTCATATTACATGTATGATTTCACTTATATGAAGGTCAAGGACAGACAGAATGAATCTTTGGTATGAGAAGTTACCTTTGGGCATTGGTGCAGGGAGAGTATTCACTTGGAGGGTATTGACATGAGGAAACCATTTGTGGTATGAATTGTAAATAATATTGCCTTTCTGAAAAGTGATTTGGGAATTTAATAAGTTTAAAATATCCAAACAGTTGCTTTAAATCTGTGGTTTCACATTTCAAAAAAGATTTCATTGCAGTCATGTGAGTATGGACTTTGAGAAGAGCTCAACAGCTGTATTCATTTCTGTTCAGTCCATTATCCTCTAAAATTCTATATTATGTAACATCATAGGTTTCTGTATTGTGTGATTAAAAGATAGTTGTTGAATGACCAAATGAGTGAATATGTTCTTTAAATTATTTATAGAACTTTATGTTAACACAGGTCCTTGGTCAGCCAACCACTACTTTCTGATTCTATTGACCCTGAGTCAATCAAAAAATCAGTGTTCCAAATACAATAGGTGAGACTCAAGTGAAGCTTTATCAGAAGTCTGTTGTCTGAGGGAGACTCACAGGCCAGGCGCTAGACCATTTCAGCTTTCAAGGCTGGGGTTCTTGACTCCAGATGAACTTACTCTGCTCTTTGGACTTGACCCCTTGAATTTAAACACGTCTTTGCAAGATTCCCTGCTTCCTTGTTTGGACTGGACAGGAATGAGAAACACCATTCTTAAGGTATTTCAGGATCTTGTTTTCCTGTCCTGTCCCAAAAGGAGGAAGTTCAAGGAGGGGCAAGGGTTCAGTCTAGTCCCACCATTTACAGACCATCCGGTTAGCCCTTTGCCCTGAGTGTATCTCCCCTGAGAGTTTATTCCCTTCACTGACCTGAGTCCCTTTCTTATTGTTTTTCCAAAGCTAGTCAATGCCTTTTTTATTTCTTTCAAAAAAGTTTCAAAAGAATTTTCTATCCTGGCTTGAAATCTTAGCATCTTATTGAGTTGAAATAATTATCAGGACAGCAAAATCCTGGTGATTCTAATTAATAACAATGAATTATATAATTGAAATTGCTGAGAGTAGAACATAAATGTTCTCACCAGAAGAAAGGGTGAATATGTGAGGTGGTGATGAATGTGTTAACGACCCTGAAAGGGGACTCATCTTACAATGTGTGTATGTATGTATACAATCACCATATAGTTCACCATATTGTTCATCTTACAATTTTGTCAATGATACCACAGTAAAGCTAAAAAAATAAAATAATAAAAACACTTGGATATTTCAGTTGATCTACTATTTTCAAAATCTTTCTTATGATCTTCTGAAATAGATTATAGCAGTTCTTTTCCCCTTTCCACAACCCCCCCCCACTTAAAAAAGTACACATTGGGGCTCTCCCTGGTGGCACAATGGGTTAAAGCACTGCACTGTGAGGCTCTAGAGACCACTGCAGCATGAGTTTGATCCCCAGCCAGGGAGGTGACCCACATGGCGTGGCAGACCTCTCCTGACCAACCTGCAGCTCCCCTCAGCAGTGTATTTCAGTAGATCTGCCTGTTCTACTCCCCACTTTGTCTCTGGTGAATCCTCTCACCTGCCACACCTCTGGCCTATATCCCAGTTCTGAATGCATAAATAAATAAATCTTTTTTTTTAAAGTGCAAATTGGGCTCCGTGAGGTAAACAGGTTCTTTCAAATTTCCACAGTAGGATGAGGATTTGAGCGTTTCAACTATGAACCTGTTTCTACCTTCTTGGCTCCCTCTGTCTGATGGTCAGTTCACAGCCTCTGGCCTTCACCTCTTACTTTGGACAATTAGGAAATAGTGTCATCTGACCTAGTCTGGACATAAAATTGATAGCTAGCTAAAGGCCTTCCCTGGTGGTGCAAGGGGTTGAAGCGCAGCATTGTGAAGCTATCCGCAGCGGCAGCCCTTCAGTGCTAATTCAGTTCTGGCTGGCTGGTGAGGAGGTGACCCACATGGCCAGCGAACCTCTCCTGACCCGCCCGCTGCTCCCCTCAGCAGTGTACTTTGTCCATCTGCATGTTCTGCTCCCCGCTCTATCTCTGGTGAAGCCTCTCACTGCCCCTGCACCTCTGGCCTGTACCCGAGTTCTGTGTGCATAAAGAAATAAATCTTTAAAAAAAATAGCTAGCTATGTCTTAAGGAGGAATGAACTTTGAACTTTGGTCATTTAATTTTCACAATAATCCTCCTAGGTGGTATCACAATTCATCCCATTTTACAGATGATGAGACTTTTGCCTAAAGAAGGTCACATATTTGCTCAAGTCACAAAGCTAGCAAATAGCAAGATCAGAATTCAAGCCCTGATGGTGGCCCCAGGGCTTGAAACTCCTGGCTGAACTGGCTAAGAAGTCCGGGAAGGCTCTGTGTAAAGGTGAACATAGCTCTAAGGATCAGTAGAGCTATGTTCAGGCGGCTCTTCAAAAACACCGCAGACTTAGTTTATTAGCCATAGAAATGCACTTCTCACAGTTCTGGAGGCAGGAAGTCCAAAATCAAGGGCCAGCAGATTTGGTGTCTATGATGGACTAGTTTCTGGTTCATAGGTTCCTGAATCTCAGTGTTCTCACATGGCTGGAGGGAGGCTTCTTTGGGACCTGTCCTATAAGGACACCAATCTTGTTCATGAGGGCTTCACCCTTCTGTCTGAATAACCCCCCAAAGGCATCACCTCCAAATGCTATCACATTGAGGAATAGGGTTCATCATACAAATTTTGGGGAGACACAGACCTTCAGTCTTTGGCAGACATCACAGGTTAAGTATATTAGGCCTATGTTCAGATTCCTCAAGAAGGAAGGAGCTCTAGGAAGTGCCTGCTGATTGATTACAACTAGCCCAAGAGTTGAAACTCATTTGCCTTCCTAGTTTTGCTAAGCGTAACTAGCAGGTAACCTAAAATCACCTAGATGTCGTTTGTGCCTGTGAGCTTCAAGGGGAGTTATTTGGGGACCAAAATTACTGTGGTTCTTACATCAAGCAGTGGGCTCCTGTGGGATTCACGCCTGTTCAATTGAGGTGCAGCTCAGTTTCCATCCTGGGGTCTCTGAGTCCTCAGTGACTCACCACCAAATGAAAAATTATGTGAACAGCAGTGACGGCTAGTCCTTAAAATCAGCCTCTGAGCAGGGAATTCAAAACATCTGCTCAAGGGCTGACCTCCGCACCCCATCTCTCCTCATATTCCCGCCCTGACCAGCTGTTTGTCGGCAGAGACTAGCTTCCTGTGAACACCCGGAGCAGAGGGCAATGGTGATGGGGGGCGGGCGGCAGACGTCCAAAGAACGTCCCTAGAATTGCTTACACCTGAGATAGCTTCCTCCATTTTATTCAAGTCCTGCCACTGCTTCAAGCATGCACATTACATATTGTCTTTGAAAAATATATACATTTAATGTGGTTAGGCTTGTTTGAATAAATCAGTATGATATAAGTGATATTTAGTAACCGATAATTACTGTGTGTTAGCCATCTGCTATTCCTGAGGGTTTCACCAAGCCCTTTCATAAAAGCAAAATGATACTCCGCAGCCAAATTATATAACATTAACAGAATATTTTATATGCGAAATGCTGTATTTCTTTACTTTTCATTCAACTAAAAATGTACACAGTCAGTAACAAGCCATTTCAGCTGCATATTTATCCAAAACATTTCATAGGCAAAAAAAAAAAAGTCAAGTGAGAAAAATAACAGTTCAGCCACATGAGGGCTAGAAAAAACACATTAGAAAAGGAATCCTCATTACAATAATAAACGAGGGTCCAATTAAGGCTGCCACATGCAGTGTGGGGCCATACTTGGGAAAGCCTGCGTGCGGGAGGTTTTGCCCTTGACTTTGAGTGCGTCCCCAGCACCCTAAGCAGCACTCCCAGTCAGCTGCTGCAGAGGAAGCATCAGCTCCAGCTATTTTTCATCCTTGCATTCTGGAAAGCGCTTCTTCTATGCAAGTGAAGCCTGTTCTCCAGGCCTGGCTCCTACACCCCTTCCCTGGAGGCTCATCCCTCTGTAGCTCCCATAGGCCTCCAGTTCTAGAGCTGATAGTGAGCAAATGCCTAGGGCTGAGGAGGCTCTGGGACCTACAGCCATTCATGAGCAGATACATTTTGACAGCCATGATCCTGGGCTTCAGACTCCCTGAATGGGGAGACAGAGGGTAGCCCCTGATACGGGCTTTAGCTATGTCAGTGTCATGGGCAGAGCCCTGAGTGGGAGGCAAGGGGAGAGCTCACAGTGGCTCCTGCAGAAGCAATGGGGTGAAAACATAGTATACTTTTATTCACCTTTTCTAAGCCTCAGTTTCCTCATCTGTCAAAATGGGAATATAATACTTATGTGTTGGGTCGTTGGAGGATTAAATGAGATTATATATGCCAAATGCTAAGCACAGTGTCTGAGCCTTTTAATAAATGCACTCTGTTCTTATTAAGCTTATGATTTAGTTGAATGAATAAAATACAAGCACATGCAGCAGTATGGGATAACCATGGAACAACACAGCAGTGAGTCCAACACTGTAATGCAGGCTAAATTCAGGTGTGCAGAGAGTTCACAGAGGCATGTGGGCTGTACAGGGTGGGGAGGAAGAGGGGGCTGAGCAATGAAGGCTACCTGGAAGAGGCAGGTTTTGTGAAAGAAGGCCTCTGCCTCAGATCCCTAGGGATGTTGGGTCATTTGCAGCCCCTAGCAAGGATAGGGAGGTGTCTGGAGGTAGATTTACTCCTCAGACCCTGTGCCTGCTCTGTGGGCTCCAGCAATCAGGTCAACAGTGGGGTCTATTTATGGCAACTTGGGCCCAGTAGAATAGGCTTTCTTGCAGGGTGGATAATTGAGAAGGGCAGGGAATTCATAGAGGCACTTAATGTCCCTGTGTCAGCAGTTTACTTCTAATTAATCTGTTCAGAATTGCTCTATCCATGCTTGCAAGAGCTTCCAGTGTTTACCTCCTGACTTCTTAAAGGGGCCATGTCCTTTTTCGTGTAAATATTAAAGAGCCTGCCTAATAACAGAAAGTTTATCATTAACACTATTACATGGCTATTTCCCTCTTCCATATATGTTCTCACAGAGAGGAAATGGGAGACAGAAGAGGGATGGAATATGAAGAGAAAAGCAAGCTGTCAGGTAGAAAGTCTCCGAGCCAGGCTGAGTGTGGTCGTGAAGGGACAGTGAAGGAAATCATGTATGTTTCTAAACTTGGGAAGGATAAGATGAAAAATATTGTTTGAACAATTCATATATAGTCTCTGACTTTGCTACAGTAACTAACTTTGAACCTATAGCTCAATTTGACCCCATCAATTACTAGCTCCATAGTTTTCGGTGAATTATTTAACCTTCTATAGTCTCAGTTTTCTTATCTATAGAATGGGGTAACAATACTTGCATGTCAGGATTACTGGTAGAATGAATGAGATAATATAGAATCTAGCACAGTGCCTGGTGCATGGTAAACACTTACTACCTGCCCAATCACAATTGCTAATGAGTGGCCAGCACACTGCTTATCTTCTGTTCCAACTGTGTGGGTCTGACTAGGAGGAGAAGGGAATCTCAGAGGAATAGCTGAGGAGAGCTGCAGAAGCGAGGCCAGGCAGACTGTGTTGAAGGAGCAGGGGGCGATCTGGCACCAAGAACTATCTCTATGTAATTGTTACTGCACAAATTGTTGGCTGGGTTCCAAGTAAGCAGAGTCCCAAGGTCTTGGACTTGTAGACAAAATTTCTGTTGATCTCTTGGCATGACCAGGAAGAATTTCACTTTAAAAAGCAAATTTTTCACTTTCTTTGATCTTTATGATTTCTTACTAACCGGGCACAGAGTTGTTTATTGAATTATCCGTCATGCCATTTCAAAGTGGTTAGTAGGTCCGGCAAACGCTGAGTTTCTGAGTGTTTCTAGATCAAAATGCTGGGAGATGGCTTTAAAGAACTTTCTTGGCCTTTTGTGATCAGCTCTCAGTCAAGAGAGCTGTTTTAAGATATTCTAAATCTGGATATATTCTCAGTCAAGAACATTCACATGATTACTCTCTTTTTGGAATTCCAATTGTCAACCATGGTTATCATTTATTGAAACTTTAGTAGGATCCTGGTACACATCTAGATGATTTGATCTGTCTGTTCTGTTCCCCACTTTGGCTGGTGAATCCTCTCACTGCCCCTACACTTCTGGGTTGTACCCTAGCTCTCTATGTATAAATAAATAAACCTTTAAAAAAAAAAAAAGGAAAGAAAGAAAAGAAAAGCTAAAGGAAGCTAAAGGGCAGAAAATAATGCTGGAGAATTGGACTCCCTTGGCTTGATGGCTGGAGGTCCAGGGAGCAGAGGAGCGGCCACATGAGCTGGTTACACAGACCATGGATGAAGCCCACATCCTACCATCTTGCTATTTAGGCCCTGTTTGTCACTGAGAAACACCTGTGAACACAGAGCACCCCTAGACTCCGCTGCGTCGAGCCTCTGGATTCACAGAGTAGACAATCTTTGTCTACCCTGGGGAATCAAGGCTTTGGAGATAAGAGGCAGCTTCCTATGACTGGGGTGTCACAGAATGAGAAAACATGGATATCTGGAAGAAGGGTAGACATAGAAAATAAACCCCTCTTACGTGTGCATTATCTGCAACAAAGCACAGCAAATTTGCAAGCATATTATGAAAACTGCAGGAGAGGAAATCACAGAAAGTTTCTAGTGAACAAGGAAATTGGAAATGGAAATTGGAATCTCCCAGTACCAGCCGATTATTATTAATTTGCACTGTGTAAAATGCTATTGATAGTGTCTCTGTTACGATCTTCTTCTTTCTGCTTTATCTTAGGGATTACACAGATATTGGAAAGGCTTCCAAGGGCTCATTCTCAACCTCTTACCCCAATCCTATTTTTCTTTAACATCTCAAATTTCTTAAAGCCCTTCCTGCTACTCTGGAAGTTTTCTTCATGCCTGAGAGAGAGTCTCCTGCATACATAAGTTTCTGGAAAACTGCTTTCCCATCTTACCCTGTCTGGAGCCACTTGGAAGGAGTAAACAGTGAGTGCTCAATAGAAGCCTGCCACGTGATCAACGTGTCTCATTGTTGCCTTCCCTGGTTGTATGATGATTCTACTCACATTGAAAGGCTGCAGAGAAGGCAGTGGGTGCCAGTTTCTGTTAAGATGGGTTACTGAGTGAAGGCTGGTCCTGTGTGTGAGAGGGAGCGTGTGTTTGTGTATATCAGGGTAGGCTGGGGAAGAGCCTGCCAGGATTTGTCTGAAATCTCTGTCTTTTCCCTGGGCAGTCAGAGCCGGAGATGGATGGGGGTGGGGAGTGAAGGAGCCCACCACAGTCAGGACAATGAAAAGCAAATGCACATTTGCAGGCCCAAACCAAGCTGACCCTCTGTGAGATACAAAGATGGCTCAGGGCCTGCCTGAGAACAATTCACTTGATGTGGACCCCAAACTTGGAGGAAAATTGAAGAGCAGAACAATTTCCCATTCACGGGGAAAATGAGGAGGCCGAGCATCTTTTCAGTGAGTCAGCTGTAGGCAAAGGGATTTATTTATAATATTATTATTTGGTAGAAAAGAACTTACTATGGCCGCATGTAAAAAGTATTTTTTTTTTATAAGTTAAAGAGACTTTTAAAAATCGGGCCGATTTTGACAGAGAATGGTGTGTAAACGAGAGGTGTTATCAGTGAGAATCTGGCACCGGTTCCATTTTGTTATGGTGAAAAATATCAGTATTATTTACTAAGAAGATTAGGGTTGAATTGGAAGAGAGGCTGGTTGTTGTGTGCAGATGGAGATAAGATAAGGATTTTACCTTCTCTGCAGAGCCAAATGCAGCATACACAGCACTGTTATCTTGGGGCTGGCGAGCAGAGGGATATTAAGATGTACGTGGTAATTACCAGTGGCAGGAGCAAATTTCGTAGTGACTATTTTAAACCCTAATAAAACGGCGGCCTTTAATTATACAGCTTTGAAATATTTTTCCCAGTTAATTGCAAAGGGGGGAAATAAAATCAACCTCATATTTGAAACTGATTCTCACAGGGAAAACCCTGGCCCAGGAGCTCCAGCTGCCTGCGAGCGAGGCACCGCCAGCCTGCCTCTGAGTTGCCTGGTTCCACTGACCACCTGCCGGCCTCCCACCCTTGGGTGGGCAGACAGAATGAAGCAGGGTGAAGTCACAGGTTCTTTCATTGTGGGAATGAGTCTGATTTCTAGAAGCTGGAGGCAGGTGGGGCAGGGCCGGGGCAGGCACGGAGGGGTCTCTGCTCTTCAGAGCAGCCCAGGGCTCCAGCCTGTGGAACCCGAGACCCCCACCCCCGGCCTCGCACCCCGCACACGGAGGCGGTTGTGCATGCTGTCCACTCGGTGACTTCTTGGTCCGGGGAAGCCTCCCACCTTTGAGCACACTGACGGGGACAACAGTGATGGTTGCTGCCCCTGACAGCTGAGTGCCAGGCACTGCCCAGAGGGCTTCCTTGCTGGAGGGCGCCCAGCGGGGGCAGCTGCTGCTATTATTCATATCTTCCAACACTGTTTGTGGTTCCTGAGGGGTAAAGTAACTTGTCAGGGTGCCCTCCAGGTCTGTCTGCAGAGCCCTGATCCCCATCACCAAGGGTAGACTCACCTTTGCTTGGTGCTCTTCTCCTTGGCACACCAACTCCCCTGTGACGGCTGTGGTCATGGATTCCTGTCCTTGCCTCTTCCTGGCACTGACCGGTCCACAGCCCTGCTCAGAGTGCAGAGCCTGCAAAGCGTCGCCCGCAGGACAGTCAGGCATCCCACTCCCCTCCTGGCAAGGCCTTCCGGTCTGGTCTCCTTGTCCCTTCCCCACTCATTATCCACAGGAAGCTTCCGGTTCTGCCGTGTTGGCCTAATGCTTACTGAGAGGAACCACCTCCATTTGTATTCTCCCCACCTAAAACTTCCTTGAAGCTTCTCTCCATTCAGCTGTTCTCCCAAGTCCAGTTTAACCTGTGCTGCTTGGTGAGGCCTGCTCCCACCGTCTCCCGCGCAGGCCCCTCTGTGCTCATGATGGAGGAAGGAATTGCAGGAGGCATCACTAGATTGATTCACACAAGGGGGATGGGTAGAAGGGGCTAGTGTAGCAATTGACACAGCCATAAAAGCAAGGTCCTCAGGCGCCAAAGCCTGGATGCCTGGGTGTGGCTGAGCAGTTAACAGACAGTTAACAGACAGTTGGGATCTGTGTTAACAAACCCAGGCTCACAAGGAGTGAGCCCCTCCCAGAGAGAAGCTGTCTATATGAGGGCAGTCTCTGCACCAGCCCAGGGCAGCAGTCCTCTGCCCACCTGTGACTATGCAGGTGCTCTCTCCCTCAACAGGGCAGCAGCCTCCTGCCTGCCAGCGACCTGTACCAGGCCGGGACTTCTCTGCACTGACCTCCCTCAGGGGAGGCCGCTCTCCTAATGCCTCCTGCCTGCAACCATGCAGGTCTCTCTCTCTGCAAACCTCTTCCTGCCCGCTTGCGCCTATGCAAGTGTCTTTTCCTCTCCTGTCTCTTTCTAATAAACTCACTCTTTAAATATAAATGAGTCTCTGCCTCATGGAGAATCTCACCGCGTGCCGCTGAAAGGGGAGCTCTGGTGAAACCTTTCCCAGAGTGAACCCCAAGACCCCAAACTCCAAAAGATGGCATCACTCTTATCCGTCAGGTGAGACTTGCTTTCAGCACTTGCCTTCTTGGCATATGCTGCTGAGGGCAAACTGACCCTGCTTTGCTTCCGCTGTATCCCTGGTCATGTACCATTTGTCTGAAGCCAGGATGTTACTGCTGAGCATTTTCTTATTCTTCAGCCAGTTATTCCTTAGTATCCATGTGTTGTATTTTCCTAAGTGAATTATAGAATGTGCGATGGCAAGAACAGCAAGGTTCCTGGGAATTCCTTTTAGGTCCCAAGCCAGGCTTGTCCTATCTTTTGATGGGAAAGCGGTGAGATTGGCATCCCAACTCGAGGAAGAAAAACCTGTGGGCAAAAGGCCAGGAGATGGCACAACTTGAACGAGGTGTACCCCCATGTCTGCTGATGTGGAGTGGGGTCTGTCACACCTACCCTGTGGAGTGTGGGCCTCCGGATTCATGGACTGCAAGGATGAGAAACACTTGGTCAGGAAGTACATGGGCATCACCTGTAAGTGCTTACTCTGTAAAGTCATTTTGTTTTCTGGCACCAAAAAGAATATCTCTCACCTGGCCCTCCCTGGTGGCGCAGTGGGCTAAAGCACAGCATTAAGAAGCTTAATGAAGAAGCTTAATTAAGCCACTTCCGCATGAGTTCGATCCCCGCCTGCCCCGGAGGAGATCCACATGGCGTGGCAGACCTCTCCTGACCAGCCCGCTGCTCCCCTCAGCAGTGTACTTTGTCGATCTGCCTGTTCTGCTCCCCATTCTGTCTCTGGTGAATCCTCTCACCCTCCGCATCTCTGGCCTGAACCCCAGTTCTATATGAATAAATAAATAAATCTTTTAAAAATATATATATATCTCACCTCTGGGCCCTGACCCCATTCCATGCCTGCGGTAGGTTAAGAAGGCGTCACCCCAGGAACCATGGTATTGGCTCCAGAGGTCCTCCCGGAGCCTGGGCAGGGAAAAGTTGGGTGCACAGGGTCTTTGTCCAAAGCAAAGAGGCCACACAGCCAGATACCGAGCTGTTTGGGAATCTTGGCATTTGGGTCTGTGTGAATGGCCAGGGCTGAAAGTAGGTCACTAGAAGAAGAGCACTTCACAGTGGAGGGCACATTAAGCAAAACCACCTGAGGGACCCTGGTACATCTTTTTGCTGCCAACTGTTTTTTATAGGAGAAAGTTGCCTCCAGGTAGATCACGGACAATCAGCTCTACTGCATCCCTGGCCTCGCTCACTGAGCCCCCGCACACACTCCTGGGGTGAAAGTAAAAGGACTTTTCATAAAGCAAACCCTGCTTCCCCATTATGTCACCTCATCTCATTTCTCATGAAACTACCCTCTGCCTCGTAGTTTCTTGTCGGATACTTAGTGAACTGAAAACAGAAATATACTGGGAACTCATTCTGAGAAACTTCCCAGAAGTCCCTTTCCTTTCATACAGAAGGAAGGGTTCTGAAAGTGACCCAACTGTAAATTTTGATTTGTATTACAGATAATAGTAGCTAACACCAGTGGATTTTTTAAAAACAGTCAAGGCACTGGGCTAGAGCTCCTTACATGTGCCATCATAATCCTCTCAAGACTCTCTGAGACAGGTACCATCCTCATCCCCATTTTACTGATGAGAAAACAGAGGCTGAGAAAAGTCGAGTAACTGATAGCTGATTGCGGAATCTAGTCTCACTCCAAAGCTGTGCCTTGCATCAACTCACCCCATCACATGGGACCAGCCTGTGCAGTTGAAATGTGTACCCACAAAAAAGCAGTCTGTGATGGTGCCTATTTATTGCACACTGGCACGTATGTGCAGGGGTGTGTGCAATGATCCCGTGTGGGCCTGCCCTGCTGCCCCAGCCCTGTCCCCAGCAATGGCAATGGGAGCCCTGGTACCGGGAAGTCAGGGCCAGCAACCGCAGTGCCTACCAGCAGGTCTTTAGCCAAATAGCAGGAGCCTGCCAGCACGTGCTCACGTTCATAGAGCTCGGAGATTGAATCCCGAGCTGGTGTCTCTCCTGGGCGGATGCAGCTGGCCCTGGGGTTGCAGCCTTTGTGGGCGCTAGCTGGTGCTGGGGCTCTCACTATTCCAGAAATGATTAATACTCTGATACTATCTTGATAGCTTTAGGAGACACCCCTCCGTGGACTGGGATGCTACTGGTTGATATAAAGTGATATATATTTTTTCAATCTATTTCACGGAGGCAGTAATTCAGACAAGAAATGTCTTTGCCTTCTACTGGAGCTGTTTGCTGCTTAGAAAGAAAAAAAATCACAGAAAATGAAGAGAATTTTCCAGAGAACTTAATACATTAGTAACCGGGAGCTTAGAAAATGAAACACTTTCTCAGTTTCTGATATTGAACAAATGGCTCTTCCTCCCTCCTGAACAATGATGATTATCTCCCCCTCTGGCAGCCCAAGGGAGGTACAAGCCTCTCCAGGCAACAGGGGAAGTCTCAACATATTACCATGTTTTTCTCCTGGAAGTAGTTGTGTTTATTGGTTTATTTTTTATTTTTTTTTAAAAGGTTTAT
>NW_004567121.1:15475877-15477305 GCF_000260355.1 Condylura cristata
TTTAACCCACTGCGCCACCAGGGAGGGCCCTATTGGTTTATTTTTTATTTTTGCAGCCTGTTCTAAAAAGACAATGCATAATTTCAACCATCGATGAAGACTAATTTTTGGATTGTGCAATAGCTTTGTTTCTCCCATCTTTCCAATGTCATTGTATGTCTCTGTCCTTGGGGAGAGTACACGGTGACCAAAGATGCTCAGGAGAATATCTGCTACGCCAACCACTTTCCTGAGGGTCACTT
Source organism: Condylura cristata (assembly GCF_000260355.1). NCBI lineage: Eukaryota > Metazoa > Chordata > Mammalia > Eulipotyphla > Talpidae > Condylura > Condylura cristata. The sequence continues at coordinate 15,476,120 of NW_004567121.1, forward strand.
TCTCTTCCCCTGGCTGTAGAGGTCACTTGTAGTAGCAATATTTGAAGAGATTCTTGAAGCTTCTGGGTTTGCTGCAAACATGAAATTCAACTAAGACCGCGACACCCATCTGTCAGCAGGAGTCTGTGGTGTGATAAATGGCCAGCAAATAGCTAGTTGCTAGTTGATAGAAGGGACTGAGACTTTGAGGGGATTTGGTGACAAGAAAACTGTGATCAGAGAAGTAAGCTTGTGCATGTACTGCAAACCCTTGTAAAACATTTTTATCAAAGTTATACAGGTACATAGTTTAAAAGTGAAAATGTAATTCTATAAGGCTTACTTGCAGCTTTCTTTTCACTGTCCCCAGAGACCATAATTTCAAATCTTTTTAGCAGCTTCTTCTATTATTTAGTTCCATATATTTAAATAACGTGCTTATGCTGTTATTTCTACATTTTCCAATTTAAAATCCTGTCCACTAGCTTCCTGCTAAGAAAGAGGGTATTTGGGTTCTCTTACTCTCTTGCTTCATCCCATTTATAGTTGCTTCATGCCACTAACACTTTTTCTGTGTTATTTTTGTGAGCTCCAGGTTCACAAAATATTTGTGCCATCATTTTCCATAGGTTCAATGTTTACATTTACTGTGTTTACTATGCTTTCAATGTTTACATTTACTATGTATTACTATATTACATTAATATTATAAAACATAACTACCTGTTGTGAAGCTGTATGTATTCTGTGGTAAGATTTCCTTTCTTATACTTTATTTTCTTTGTTTTAGGGACAGTTAGTACATCTCTATTTTTCTTAGTATATGATGTATCTATCATCAATTCATCCCTAGATATTGTAAATCTCTTAATTAATTTGGAACTCTTTTAAAGTTCCCAAATATTAGATACTTTGTCAATTCTAATTTTTTCTGGCTCAATCTGGATGGGGCATCCCCTATGCTTCTGCGTCGATACTATACCGGGATCTTTTTTGATGATCATTTCAGTGATTCCTCAGCTTACTCTGTTTCTGACTTCCAGTGTCTTCCTCTTTCTTGGCTTACTGCCTCAGAGTGCTCAAGGCAAAAAGTTATGTGAGATAAGAGGGAGGTGAATTTTTTAAAAAGATTTATTTATTTATGCATACAGAACTGGGGTGCAGGCTAGAGGTGCAGGGGCAGTGAGAGGATTCACCAAAGACAAGG
>NW_004567121.1:15478770-15540337 GCF_000260355.1 Condylura cristata
AAAAAAAAAAAAAAAGAAAGTTCTGGTATACAGATTTTGTCCTGGGGAGTTTGGAATCATCACTTACAGTAGTTTCTAAAGGGCTGACTGTAGACATAGGGAGTAGATTGTTAATTAACCCTGTACTTCCTATCTGCAGAGTCCTCTGCCTGGTTCTGCCTGACTGGAAATCCTTTTATGTTGCTTCTTAAGAGATGCAAGTTTCTCTCTCCTCAAACTTCCCTCACTTGTGTCCAGTTCATTTCCCACTTGCAAGTGTCATGGGAATATCACTCTATAGTAACAACATTTGTATATTCTCCCAGATTGAGCTCTGTGAAGTCTCTCTTTGTCCTCCAGGGAACTCATGCATAACTGCCATATGTCACTTCTGACACAGAGAAGAAAAAGATGATTCTGTCAAGAGTGGTTACAAGGCCTGGACAACACGCTACCAAGACAGACAATCTTATAGCTGTTCCCCAGGAGTTCTTTGCAAAATGGCATATATCCTAATATGCATATACCTAAATTCTATCTATAATGAGGCAACAAATAGATGACTGAGTTTATAAATAAATATTTCAAAACTACATGCAGTGGTTACTAAATGACCATTGAATAAGTGTGCTTGTCAGAAATCATGGGGAACCACATGGGACAAGCAGAGAACCATAACCAGAAGCAACTCTTAAATGTCATTAAAGCATGCAAACAGGATTGAGTAGATATTCTGTGCTAAATATGTTCAAGCACATTGTCTTATTAAGTACATGCCCTGTCAATTTTAGTTAATCAATCTCCTCATGTAGAGGAGAAAACCTAGGAATCAGAGAAATTAAGTAACTTGTCCAAGACCACACAACTTGGTGTTGAGCTGGAATTTGGATCCAAGCTACTCGATTTCAAGTCATGGGTTTGATTACAGCCTTTTGTGCATTTCAAATGGATTCCAGAATGCAAACAGGGAAGAGTTAGAGGAGGCACAATGTCCATTAATGGTAACAGACTGAGCAGCAAGAGGAAAGGTAAATAAGTAAGAACTGAGGCTGTTGGAGGTGGATAAAGAGGGTAGGGAGCAAAAAAGAGAGGGCATCAAAGAACCATGGTAGAGAAGTTGGTGTTCTTATGGTGAGTGTGCTGTGGTAACATCATTTGAAGAAGTGTGAACCTATACTTCGAAACTATCTGTGATAGACTAAACCAGTGTTTCCTCAACTACAAAATAAGGTACTATTTTTAAGAAGGAAGTATTTATCCTAGAAAAGGGAGCATCTTATGACTTGTAGTCAACTCTTTATGGAACACAGGTGGACACAGATGGAAGCTAGACAAATAAAAGTGCCCTTAGCCAGACAGAGTCTATGATAATCTCCAAATAGAATTTTGATCCTGGAAGGTATTTCTTACATCTGGAGTGAGTCAAAGAGGCTTCCAGAATTTTAAGGCAGATGGGGAGCATTTGCTCTTCCATCACAGCTCACTCCAACCCCTCCATTGTAGTCAGTATGGTTTTCCTCAAAAAAATAATTTGAAAACTAGTGTGACATCGCACAACTTTCAATAAAGTGTTTAATCAAGATTTGTGTCATTTAATCACTTATTCATTCACTCACTTGGTGAGTACTGAATGCCAGTGAAAAACTCAACTTGACCTTATCCCTGAAACTCATGAAAGAAAAAGAGCTACTTAACTCTACTTCAAGAAACTTACTGTCTTAGAGAAAGACTAGAAACCCACAATACGTTTAAGGAAATCCAGAGTAGGAATGATCAAGGGCCCCAAAGAATGATACAGGTTATATGACTACTATTTTTTTTGGTCCTAACCCCTTACTCTCCTGCTATGAGTGAAACCATCCAGTGTTTTTTCTTTTCTTTCTGGCTTATCTCACTAAGCATGATCACTTCGAACTCCATCCGTGTTGCTGCAAAAGGCATGAGCTTATCTTTTTTGATTGCTGTGTAATATCATTGTATATGTACCACATCTTTTTAATCCAGACATCTATTTTTGGGCATTCCATGTCTTCCCTATTGTAAATAGAGCAGCAATAAACATGGAGGTGCAGGTGTCCTTTTGAATCGATGTTTTTGTGTCCTTTTGGTAGATACCTAAGAGAGGGATTGCTGGGTCATATGGAAGCTCCATTTTTAGCAGTTCGAGAAACCACTGAACAGTTTTCCGTAGTAGTTACACCAGTTTTGTGTTCCCACCAGCAGTGCAGGAGAGTTGCTTTTTTTCCACATCCTCACCAACATTTGTTGTTGCTGTTGTGAGATGGTATCTCATTGTGGTTTTAATTTGCATCTCCCTTATTACGAGTGATGTTGAGCATTTTTTCATATGCTTGTTGGCTGTCTGCATTTCCTCTTTGGAGAAGTGTCTATTTAGCTCTTCTGCCAATTTTTTGATGGGGTTGTTCACTTTATTTTTGTTGAGTTTCGTCAGCTCTTTGTATATCGTTGTGATCAGTCCTTTGTCATTAGTATTGTGAGCAAACATTTTCTCCCAACCAGTGGGATGTTTCTTTGTTTTGTGTAATGTATATTTTGCTGTACAAAAGCTCTTTAACTTGGTGTAGTTCCAGATGTTTATCCTTTCCTTCACTATCCTTGCTTTGGGTACTATATCTTTAAAGATGTTACTGAGGTGTATGTCGTGTAGTGTTTCGCCCACCTTTTATTTTAGATATTTTATGGGTTTTGGTTCTTATGTCTAGCTCTTTAACCCATTTTGAGTTGGTTTTTGTGCATGGTGCATATGTTAATACTATTTTGTACTTACTTTAAAAGCAAATAGAACACTTGCCCCTCAACTGCCCACTAGTTTTTGTCTTTCTAAATCAAATTTGCATCTTCTAAACACTAACCTTTAAATGTTCCCCAGTAGCATTTGCTAGCTGAAATATTTGGTATTTAGAACAGCTCACCTCCCCATCTTGGAATGATGGCTCACTAATCTCTGGCAGGAGGGCCGGCAATGGCTGTTCTCACCAGCTGAGGGCAGGTGGCCTGCCAGTCCTCTCCATTCAACAGAAACAGGAAACAGAGAGAGCAAGAGTGGGGCTGGGTCCTGAGGCACAAGGCTGCTGAGAGGCAGGGCTATGCTGGGCTTCCCTGCAGGAAGTACGGTGATGCAAAGTGAGAGAGCAAAGAAATGCCAGGCTCCCTTCTACCCTGAGGGGGATCCTCATTAGTCTGAGAGACATGTGTAATAACTGAGCACCATCACCAAAAGGTGGAGAAGGAATCCGGGGTTGTGTGGGAGTCACAGCAACTCAGAGAGAAGGGTGGGGGCCTCGGTGGAAAGGAGGGCATTTGAACCCATAGGCTGACTGCCTGTCAGGCCACTGAAGCCCTTTGTCCACCTTTGGGAATCGCTCAGTTTTTCCAAGTTTCTATTTCATTATAGCTCTTTCCTCACCTTTGTCTGCCCCACCTTCCACCCAAAATATTGGCAAGCCTCTTTAGTCATTTCTGTTTCTTTACATTACCAAGGCCAGAGGTGTATCTTCTCTGATAGATAATGGCTCTCAGTTATGACTAGCAAAAGCTATTTTGCTTGATGTATTAGTGCCCTATTTTAGAATAATCCTATTCCCTTGATTCTTTAGTATTTACAATTTTTCTAAGTACCGATTATATTTTCTAAGTCAAAGCGGGGTAAAATTAGTGCATTGTATCCTGGTTTTGCCGCTTTCAGGAATAGTCAGTCTTACATATCTGAACAATACCACCCCGGTGTAATTTTAAAAGGTAAGAGCTTGATTCTTTAAAGAACACTTAGGCAGTGTGAGCTCTCTCTGAGCATCCTCACATCAGGAGCGTTTCACATCCATCACACAAAAGGAAAACACATCGAGGGGACCGGGCTCATCTTAGCTCAGGGCCAGGCCTGCTGAATTGTGGCCAGAGGCCTGGCAGCTGCACACGGGCCGCCAGGGGACATTCAAGGCTGTCTTCCTCTAATTGGCTTGTGGTTTAGGAAGCCAGCACGAGGGCATGTAAAATGTCAGCCCAGTCGAGCAGGGGCACTCCTCATTGCTGGTAATCAAGTCTACACATTTACCCCACCATCCCACCAACCCTACGGGGATCCTCAGGGCTCAGACGGCAGGACATATGGGTTATTTAAACTCCTGCCATGGAGAGCTGGTGAGACAGTAGCCGGCAGTGGCTTTGCGTCTGATAGATGAGGAGAGGGAGAAATGAGCATGAGTTGGAACGGTCAGGGAAGAGTTCTTGAAGGGATGGGAACTTCTGCTGGACCTGGAGAGGTGACCAGAATTCAGGTGGGCAGAGCAGAGGACAGAGACAGACCTTGACTGTGAGCCAGATGTGCTCTGACCCCCACGCATGGCCTTCACTGGGCTGGGAGAGGCTCTTCCCTGAGGACAACTGAACTGCCAGCTCCAGGCCTCTTGTCCCACACCAATCCCTGTGCTCTTCTATGTCCAGAGACTGTTTCCAAATCTGCTGTGTATGTGTGTGGGTAGGGGGGGGGGGGTTTGAGTGGGGGAGGGGTGCAAAAAGCTATTTGCCAAGGTGGTAGGTGACATCTGGCCATGTTCTGGGTCTCTAGGCAGTCATGGCTCCTGCAGTAGCTTCCAATACAAGCTTCCTGATTCCTGAGCCACAGCGGTGACTGTTCTTCAACTCAATAGTTTCCCGATGGTCTCCTGGTGCCCTGCCTACCGTTTTGTACCAGATATAGCAGCAACTTCACTACGGGATTCTAGAAACCATTCTAAGAGGCTCAGCCCCGGCCTGTTCCTCCAACTCTCTAGAGATTTTATAAATACTTAATTCTCTGTCAAATATCTAGAGTGGATTTTTGTCCCTAAATCCTAACTGATAAAATTGCCTACACATCAAACTTTTCTCCTACCTCACAGAATCCCAATTTTGTTCTGTCGGTCCTCTTCCCGCCATATAGCTTAGTGATCTGATCTAGTCTTGGTCACCCCACTCCTCTCTTATAATTGCTTTGAGAAAGAATGCTGACACCACTCTGAACAATGGAGATGCCATCAGGTGTCAGAGTGACCCTGCTCTCTCACAGGGCGGAACTGTGTCTGGGTGGGGGTGCTGGGCTACACCTGTGGTGTGATTTTGTTACTATGTTTGATAGTATGATAGTAGTGTGACTGTTATACTACTGTCTTACTTCTAGAGGATACCAACTGACAGAGCATACACTATTGTAGTGCCTATTCTGAATAGTAATTTTTGACAGCTATATATGATGTAAATATCTCCTACTTTATAAACATTATTTTGTATATTTTTTAACTTACTCAAATTAAAATCATGCAGCTTGTTATGCTACAGAGTTCTTTTTTCTGCTCTTTTTTTCTAGATCTATCCATGGTCAGACCTTTAAATATAGGTAATTCCTTTTAATCCCTTTTAGTATTTTGTTTAATAAACATAGCAGAGCTTATTTATTCCTTTCCCTGCAAATGGATATTTGGATTGTTTCCAATCTTTTGCTATTACAATGCTGGAATGAACATTCTTGTAACATCTCCTTGAACACAAGTACAAGTGTACTTAACTAAAGATGGCTCTACCTGAGCATAGGATATGCACATTTCACATTCAGCTAAATATTGCCAAGTTGATTTCCAAAGTGGTTATGCCAATTTGCATTCCCACCAGCATTGTGTGAGAGTTCCTATTTCCCCATATCCTTTTCAACAATCAGAATTTATTGTCTGCTAATCTCATGTGTGAAATGATCTCTCATTGTGATTTTAATTAGCATTCAATTATGCTGTGGCTGAACCTTTTAAAATGTGTTTTTAGACTACTCAGGTTTTTAGTTACATGAATCACACATTTTTCTGTTTGGTTATTTGTAGCGCCTTATTCTGAATAGTGATCTTTTGATAGCTAGGTATGATGTAAATATCTCCTACTACTTTAATGCTTGGCTACCAATTTTGTTCATGGTGTCTTTTGTTCCACAAAGCTTTCCATTTTAATGGCACCTTTTTTACAGTCTTTTCCTTCCTGATTTCTCTGTGTGTGTCTCTCTTAAAATATCATTTCAGGGCCCTCCCTGGTGGCGCAGCGGGTTAAAGCGCAGCACTAAGAAGCTTAAGCCACTTCCGCATGAGTTCGATTCCCGCCTGCCCCGGAGGTGACCACATGGCGTGGCAGACCTCTCCTGACCCGCCCGCTGCTCCCCTCAGCAGTGTACTTCGTCGATCTGCCTGTTCTGCTCCCCACTCTGTCTCTGGTGAATCCTCTCACCCTCCGCATCTCAGGCCTGTACCCTAGTTCTGTATGAATAAATAAATAAATCTTTAAAAAAATATATCATTTCTTATCTTGTGATATAAATGTCTTTTTCTATATTATATATTTGTCTCTTATTCCTGCTTAATTGCCTTAGCTAGAATTTCCAGTACCATGTTGAAAAAGTGGTGAGAGGGAATATTATTGTCTTTTTTTATCTACTGATATTTTCATGGGGATTTTTCTATTTTAGCCTTTAGGTGTAATGGATTACATTAATTTTTGAGTGCTGAACCAACCTTGCATACTTGGGATAAATCCCAGTCGGTTGGGGTACACAATTCTTTTTATACCTGATTGGGATTGATAGGCTAATATTATGTTCAGGGTTTTCACAGTTATGTTTATGAGAGATATTGATCAGTAGTTTTATTTCTTTGAATGTCTTTGTCTGATTTTGGTATTATGGGAATCCTGGCTTCATAGAATGAACGGGGAAGAACTTCCTCTAACTCATCTTCTGAAAGAGATTGTAGAATATTGACATACTTTTTTCTTAAATGTGTGGTACAGTTAATCAGTGAGCCCATCCAGTCTGGTAATTTTGCTTTGGAAGATTATTAATAATCGATTCTATCTCTTCAATAGATATAGGCCCATTTATATGATATTTCCCTTCTCATGAAAGCTTCAGGAGGTGGTGTCTTCCAAAGATTGGTCTGTTTCATCTAGGTTGTCAAAGTTGGGTTCGAAGTTACTTGCCATATTCCTTTATTATCCTTTTAATGTTCATGGAATGTGTGGTGATGTCCCCTCTTGCATTTCAGGCCTCAGTAATTTGTGTCTTCTTTCTTTTTTTCTTTAGTTAGCCTGGTTAGAGACTTACTGATTTTAATGATCTTCTCAAATCACCAGCTTTTGGTTTTGTTGATTTTCCTATATTGATTTCCTGTTTTCAATTTCATTGATTTTTGGCTCTAATTATTATTACTTATTTTATTCTTCTTACTTCGGATTTAATTTGCTCTTCTTGGAGATTTCCTCCTTGAGCCTTGTGTTACTTAGGAGTATTTTAATATGCAGTTATTATTCTGTTATTATTTTTTAGTTTATTCTGATGTGGTCTGAGAGTAGGTATTTTATGATTTTATTTTTTCAAGTTGCGTGTGGAGTTTAAGGTTGTGTATAATGTAGTATGTAGTTTTTACATGTTTAGCCAATTAACAAAACACCAATTATTGAATAGTTCATTCTTCCCCTCCTTGTGTTTTAGTGCAACCTCTGTAATATCAAGATCCTACATTGGTTTGAGTATGTTTCTGCGCTTTCTACTTTATTTCATTGTTCTTTCTATTTTCTCCTGTACCAATGCCACACTGTCTTAATTACTATATTTTTATAATAATAGTTCTAGGTTAATATGCTGGCAATCAATTTTCTGAAAGCCATTTCCCCCATTTTTAACAGTTTTATTGAGTTATAATTTACATACCATAAAATTCACCCATGGCAAGCACACAATTCAATGATTTTAGAAAATTTATATAGTTGTACAATCACCTCAATTCAGTTTAAGAACATTTCTATCACCCCATAAAGTCCCTTCGTGCCCTTTTATAATTAATTCCCAGTCCTACCAATCCACCCACCTCCCCAGCCCTAGGAAACCACTGATCTGCTCTTTGTCTGTATAAATTGGTCTTTTCTAGACATATCATATAAATAGAATCACACAATATGTAGTCCTTTGCATTTGTGAAAGCTAGTTTTTAAGCCAATCTGCCTGATGTCCAACTTGCTGGATTTATTTACTAATTTTTCAACATGTTAACAAATAGCCTTTTTGAGTATATTGAAATATAATTTCTTCTTTAAATTCTTTTCACAAATAGATTCTATATATAGAATGTATATACTCAAATTATATTTTTCTTAGCAGCATTTGAAAGAATGTTTGATTTCCCTGAAGTCATAAAGAATATGTACCTGAATATATTTCACCTAGTATTGAATATATTATGTGTAATCTTAATCTTTTCTCATGTAGATTGTTTATAAGAACATATTAATTAAGAACTTATTATTATGTTATTGGTTCCGAAAGAATATATTCTTTTTTTTTTTTTTAAAGATTTATTTATTTATTCATACAGAACTGGGGTACAGGCCAGAGGCTCAGGGGCAGCGAGAGACTTCACCAGAGACAGAGTGGGGAGCAGAACAGGCAGATCGACGAAGTACACTGCTGAGGGGAGCAGCGGGCAGGTCAGGAGAGGTCTGGCTCGCCATGTGGTCTCCTCCGGGGCAGGCGGGAATCAAACTCATGCGGAAGTGGCTTCAGATTCTCAGTGCTGTGCTTTAACCCGCTGCGCCACCAGGGAGGGCCAAGAATATATTCTTAATTAATGTTTTTATAAACAAGCTATGTGAGAAAGATTAAACATCAGATAAAGTCAAACTCAAAGGACTAGCCCTATAAAGCTGAGTGTAAGACAGCAGATAAGGAGTAGAAAGGGGAGGAAAAAGAGGGTGATAAAATAGGAGGGAGCACAACAGACTGTGGGGATGGGCTGTGGGTGCTTTCGTGGTGGGAATGCATTAGTGACATCCCTCAAAGGGAGATCCCATTCTTCCAAAATACAAGCAATGATGGAAACCAACATTACCACAATAAAAAAATTTTAAAAACACAGTTATGACAAGTCAGTACATCTTGTAAATCTGTGAATCAATCATTTGTAGAATTAATCTTTTCAGAAAATTGACTTTTGGAAAATTGGCTTTTGGCAAATGGTCATTTATTGAATTGGCTATTTGACAAATTGGTACTTGAAGATTTGGCAACTTTATAATATATCTTGATAACTTGTGGAGTAAATTGCTCATGCTCTTTTTCAGATTAATCTTGGTTACTTAGACACTTTCACTTTCACATATGAATCTTAGAATTGGATTAAGTTCTATGAAAAATTCTATAGAATTTTGTTTAGAACTATAGTGAACATTAAATCTTGCTTAATAGGCTATTACTGGTGTCTAGAAGTGCTTACCACATTGAATTTTTGTATGATGGTGCAGTACTCAGCAGCCTCGCCACATGCAATGATTAGATCTAAGAGTTGGGTTTTGTGTTTTATATGGAGATAATTACATTGTCTGCAAGTAATAATTTTCTTCTCTGTCCTTCTTACAACTAATTTTCCTTATGTTATGGCATTCTCTAGGGCCTCTAGGATAATTTTGTGTAAGAACAACAGTGGGCTTCCATGTCTTGAGGTTAGAAGAAATCCTGCCAAATGTCAAACATTAAGTAAGATATTATAGTGGATTTTGGGGATGATAAGATTTTTCATGTTAGAACAGGTCTCATTCATTCTAATTAAGGAAAGATTATATTTTCTTTTTGCTATAAAAGAGAATTGAATTTTATTAAATGATATCTACACCTGCTGACATGACCATAAGGTTTTTTCTCTTTCAAGTGGATAGGTGGTCAATTACATTGCTTTATCTTCTGCTATTGAAGGATACCTTCCTGGAATAAATCCTTCATGACCAAGACATATTACTCTTCTAAGTTCTTCTGAGTTTCATTTGATTTAGTATTTTAGCTCTATGTTCATAAGTCACATTTCCACTAGATTGTCTTTTTTTTTTTTTTTTTGTCAGAAGATTTTCTGTTATCCTACTCTTTGTCCTGGTTTAATACCAAAGTCAAACTAGCTGCGTACAATGAGTTAGTTAGCTTTCGCCAATTCTAGTCTCTGGAATAGTTCATTTTGATGATGGACTTATGTGCTGATTCAATTTAGTTAATAATGATTACAGAGCTCCTAAAGTTAACAATTTTTCTTGAGTCAGTTTTGATCATTTCCTTTATCTATGTTGTCAAATTTAATAACAAATACATAGATTGTTTTATGATTTTAAAATTTCTACTGCATCTGTAGTCATGTGCCCTTTTACCACCCAATATTTACATACTTATATTTCACATAAGTATATCTACACATTTTCTCTGTTTTCTGTTTAACTGATTGATATGAGAGATATACACTAAATGATCTCTTGTAGTTTTGGATTAATTTTTTCCTGGTAATTATGGCAGTTTTTACTTTATATATTTTTAGACTACTTTATTAGGCACATATAACTTCAAGATAATCACATCTTATTTGTAAATTGTTCTTTCCATCATGTGGTGCCCCACTTAATTGCTACTTATACCTTTTGCCTAAATTACATTTTATCTGATATGAAAAATTATTTTGATTAGTATTTTCCTTGAATAGCTGCAGATATTCATTTGGTTTCAATGTTTCGATTATTTTGGTTTGAGGTATACTTGTAGGCACCACACATCTGGATTTAAAAAATCTCATGTGATGGTATCAGGACTTTTACTGTATGGAGATAATTGACATAAAATTATTTCTGTCTCTTCCTCACCACAAAAATTCCTCCTTGTTTACTTTATCTTCTCCCTTTCTGCTTATTGATAAATTGACAATTATTTTCTTTATTCCCATTCCTCTTGTTTTTTCTCCTACTTTGGAAGCTGCATTTTATATTTTGATTGTTTTGATGGTTATCCCTACACTTAAAATGTTTTTATTGTATTTTAAATACATAGACAATTACACCATACAGTAATACACTAATCTATGTATTTATATTCGACTACAAAGTTCATGTTTGGCTCAGATATCTTATAACAAAATAAAGCATCACAAACAGTTGAAAACTTTGTATCCTTTTCTAATTTGATCTTGTGCATGTGTATACTGTCTCTGTCTCTCTTTCTTGGCAACCATTAATCTAAATATCACACTTATTACTTCCATTGATGACATATATGTGTGTGTTCAAGTCATACAGTGTTGCTTTAAAAGTCTTATATAGATGATATGTTACTATTTCCATATTTATGCATCTTTTCTTTTCATTATATAATATTCTACCACTATATCTTGTTATTTTTGAAATGTATCTGACATAGCACCTGTGCTTTAGTTCATACCTTTAATTACTATACAGTATCCACTAAAAAAGTGTCTTATAGTCCATCCCCTGTGATTTTTCCAATTCTTCTTGAACACATATATTGTCTGAACAAATATTCTAGCACATAGGCAAAAGTGTGAGTTTCTTTAGACTGTTTACTTTGAAGAAGAGTTACTTATTCTAGGGTAGTACAGTTTCACATTTATTAGATATTGTAAAATTGCTCCATACACCTATATTTTCCCAGGTTCCTTTGCATCTAAAGTTCCAGATATAATCTAGTTTTGCCAAGAAGAAGCCCTCACTGGAGACCTGGACGGGTGAAGAAGACAGAAGCTGTTTTGTTGCATCACGACCAAGCATAGATTGTGGAAGCATTTGTTTTTGAGGCAGCATTTGGCATTAGGCCTGGTAACTCACTTCAAGTGGGTGGAGAACAAGGTAGAAGATGCCCATTTTGTTGGTGTAGATCACGCTAATAGCTTCTTATTGTGGTGACTCGGAAGCACAGCAACTGTTCATGATTGATTTTTTTTTTGCCACATGAAATTTCATGGCAACTTCTCTAATTCTCCTTCCCCTATCAAAAACTCTTACTGGGATTTATAGATTTATTTTGGGGATATTAACATCTTTATGATGTCAAACTTCTCAGTATAAGAATAGAAGGGAGCTATTTCTGAAAGATCAACTTAGAGTCTTTCTCTAGTGCAATGACATTTTCCTGTAAGAAACTCCCCTCTAGTTATGCTTGCCAGAGTGGATGACGGTCCCTGCAATGCTCCGACCAATCGAGTCATTGTTTTTATGGTTATTTTTTAAGAATTGGGTTGTATTATGTTTCCATTCCTTTTCTATAAAAACTCACTTAAAAATTTAAAATCTATCTTCAGTATGATCATCATTTCAGAGTTTATCAAATCTCCAAAAATGTTTTTGAAAAGGTAAAACATGCACATGTTGAACATTCAAAAGGCACTAAAGGGAATACAGTGGAGAATAGGTCTCCTGCCTTCTCTGTGCTAGAGCAGCTCAGGGCTCCAGAAGCAAACATTGCTATCAGTTTTGTGCCTCTCTTTTCAGTTACTTTTATGAATGTATGAGGATATATGTGCATCTCTTTTTATAGGATGATGCTATCATATTAAACACATCGTTCTGCACCTAGCTCTTTTATGTGTGAATAAAAGGTATCAATGGAAAATAACAATGTATATAGAAGATACCCCCAAAAATGTGTGTAGAATTAATGACTGTGAAGTGTGCACCTCTGTAATCCAGTGTCAGATCAAGAACCAGACCACAGCCAGCAGCACAGCCTGTGTTTACACCTTCTTCATCATCCATTCATTCCTCCCTGCAGAAGGAAGCCTCATCTTGATTTTTGTGGTATTCATTTTCTCGCTTCCCTCACATCCTTTGAATCTATCTCTAAACAATAAAGTTTAGTTTTGCCTACTTTTAAACTTAACATTAGTGGAATTATATTTTATATATTCTTTTGTGTCTTTTTTTTTCCTCAACACTATATTCTTAAGATTCATCCATGCTGTTGAATGTAATACATTTTCCTTTTTCTAACAAATATATCTTGGAGATTGTTCCATAGTATTGCATGTAAGAACAATAATTTATTCAATTGGTGTCATGGTGATGAGCATTAGAATTACTTTCCATTTTTTTCTATTATAAATATGCTTCAACAAATATTCTTGTATGCACATGTTTAAGTAAATGAGTAGAATGAATCCCTGAATCAAGTGATGTACATTCATTCTTTTGATAGACATTGCCAAATTGTTCTTTATAAAGATTATACTGGACCTTCCCTGGTGGCACAACAGGTCAACACAAAACTGTGAAGCTACTGCAGCCACTGATGCACAAGTTCAATCCCCGGCCAGGAAGGTGAGCCACGTGGTACAGCAGTCCTCTCCTGACCCGCCAGCTGTTTCCCTCACCAGTGTATTTCATGGATCTGCCTGCTCTGCTCCCCACTCTATCTCTAGTGAACCCTCTCTCCCCTGCACCTCTGTCCTGGTCCCCAGTTCTATATGCATAAATCAATAAATCTTTAAAAAAACAAAGATTATACTAATTTTTACTCCCATTAGTAAGTAATGTAGCTTTCCTATTTCCCTACACCATCTCCAATTAAAACATTTTTCTTACTTGAGAAGTAAAAATGGCACTTCATAGTCATTTTTTAAAATCTCTTATGAGAGAGGTCACTTAATTTTTTAAAAATCATACTTTATGTCATTCTCCCTTTTTGTACAATGCATGCTTTCTCCTTTCGGACATAGTCTCCATAAAATCTCCACCAATTCACCCGATTCGTCACCCCAGTCCCTGTGCTCTTCCCTCCCCTGTTTTGATCCCCCTGACTCTCCCTCCCAGGCAGAATGTCTCTGATTATAAATACCTGTTAATTTTGTTTTTAATTTATTGCAATTATTTTTTCCTGATCCCTTCTTTGGTTTAAAAACTATCTTTCTTCATTTTGTTCATTGATCTTTTCTCCATTGGCTTAAGTTAAGATTAATTTGTATATCAAAATTAGTCTTTTCAGGTGGTATCATTTGCAAGTATTCTTGCAGTTGTTTCCCTGTTTTTGACATTGTCTCTGGTGTTTTCTCCTATGTATAAATTTTGATTTTATGTAATTAAGTTTGTCAATTTTTTAAATGACTTCAAACACTAGGAAAGCATACCTACAGATCCTTTCCTTACTCTAGAATCATTTTTAAAATCCTCCCATATTTCCTTCTTCTTTTAAAATTAATTTGCAATGCTTATGTCTTTGATCTATTGGGAGTCTCTTTAGGTATAAAATCTAAGATAGGGATTCAAATTAGTTTTACTCATAGCTCCACTGATCTGTCTATCTATGTGCAGTACCAGAATGCTTTAATTATATAGCATTACAGTATATTTTAATATCTGACAGGGCCAGCTCCCCTCATTACACTTCATACTAAGACTTTTTATGGTTGTTCTTGCTTAATATTTTTCCATATAAAATATATGATGTTGAATCTTTCTGTTCTCTGCTTGATTTCTCCTGAAGTATTATTTTCTTTGATCACCTCTTCTGGCATGTTGCTGCATTCATTTAAAAGGGCTATACATTTTTTAACTTAATTTTATACCCAGACTTGTTAGAGACTTGTAATAAATAGTATTTTAGTTGATTCTCTTACTGATTTTCTATCCCAGCCCGGGGAAATAAGCACATCATACAAAGAATAATACTCCATTTTTTCTTCTTTGTCTCATTGTATTGGCCAGTTCTTACGAGAACAATAGAAAATAACAATGGCCAGAAAGACCATCCCTGGTTTATTTCTGTCCACTTCTTCTCAGTTGTCCATGTAGCCAACTGAGGTTTATACCTCCAATCTGATGGAGGAAACTGAGGCGATGGGGAAGCTGGAAGCCAAGTCCACGACCCTCATTAAAAGTCCAGGAGGCCCTCCCTGGTGGCGCAGCGGGTTAAAGCACAGCACTGAAAATCGGAAGCCACTTTTGCATGAGTTTGATCCCCGCCTGCCCCGGAGGTGACCACATGGCCCGGCAGATCTCTCCTGACTCGCCCGCTGCTGCCCTCAGCAGTGTACTTTGTCGATCTGCCTGTTCTGCTCCCCACTCTCTCTGGTGAAGCCTCTCACTGCCTCTGGCCTGTACCCCAGTTCTGTATGAATAAATAAATAAATCTTTTTAAAAAAAAAAGTCCAGGATTTTGTCCCACTGGCTGTGCTGGGTTGTGATGTTTCTGCTTTGCCCGGCTGCTTGTCTTATGCTTCCTCCAGGCAAGGTCAGAGAGAAGTCCTTAGAGAGAGAACTCTCACCCGTGCGGGGAGCAGTGGATGTGGGCTTTCAGAAAATCTTCTGGGTTCAACTTAATGGCAGAAGCTGAGTGTGGATGGTGCCCTGTGTCTCTTTCCACCATGGCTGGCCTGGTCTCCTGGGCTCATGGAGTCAGGGTAGCCAAAGGGGAGAGGGAACATTTAAACATTGACTTGCCTGTCCTCCTAGAGCAGTGTGAGTTTGGAATATTTTTGCTCTTTACTCTTAATAACATAACAACCTATTTATATTTATCACCACCTCTCCTACATGACAGACCCTTTCCTTCTCCCTCCCCCAACCCTCCCTGGTCACAACAGAAACATTAGAGCAATACTCTTTTCTCAGTTAACCTTTCCATCCAGGATAGTTTATTTTTGAGAGGAAACATTTGATAAAGCTCAGAGTAATTTTAAATACATGATTTGCCATGTTAACACTTGTCACTTATCATATGCACTTCAGTCCGACCTCCCTGCCATTCTGTTAACCTTCAGAGGCGCCGTTAAAGCAAGCCATTTGCGGGTGCCCTGTGAAAACTCTGCATTTAAATTGCTTTTCCTTCCTTCCCCAAATTTTCCATAACTATAAATAAATTTAATTACTATTCCAAGAAGTGTAAGCAAATCTTCTATTACATTTTTTAATCTTTTATCTCTTCCTTGTCCCTTCACCAAATATACAGTTTATCAGACACCTCCTCACTTCTCGGGCCCTCGGCTCCCCTCCTACTAATAAAAATCTGAGTCTATTTCTCTTCTGTCCAATTGCATTTCCTGAGAGTTTTAGTACAGCATAGCACTTTGGGGTGTGCCAATGGACAGGAATGCTTCTGTAAAGGCGAGAGCAGGGAGGAGGTGTCCTGGTCTGAAATGCCCTTCTGTGCCACCTCTGGCAACTAAGTGTGGCACTTTCAAAGTCGTGTCCTTCTCACACCACAGTGCAAATTTCCTTCTGTCACCGAATAACATCTTGGCTTGGAAAGGCATGGGAGAAACGATTTACCTTTGAAGGCTTAATCTTTTCCCGAGAAATTTTAGAGCCATTAGTTCATCTGTCCTTTAATTACAGTGTTATCAACTAGAGTGGCTCTAAAATACAGTGTTATCAACAATATATTTCATTCGCTCTTGACAAGAACTTTACAAGAAGGCAGGTATTTTCCTTACTCCCTTGATGCAGATGGGAATTTTAACATACACACACCTGTCTCTACCTCTGGAGCTTCTTGATTCCCACCTGCTACCCTTTCTGGCCATCATTTTATTCTCTCTTCCCGCCTTAATTACATTTAAAGCCCCTCTAAAAAGGCAAACTCTTGCACACCGTTGATGGGGATATAAATTTGTGTAGCCATATAGAAAACAGTATAAAAATTCCTCACAAAGTTAAGAATAGACACACCATATGGGTATTTATCCAAAGAACAAAAAACACCAATTTGAAGCCATATATGTACTGCCCTGCTGATTGCAACATTATTCATAATAGTCAAGAGTTGAAATGGCTTAAGGGCCATCAACAGATAAACAGATAAAGGAGAAGTACACTAAATCCAAAACGGAATACTACTTGGCTACCAAAAGATGAAACCTTGTCATTTCTAACCACATGGATAGACCTTGAGGATATTATGCTAAATAAAATAAATCACAAGGAGAAAGGTATGTGGTCCATAGCAAGACAAACAAAGTAAAACAAAAAAAAAAAACCTTTTAAAAACAAAGTCACTATTTTACCAGAAGGGAAGGGGAAAGGAGGATGGGTCACTTGGGTACAAGGGTTCGACCATATGGCAATAGATGGAAGCTAGAATTCTGGAAGCAAACAAATTGCAGCATACACGTGTGTCACTGTAGAAAGTCTGTCTACCTAAAGACTATCTAACACTATCAAACTGTTACTATATTTAAATAAAACTACATGAGATAACTAAATAAAACTAAATACACTATTTTTAAAAGAAAATAAAAAAAGCTCCTCTACAGTGACAGCTGGGGCTCTTTTCCCAGCCTCTGGTGGCAAAGCAAGTGTGTCTGGGCCCATGTCCTGGCATCTGGAACTTTCAGAGCCAGCTGGCTTCTCCCACAGCTCACCCCCGTGCTTCCCCCACCTCCTCGCCTCAGTTCTCCACACACAGACTCACGGTCCGGGCATCCTTACTTCTTTCCCACCCACAGCACTCAGGTCATACATGGTCTCTCAAGTAACTCCTTTGGCCCAAGACTCTTGAAGGGTGACTTGGGCCCCTGGCTGCCCGTTCTTGGTCTTCTGACCCTGCGTGCAAGTTTTCTCTGGGGGACCCTAATGTGGACCTCCTAGAGTTGAGCAGGGAATAGGAAGAAGCTGGGTAGATTGCTCAGGTGGGAGTAGGAAGAACCAAGAGAAGAAGACTGAGAAGGATAGGAGATGACCCAGAACCTCCATGCTAAGCAGACCCACCATGACAGAGGGGGCAATCATGCAGGGTCTTCCATTTACTAATGGCTGGAGGAGTGTAGAATAGGCTCATGCAATGCATTCAGGGACTCATGCAATGCATTCAGGGGAAGCTGTACAACTGTTGTGATGAACAATGACAGTGCTAATCCTGACCATAAGAACGATGGTGTGCCATGGACCCTGTGTAGTGCTTTACACGCGATGGCTCCTCTAACCCTCCAGCCACCCTGCACCAGGAGTAGTGTTCCAGCTGGGAAATGGAAGCAAAAGCTGCAAGCAAATTACCTACATTCACACAACTAGTCAGTGGTAGAATAAGAATTGAAATTCAAGGACTCAGGCTCCAGAATCCAAGCTCTTAATCATTACATTGGAGAATAAATGATGATGAGACACAATTTAAACCTCAGCTTGACAGGTTTCTGGCTTGGGATGCCTTTACTGCACGTGTCAGATACTCCAGCTCCAAATTACTTACATACATCATGGACAAACCTTTTGTGAGGTCAGTCACAAAAGGACTAATACTGTAAGAGTCCACTTAGAAGAGGTCTTCATAAAGCCAGAGAGTGGAAGGTGGTTGCCAGGGGTGATGGGGGAGGGGTGGGTAGTCAAGTATCGAATGGGCACGGAGGTGCTGTTGGGAAGTGGTGGTGATGGCCAGGCAGCAAGGTGACTGGCTTAATGCTGCTGGACTGTGCGCTTAAAAGTGGTTAAAATGGCCATGTGTATGTTATATGTATGTTGACACAATTTTTGAAAAGGCAAACAAGGCCCTCCCTGGTGGCACAGCGGGTTAAAGCACAGCACTGAGAAGCTAAAGCCACTTCTGCATGAGTTCGATTCCCACCTGCCCCGGGGAGATCCACATGGCGTGGCAGACCTCTCCTGACCCCCCCCGCTGCTCCCCTCAACAGTGTACTTCGTCGATCTGCCTGTTCTGCTCCCCACTCTGTCTCTGGTGAAGCCTCTCGCTGCCTTTGAGCCTCTGGCCTGTACCCCAGTTATTTATGCACAAATAAATAAATCTTAAAAAAAAAGAAAGAAAGAAAAAGAAAAGGCAAACAAATGACTTATACAATAAGGACAAAAAATTGTCACACACCACAGAGTCCAGGGGTGGGGACATGCTATGGTGCGATCGTGACTCAGTGGCATCACAGAGGCCCACAGCCACCCTCTCCTTCCCTGCCATCATCTGGCTCTCCCTACAGTCACAAGGTGGTTGCTGTGGTTGACATCCAGACGTGGTGTATTCTAGACAGGGACAAAACGATTTCTCCTGGGGTTGGGAAGTTTCTTTAGAAGAGAGGAAACTTGCCCCTGAAGGCTCCGCACACTTACCTGTGTGGTACTGACCTTCACATCATGTGCTGATGTCTGAGGAGACCACGATGATCATCTGGGTCAGTCACAGTCAGCCCTTGGAGCTGGGACAGAGCTGGGTCTCCTGGAAGCAAAGAGCCACAGAGTAACATCCACCTGAACAAAGTGTGCTCTGCTAGGAAGCGGGGGTGGCAGAGAGGACGCTGAAAAACCACCTGGTATGACTTTGTAAAGTAACAGGTAACAACCAGCCCAGCTGTCACGATGATCACTGGGACGCAGCATGTTCACCGAAACACATCAATAGTACCTGCTCCAGAAGCTTCTTTAAGTCTTGAAATACACACGTGCGCATGCATGTGTGTATACTGCAATGCTTTCTCTTCTGTAGTCCATCTGATATAATCACCTTCTCAGAACAGCCGTAAAACAGAAACGTACTGGGGTAGCAGTTTTGATAGTGCCTCTTTTTTTAAAGATTTATTTATTTATTTGTGCATACAGAACTGGGGTACAGGCCAGAGGCTCAGGGGCAGCGAGAGGCTTCACCAGAGACAGAGTGGGGAGCAGAACAGGCAGATCGAGGAAGTACACTGCTGAGGGGAGCAGCGGGTGGGTCAGGAGAGGTCTGCCGCGCCCTGTGGGTCACCTCTGGGGCAGACTGGAATCGAACTCATGCTGAAGTGGCTTTAGCTTCTCAGTGCTGTGCTTTAACCCGCTGCGCCACCAGGGAGGGCCCGATAATGCCTCTTTATTCACTGGGGAAAGTTTGGGGCAAGGAGAAATTGTCCTTAATCTGTCGACCTCAGCCCACCTCTCCAACATACGCTCACAGTGGACCACAGTAGACAGGGTCTTGGAGATGGAGGCCAGGTTCAAACCCAGCTTGGACAAAATACTAACGGCTTGATTTTCGGCAAATGACTTAACCTTTTCAAACCACAGTGTAAGCTTTTATTGTAAAAGAGATATAAAAGCAATGCTGAACTGCCCCTTCTTGACTCTACACAGGACTCTTTCTGGAGGCCTAGTCCAGTATCTGATAACATGTTTTGTTTTGCTTTTTTAAAGATTTATTTATTTATGTATTCTTACAGAACTGGGGTATAGGCCAGAGGTATGGGGGAAGGTGAGAAGATTCCCCAGAGACAGAGTAGGGAACAGATCAGGCAGATCAACTGAAATACACTGCTGAGGGGAGCAGGGAGGTCGGGGAGGTCTACTGCCTGCCGCACCATGTAGATCACTCCCTAGCCAGGGATTGAACTCATGCTGCAGTAGCTGTGGAGAGCTTCACAGTGCTGTGCTTTAACCTGTTGTACCACCAGGGAAGGCCCCTGATAACATGTTTTGACATGAATTGAATACAGATTTGTTTGAGGTCAAATTCCCCCTTCCCACCCCTGCCCTCACCCCCATAGACTATAAAAATCTGGAGGGAGGTTTTGAGTTCCCACAGTCTGGCCATCACATCCATAGCAGAGTCTTCCACATGTCTGAATCTCAGGCCAGATAACAGTCCATCGGCAGCTTGTGTGGGATGACACTATGATGCTCAGCTCAGTGCCAGCATCTGCCACAAATTTCTCCAGGGAGAATGATTTGGGGGTAAAACTCTTCAGATGTAACCATCCTGGCTTCCATCAGTTCATGTTCCCTGGGTAGCCTCATTGGGTCCCCAACATGCCTGGGTGACCCCATTGTCCTCTCTGTCCATTAGGGCCAAGACTGGAGGTGAACTTATTTAAACACACTAACAAACACCCAAATTGCTTTTTCCTCTCTCCTTTTCTCTGGTGAACAGAAAGGAGCATTCCAGAGCCATTGTGTGTTCCAGATATCTCCCGAGTCAGTTTGTCAGATGAGGCAAGTACTTACACACACGACTAGGCCTACAGAAAGGTCTGGGGGAAGGAGGGGCAGGGGACCCGGCCGTGATGAGCGGGGTCAGGTTGTTGGATGGGTTCCTGAAAATAGGCTTCATGTCCACAACTTGTTTTTTCAGAGCTTGTGGACAAGGCAAGACTGAAAGTCTGGTTTACCTCCACTCCTCCCCCCCAAAGCCCACTCCATTTTTATATTGCTCTGAGGTTAATAGCCATGTCGTGTGGGGTCATAGAAGACATCTGTGTCTCAGATAATATGCTTACGGTGATTACCACACATAATTGACTGACCTTCCCTCATTCTTCCCCTGCTGCAGGCCGAGGCTGATAGGATGAAGCCAGCCACAAGAGTTTATTTTCCATCACACACCATTGTGCTGCTGAGCAAATATTTTAGCAAGCTTTGAATGAGCCACCTTTTCAAGCTCTAGGTTTTCAGAGTTAAAATGGGACGCCATGACCAACCTAAGAATATGAGATTTTAAATCAGCTTTGGGCCATCCTCCTCAAAGCATTTCTGTGGGTCTCCTGGAAAACCAGGCTTGGGACATGGATACTGCAGCCTCCGCTCTCCTTCAACTTCATCCTTGCAGGGAGTGGGGACTCTTGATTCTCCTCAGGATAGTGTCCAGAGGGAGAGAAGAATTCATCCTTGGGTGTCAGACAACACAGGTAACCGGACCTAAAGGTAAGCAGAGTCCACTCTCTTGAAGTCAGCTCATTCCATCCTGTCACCGGCCACACTGAGGCTGAACCAGCAGCCCATGTCCACCTGGCCTCGGAGGGCCATTGGGCCTTCATGAAGAAGAACCTAGATTCTCTGCAAATAGGTCTGTTCTTCTGCAAAGACAACTAAGACTCCCGATCCCAGTAAAAATGGAAAACTAGGAGACTGAAATGAAAAAAATTCCCCAAAGCAAACTTCAAAATGTTGCATTAAGATTTTAAAACTTTTTAATAATGTTTTACCTTAGCTCTATTCCATCTATCTAGCAATTAATCCATCAGCCTTCACATAATACACACCTACAGGAAACACGATTACACATCTCTGGGCTGACTCCGCTGTGAATTACTAATGTGTTAACACTTGAGAATTCCAAGTCCCTTGATTTTGAGCATGCTCTCCCCCCGCCCCACTCCTCCCTTCTAAGTTCCTAGGTGTCACAGAGGACCAGGTCAGGGTTCAGAGGTTCCATGGGGATTTTGTCCTGGCTTAGAGAACCAATCAGGGCTGATGACCAAGGGACCCACCTCACCGAGACATGAGTGCTTGCTGTTTGCACTCTAAAACTCACACCAGCTCCCCAGACCTCTACAGCACTTCACCTCAAGAGGGTTAGCTGGGAGGCCAGTGTCAACCACAAAGCGGTGTCCATAACCGATCCCACGAGTGCTGCTTCCGTGTTATTTCAATATGTGCAATAACATAAACTGAGTTCTAGTCGACACTTCGAGAAATCCACCTGGACTTGTCAAATTACCACATTCTACATCAGTCACCCATATCCTCCCCTGGAGGGGGGAGGTACCCAGGAGAAAGGGGGTGGGGAGAATCTGCAACTGCTTAACAGAAAAATTATACATATTCTAAACATATGGGTGATCTTTAGAAAATCTCAGCATCACTTCATAATTATATACTACAAGTTTTAATTAACTAAAGCTCTGCAAATCATAATGCCTTATTAAAATGCAATTAATCCTTTGATTAAAAAACAAAAAGCACAAGTATTTACAACAAAAACACAAGTAGAATAATTACAAATATCATGTACCCATTTCTTTTATTTGGGTGTCACTTATGATGTTGCCTGCTCCCTTCATTAATTCAAACACACACATTATCTCCCATCCACAGCAGCGTGAGTGACAGTGGCCACCAAACACACAGCACTATATCCTATTGATTTCCGCAAATCCTGAACAATGCCATTTGCATGCTTGTTTCTGTAATAATAAAGATATGCCATTCAGAATTAAAGCCCGGCCAGGCTAGTGGCAACTAATTGTGTTGTATGTAATGAGTGCAATTTCAATTTGATATCACCCTCAGCTTTTCTTGCCGCACTCGCTAAGTACTTTCAAGTCTTTGTGGGGAAATAATTGATTTTTTTGTGCTGTGGGCACAAGAAAATTATTATGATCTTTTGAATAATGCCAAAGAAAAGACCATGAATGATTTAAATTGGTATATGAAGAAGGCTTCTCCGTGGACTGCGGCTTGAGTGACATTCTGCTAATGCAGTATCTAGATTAGCAGTTTTTAAGGAGGCAGCTAATATCAAACTAGTAAAACAGAAAAGGTCGCTACCAGGATCTGGGGGGGGGAGGGATATCAGCGGTGAGGATTGTTGTTCCATTTTGTTTGTTATCCAGTGAGTACCAACAATTTGGGGATTTAAGACACACTACGATTACATAATTGCCTGGCCCATACCACCGAGGGTATGTTTCCACTGATAAATGACACCTTTGAAATGGGCAGCCAGAGAGGACCCAGGCAGGAGGCAGGCTTGTTAGCTCACTGGCAGTTCCGTGGGGTTCAGCTGGTTCTGCCTGCGGTGGGCAAAGCCTCGTGTCTGGAAGATGAAAGTTAGTGAGTGGCGTTTTCTGACATTCAACTCCAGGAAGAAATTGGGGGTAGGGTGGAAAGGGAGCTACTTTATTTCTCCCTTAATCTTCCCAGTAGGAACAACGGCTCAATCCCGCTGTGAGCCTAGCTTGGGTCTAACGCCCCTTTTAACCTGGGAAGATAACAGGGGAGGGAATCTAAATCTAAGACAGGTTTCCTTTGTACCCAGGAAACCTCAGATATACAAACCCACCTGGGACATCTGTCCCCCTCCCTTGTGTCCTCCCCATCCTCCAACTGAGTTGTGGTGCCCAGTGAGCACCTTAAAAGGACGGATCACCAATTCAAAACACAATTCCACCTTAAAATGCATCCACCTTCCAAATCTCATTCTTCAGAGGAGGGAGTGTTGTTAATTTAGTTGGTCATAACTAAATAGTTTCTAATCTGGAGCAGGAGGCTGCTGGGAATATTGGACAGTTTAAAGGTTAATCACCATCGCCTGGTTACACAAGTGAGGCAGAACTAATTCCTCCAAAGGCAAATGGCTTGCCGTTTTATCAGCAGTGCAGATTAGAAGTGTTAATATACAGAACAGAATGGACGCTTAAGGGCCGGTTTTCCCCTTATCGGCAAACTTTGCAACAGAACTCAGCTCCTGCACAACCTCTGCTCTTCTATAATAAGGCCCCTTCTTTTGCCTCTCGAGCAGAACTATCAAACAATCCTGTCCAAACCACTGCCACCAAAATCAGGGTATTACAGACCACGGCTAATTGGAAGATCACTATAATGAAGGAAAAGATAAAATACTTTGGCTGTTGGCCTAAAATGTGGATCAACACAACATAGGAAGCTATCTTGCCATGTCACATTCGGAGAGATTTACATAAACAATAAACTCAATCCAACTGTCCCTCCCCCCACCCCCCAATACATCTTTGTTTACAGTAAATGCAACCTAAAGCCAGGCTGGAGGAGGCGGGAGAGGTACTTTACATAGGCAAGATGATTAGGCCAGCAGTTTTGCAACTGTGCAGGGAGCAGGGACTGTGTGTATTTCCTCTCTTGCAATCAGCAGGGAGAAAATGGTTTTTAATGTTCTCCATGCTTCCTATATCATAGATATTTAAATATTTGGACCACTCAATATGCTAAAACGCTTGTACCAGCAGCACAAATTGACTTCCATGTTCCTCTAGGGCTGCAGGTGCCCTTCCAGGGGAGGAGAAAGCGGGGGATGTGAAAGGTGAGGATTAAAAGGCTGTCAGAGGCTGGTACCCAAGGGACTCTGGATTTTTCCTGTGGAGGCTGAGGGGAGCAGTATGGCCGCGGGTGTGAGAGGTGGTTTAAGAAAGCAAATTTAGAGCCAATCAACCTCCTTGGGCAGGGACTGAAATGTGTCCTTCATGGGAAGCTCTCTTAACAAGCCCGAACATTCCAGACATAGAAGGAAAGGGCTTTCTTGGGGGCATGCCCTCCGAGAAAGTCCAGCTATCCAGGGGCTGCTTCTCAAGTCGGGTTTACTCTTGTCCCAGCTTGGTCAGGCAGCCTGAATGCACCCATGGCCTAAGCCCTGTTCTGGGAATTTTCACCTGTGGCTGCTGACCTCCCTGGGCCCCAGGGCACGTGTCTTGCCTGATTCTTTTCCTTGAGCAGTAGCAAGCTGTCTGGTAGCAATAGGCACTGTTACTCTCTTCAATCCTTCCTTCTTTTATGGTGCTACCAGGCTGCGGGCTTACCAGGGGCCATGTCTTTTGTCTGAATGGCCCACAGCATTTATGCGCTTTGTAATTATACCAACCGACCAATGTATTCAATATGTACTTATTGCCTGCTATAGAGGCTGCTGAAGGGACTGGCTTCCTACAAGAAATTAGCAACTTGGGCCCTCCCTGGTGGCGCAGTGGGTTAAAGCACTGCACTAAGAAGCCTAAGCCTCTTCAGCATGAGTTCGATCCCCGCCTGCCCAGGAGGAGATCCACATGGCGTAGCAGACCTCTCCTGACGCTCCCGCTGCTTCCCTCAGCAGTGTACTTCGTCGATCTGCATGTTCTGCTCCCCACTCTGTCCCTGGTGAATCTTCTCACCCTCCGCATCTCTGGCCTATACCCCAGCTCTGTATGAATAAATAAATAAATCTTTAACTTGGCGGGGGAAGGTCTATCCTCTGAGAGCTAGAGGAGCCCAATGGCCACATGATAAAAGGGAAAACATGATGTGGAAGTGTGGCTGAGTGTCATCGGATCTAGCCAAGGCAGTAAGTGCTGGGGTGGGGGTGGTGCAGAGGAGGATGAGGCCGATGTAGTCAACGTAACCAAGAACTTTGAACTGGGTCCTGACATTCAGTCATGTGGTTAGTCATTTGTTCACTCAACAAGCTTTTATTGTGCTATTATTATGTCTGTAGCAATGTTCTAGTCCCTGGGCATGAAAAAATGATTGGAGCACAGTCCCTGCCATCAAGATGCACACTGTGGAAGGCGAGGAAGAGGGACCAACACATAATCAAGTGTTCCAATGCCATCAGAGATTTGGCACTCCCAAATTTAACATGTGAGATTTTGGGCTCACCTTAGGAGTCCGCATGAAGGTCCAGGTCATGCAGCATGAAGGTCCAGGTCATGCAGCATGAAGGTCCAGGTCATGCAGCTGGTGTGAACAGGAAGACTCACACCTGGCCCACTGGCAGCTTCGTTATAAAGCAAATGAAGGGACAGTTTTTAAAAGATGGGTAAAATCACAGCATGTTTAACCAGAAAGTAAAAAAAAAAATTTTTTTTTAAAAGCCATGCAGGAGAGAGAAGACACAAGGGGGAACAGAGGAACAGCGCCCCCAAGCAAGGGGGTGGAATCCAGGTGCCTGGCTGATTCAGGACGCCCGGTATTGGCACTGAAAGCCCCTTCTCCTGGGAAAACCACCAGGCCCATGGCTGTTGCTGATACTAGTGGAAGATCAGCCTTCAATTCTAGGGATGAAGGGGCAGGGGAGACAGAGCAGGTAACGTGGAGGTGGGTGGGTGGGCTGGTTGATTGGTGACAGGATGATAAGCATCTTTGGACACTTTTTTTCCCTCCATGCAATGAGTATTATTTTAGCTGAGAGTAATGGACAAGGAAAGGGAGTTGACAGTGGGAGGAGAGAGGAGACTGGAAAATCTGTCTGCAAGAGGAGAGAAGGAGTAGCCTGGGGAAATATGTTAAGACTTAGACAGGGCTGAGTGGCCACTTGAGATCTGTTGTGATAAGTTGAGAGTGAGACTAGTCAGTGTGGTCTTTGTTTTCCGCCTGTCCTGGCCAATCATCTGGGAGTAGGGGCCCTGTGGAGGGGGATGGCATTCATCCACAGTGTCTGCCTGTGTGGGGAAACTGAGGCCTCGTAGGTAAGCCAAGTCAGGAATGCACAGCAGCTCAGGAGGGAGTTGAAGCAGAGTGCAGAGACCTGCCTTCAATTTAACATCCTGTGCCAGGAACTGACACTTGAGTGTCATAGGCCCCCTGGCCAAAGATGTTGCCATCTTCAGAAAAGCTGCCCTTCCCAGAGCCCAGAGGGCCCGAGCTGACAGGCTGTGCCAATGGGAGCAGCTGGGCCGGAAGAGCGTCCAAGTGGCCAGCGTGGACCCAAGCAGGAGGCCCTTGAGAGTATCTTCTTATTGATGAGGAAGATGGTTCTCCAAGGCACCCATGGGAGCATCCAAACATGCAATTATGGCTCTTTTTTTTTTTTCTTTCAAACTGAGGCGGAGCTGATGAGAAGATAGCCCACTCTGCCTGTTTCAGCTTGGCTTAGCCACAGCTTTTCTTGGCTCCTTTCTCGGAGTCTAGCATAGGCTCGATCATTCCTTGTGTCTCATGGCGCGGGCGGGGGGGGGGGGAAGGGCTCAGAAACTCCAGGAGCCTCAGAGGAGAGACCGTGGAAAAAGAATTTTATACTGTTCCCTGGAGGACAAAGGGAACCACAGTTGATAGGTGGGCTGCGGTGGGACACCACTGGGTGCCGCAGGAAACACAGGGAGGAGCGAAGGTCACCGCTTACTGGGCCAGCAGCAAGGACAGCTAAAAGATTGGTCAGGGTCTGTCAAGAGAGAGGCTGAAAGCTACTTTAACTGGGCTCAATGAGCTATGGTCAAAAGCCCATGCGGCAGCTTCCTGTGTCTGCCCGGCTGTCCTGAGCCACTGGACATCACTTTCAGTTACTGTAGACCTGAGTTGCCCAAAGAGGCCACTGAACTCTTAACAATGGGTATACTGCAGTTGTTTCAAGATTTTAAAACTCAGGTTAAAACACAGAACCCGATATTAAACCATCACAGAGTATCTCTCGAGCCACAAGTCTCTGCCCAAAGCGGGCAACTGGTGTTTCCTGTGGTCAGAGTGTGACTGGCTGTTGGTGCTCTAATAACAACCAGAAAGCCGTTACTTAGAATGTCATGTGCCTGATGGACAGTATCTTGTAATACCTAGTGGCCAGGGATAAACAATTAAAAGAGGGAGACGAAAGTTAGGAAGCAATGGTCTGAGCACAAGGCTTGCTGTCTAGCCCACTATTTAACTGGAAGTTTTGGTGTCCTGCTACAAAGCAAATATTCCTCAGCACTTTCATGTAGGGAAGTGCAGTTGCATATAGACATCGTCTTGTTTCCAGCTGGGTCACTCCCCTGGCTCTTCACCGGCTCAGCTTAACACCAGAGACCTAGAACTTGACTGCTTGTGCTGTGAGAGCCTCAGAAGTGCCTCCACGGGAGCTAAAGGTGTTCTGTGCCCACCCGTGTGAACTGCAGACTTCCAGGTCCTGCCTGCTAGTCACTTGTCTGGCCTCCCGGGGGTGTCTTCCTGCCAGCTCAGCTTAGAGTAGGCAAAGCGGATCATCACAGGTAAACTCCAAGCGTCAGAGTAAGTTCCCACTTGTAACTAGC
This sequence comes from Condylura cristata, assembly GCF_000260355.1. Taxonomy (NCBI): domain Eukaryota; kingdom Metazoa; phylum Chordata; class Mammalia; order Eulipotyphla; family Talpidae; genus Condylura; species Condylura cristata. The sequence continues at coordinate 15,506,994 of NW_004567121.1, forward strand.
CAAGAGCAGAAACTTGGAACTGAGCTTTCTCCCTGAAACGTACACAAAGATAGGGATGTTGCTGAAAGGATATGGTGGCGTCTCGTAGGAATAAAGTCAGGGCTCTCGGGGGCTGAAGCTGGTGGCGAGGAAGCTGTAGGAAGCCAAGAAAATTCCCAGCCTTCTCTGTGCTCCTCTTTGTCTCTGCAGCTCCCTTCTCTCCCCGTCTTTCCTGCCTCCCTCCCCATTTTCCCTCACCCTTAGCGTCTCTTTCCTGAGCTTTGCAGACCACCTTGCTCTGCTTCCACTGGTTGCCCTCCCCCCTCCAGTTATGGTTTGTCCGTGGCTGTGGTTTGCCCTGGCAGTAATTCCAACTCCGTTCCAGCTGGCCTTTATCTCAAATGCCTACTTACTGAGGAATCTCAGCTTGCCTATGCAAGGGAAATCAAACTGGCTGCCAGGAGCCTCCCTAAAGTCAGGCGTCCAACCCAGTCCAGGCAGGACGACACACGACAAGCCACGGCCGTCAAAGCCCATTCCTCAGAGGGCCTGTGGACAGCGCTTAGTTCCCTATGGGGGCAGAACCCTAAAATATGTTACCTGTAGTTATCTCATAACTCAGACCACATTCTCAAATAGGAGGTTTTCTGGTTGCTATTAGGGATTGTACCCTTCCAAGCTGTTTCATCGGGTAAAGCAGTAGACAAGACATTTGTGAAACTTTTGGGGTTTAGGACTAGCACCTGGGAACAAAGGTTTAGTCCTCGGGCCCAAACCCTCCTTTTTGACCTCCTCTTCCCGTCTTTCCTTATTACCTTTTGATGAGAGACAGAATTACACCCAAGGACCACTGTCTCCTTCAGGGAGGCCTTGAGTTGGTACAGGCTGGGCTCAGTGTGTCTGAGGCAGCAATTTCAGACCGAAGGGTCATTCTAGGGACTGGGGAGGACAAGGCGGAGCTAGGGGGTAGGAACCCTTTGAAACATCTCTCTGAGGTGAGGCAGCTGAATCTCAGAACAGCAGAGACCAGGGATAGTGGGTGCCTTGTGTGGCTGACTCTTCACCCCTTTCTATCCATCAGTTACAGCAAACCTCAGGTAAGAAGGGAACCGTCTTCCCTTGGTCCTGCTTTTTCTGCCTTTGTCGGAAGGGAGGGCAAAGCTTCTCTTAGCCCTTTGCCTACCTAGATGGGACCTCCATGGTGGAGACCTCACCATGTGGCGTAGGTTCTTTCCCCACAGAAGGGAGAACAGACACTGTACACAGAAAGTTTATGAAATATGTTGCCTGCTTCCTTTCTCACTGCCTGCCTTACTCCAGCAGCACAAGTTCGATCCCCGGCCAGGGAAGTGACTCACATGGCACAGCAGACCTCTCCTGTCTCACCCGCTGCTCCCCTCAAGAGTATATCTCAACTGATCTGCCTGTTCTGCTCCCTACTCTGTCTCTGCTGAACTCTCTCACAACCTCCAACATCTCTGATCTGTACCCCAGTACTTGTATGCATAACTAAAATATATTTATATTTTTTTAATTAAAAAAATATATTACACAACGCTTTTTTTTTAACCTGCCATTTTAAATGACGTCTATTATGAATGTCTGTCCATTCTGACAGACAGATAGATACATGGACAGATAACGTGGATAAATATTCACATCATTTTTGAACAATTGCATACTACTCCAGGCCAAGGTTGGACCTCACGTATTAACCAACCCCTTCAGTGAATGATTAGGATTTTCCCAGCCTCATGTTGCTGTTATAAAGAACAGTGCAGTAGGCACCCTGGAATATTCACCTTGGAACACTCTGGTTATTCCTGTGAACACATTCTACATATGCAATTGCAGGGATAAAGCATACACACTTTCTTAAGTCTTCTGTTGTATACTGCCAAATTAACTTGGAATTTCCACTTCCATAGCAGTGTATGAGAACGCCCATTTCTCTGTAACACCTCCGCTTCCACGGAACAGTGGTTGAAGACTCCCACAGTGTGGGAGGAGGTGGGTGTGGACAGGGGAACTGACCCCACCCCTAGCAAATCAAATCTCTCCCCTGGGCCAGTCTCCTTTGTAAAAGAGTCTGAAAGGTGCATAACCAAGCCAGTCTTCCAGCCATGTGAGCACAGGGTGTGACTCTCCCAAGATGAGGTCTGACCTGGCTCTGCTCCCAGAGTCGGGGCTCTTAACAATGCTGGGGCTCAAGCCATTGCTCCTACCTCATGCCCCGGCTGTTCCCAGTCTCCCCACTCCAGCTATAGTCCCACTGCTCTTTGCGGTTAGTCAGGACAGACCAGGTTGCCGTAGGAAGCCTCTGAAAGAGAATTACTAACACAAATCTTAGCAACTCCCTGAGTAGCCGTGCTTCCACACACCTCCTGGCCTCCTCCCTGGGGCCCAGCTGGCTTTCTAGAGCAGGTTTATTGGAAGTTTGGAGCTTCCTTGTCAGAAAGTTTACAGAAAAAATCCTGTCAAATCACCCAGTGAGCCACAGAGCTAATCAGAGACCACAGAACCTGGAGAAACAGAACGAGGTAGGGAAGCAAATGGCCCCCACTGTTCGGTTGATCTGTCTCTCCCTTTATGCTGCTGTCTTATCTTGCTCCACAAAAAAACTGTCTCTCCGGCTTATGAGGAGGATAGCGTTCCTGCCAATCTGCATATGGTGGCCCACGCAGCCTGGAGTCCCCACAGGGAAGGCGGCTGGTTTCTGGGAAAGGATCTTCAATCAGTTCACTCAGTGCTGAGGCTCTCTAGTTATTCGTGTGGCTCCTAACTCATGAATCCCCCGCCCATCCACACTGGCCTGACTGGATTACTCTTACATATGTTACTTGTTCCTTTCTGTTCCACTGATGACTCATTTGATGTGAGGCGCCGCTGTACCTTGTACAGGAGATGTATGGGACCCATGAACCCCTATCTCTACTTGGAGATTGGGGGGCGGGGGGAAGTGAAGGGACAGTAAGAGAAATGACAATCAAGGGGAGGTTCAAGTATCACCAGGATAGGAAAATAGCAACTTCTGGGCTCCTTTTTGCATTACGGAGACGTTTTCAAGCCTCCCGTGGGCTGTGCCTTGGGTCTTGTCCCCTGCGATCGCAACTCCTCGAGGGGAGCCTGGGAAATGTGCACTTCACTTAGGCCATGACGACCATGAGCTGGCAGAGCGCTGGACAGGCATTTAGCACAAGTAAAGAAGATTTTCTGAACTGCGGAGATAGCAACACCCTAGGATCCTTGTCCAAATGCCTCTTTTTCTTTTCATGTCTTTTTTTTTTGGTCCTCTTTTCTCTCTTGCTCTCACTTTCCCTCTTTCCTTTTCTTTTCTTCCTTTTATCCTCTTTCTCCCTCTCCCTCCCTTTCTTTCTTCTTTACTTCTTTTAATTTTCACAGCCATTGGGGGAGTGATGGAACAGTGAAAAGAATATAGAATGTGAGCTCACTGTGTCCTACAAGATGGTGAAACTTCAGGTGGACACCTCAAGGCCATGAGACATCCAGAACCCTGGGGTGAGGGGCCCAACATCATACTGGGGTCCCCAGTATGGTGGTACAGAAAAAATCTGTGGTACAGATTTTTTTAATGATTTATTTATGTATACAAGAACTGGGGTACAGGCCAGAGGTGTGGGAAGTGAGCTGAATCACCAGAAACAGAGTGGGGAGCAGAACAGACAGATCAACGAAGTACACTGCTGAGGGGAGCAGTGGGCGAGACGGGAGAGGTCTGCTGCACCATGAGGGTCAGCTCCCTGGCCGGGGATCAAACTCGTGCTACAGAGAGCAGTGCTGTGCTTTTACCCCTGTGCCCTGTGGGAGAGCCCTGTGGTTCAGAGTTTAATGGCAGGGTGGAATTTGGGGAGCTGTATAGGAGGACCTGATGAGGCTCTGCTCATCCACAGTAGTCCAAAGTTCTCAGCCAAGAGAAAGTGGCCAGGCCCGTGCGGGGTTCTGGATACATGAGCTTCATCTTTGACCACTCTCTCGTTCCCTTTCTTAAGCTTTCTCTCCCAACATCCTCACCAGTCAGGCCAGTCTTCCCTTTTTTTCTCTGGAGTTCACCACCACTCAGACCTGCCCTGGGGCCTTCTGTCAGAATAGGAGATGCAAGGAGCAGTTGATCCCACCTCCTCCACGAAGACTTCTCTGATTACTTCAGGCTGCACAGCACCTCACAGGCAGCACTAAGGGCTCTTTCACATGTTTCATGTGCCATGTGGGAGGGACGCAGCCCTCTCCTTCCCTTGTGGGCTGAGAGACACGTCCCCTGAGCCTGGACTGCCAGTCCCTTGTCTTCAGGGCCTCCACTTTCTTCTTTGTGTCTTAGACTTTTGGCAGGGTGGCTGCCTGGTGCATGGTAGAGCTCCTAACTCAGGAAGCCTCTAAGACACAGACCGAGATGGGGAGAGTCAAGACAGGAGAAGCTACCAAGTTCAAAGAAGCTTTTGGCATCTTAGCAAGGTTATTTCCAGCAGTGTAGTTGGTGGGGGGGGGGGGGTGGAATCCCCAAGATCCTTTCAGGGGCTCTGAGGTCACAATTATTTTCAAAATGCTAAGATATTTTTTGCCATTTCCACTTTCATTCTCTTAGGAGTACACACTGGCTCTTTCCAGAAGCTACATAATGTGTGATATCACAACAGACCAAATCCAGAAGCCGATACAAGAATCCAGCTGTCTTCTATTAAGCCAGTCACTAAAGAGATTAGCAAAAAAAAAAAAAAAAAAAAAAAAAAAAAGCAAAACAATGCCATTGATTTTTTCTCCTTTGGAAAATAGTTATTTTTCATAAAAATGTGGTTACATGTTAATACACAACGTATTATTTTAAAAATAAATCAACAAATGTTTTAAACATTTCTCCGCTTTAATTTCCAATACAGTGAATATTAATAGCTCGTTCATACACACGAACAGATGTTCTCTTGAGGCCTTTGATTTTTAGGGGTTCCAAAACATTTGAGAATCTTTCACCAGAACACCATGCATTGGCTTGTCTGGTAGTCAGTGCCCTTTCCCGCTGCCCACTCAATTTCCATCTCTCCTATTCCTGGAGCCCGTGACTGTGAATTTTGGGATTACTGTTAGCGCTGGATAATCCATAAAGTATGGCTCCCAGTGGCCCCCTGGGGCGGCATGCTAATGAGGGTGGCCCAGCTGTGTGGGGAAGGGAGCTTAGTGAGGGTCCCTGGGCACTCTCCCACACCCCCCAAAGCCAGCAGGCCTTTTCTTTTTCTTCTTTGCAGAGGCCCGTGAGTCTCTCTTACCACTTCAGAAATTACTTGTCTCATTCCCTACAACATGACGGAGCCAACAAACAGCCCTTCTGGCTCACATGCCCTGTTCCCAAAGCGATAGCTGAGACAAGACTTCCCAAGGCCTGGCCTTCAGGATTAGCTGAATCCTAATTTTCACTCTCCCTTGGAGATGGCAGGCAGAGTGGGGAGAGGGAAAAAGAAGGGGAGGTCTTTCCCGGAAGGCAGCTCCACCTGCACTCAGCGATACATACGCCAGACTCCCCAAACCATCCAAGCCAGGAAAATGTCTCCAGGCGCAGGCTGGGTATAGTACGTGTGAACTGGCGTTACCATGAGGAGGTGGAACAGCTCAGCTCACTGCTCACCATCAAATCAATTAAAGCATTTCGAGGGCTGGAGGATCAAGTCACCAAGGAATTGAGACTGGCCTGGAGGAAGAATTTAAGGGGCAAAATGCCACCCAAACACACAAATAACACTGGGAGTCTTCACCATTAGCACAAATCCAGCGCATCTTCCCACAGCCACTCAGGGAAGCCAGTGCCTGGCCCTATCATCTCCCCTTTACAGGCACAGACACTGGCACGTAGGCTGAAGTCACGGGCCACCTCCTCAGTGGTGGCACTGGGTGCGGACTCTGGAACTCTTGCTTTGAAGTATGACTGTTTCGGGAGTAAGTATTCTGGGAAGGTCTGAACAGGCAATTGGTTCTCTTTGCTAATTATTGCCCTAAGGAAAGCCACATTAACTGATTATAAAATGTCAGCTTCACACTTCATGGGGTTACAGAGGAGTTCATTTCCCAGGTCTTGCAGCCAAGGGACACTCCAGGAAGTGTGGGCAGATCGGGCAAACATCCTTGAGTTCTTTTCCGGCAGGCTGGGTGGGGATGGATATCTGGTTACCGGTGCCTTCAAGGTTTTCCAGCTCCTCTGCTGGGCACACCACCTGGAGTCGCCCTGTGCCTGTGTTGCCTGTGTGCACAGACATCTTCTAGTGCTTTCTGAGGAAGAGCCTGGCAGAGCACTGAGTCCCCGGGCTCGCCTCCGGAGGAGGAGGGGTGGCCATCTGCAGAGGTGAGTCCCTGGTCTCCTCAGCTTCTATAGGGAAGCAGCCTGCTCCCAGCTTTATCCTCATGAGGGGAATTCTGTGATGACACCGCCAGCTCTAGGCTGTGCAACCTCCACCTTACCTGCGGTGTGTGTCACAGCTCAGCAAGGTTGAGGCAAGGCAAGAGCAAGGGCCCTTGGGAACCCACCCCTGAGCCAGGCTAGGTTGGCAGACAGCTCAAGGCCGGCCCTGCAGCAGCCGGGGGCTCAAAGATCTGACTTCTAGGCTGGGCCTTGCTGTGATGCATATGGGATACAGAGAAACAAAGGGTCGGATAAAGTGGAACAAATAACAAACCTTAGAAATCTGAGTGTAGAACCGAGTCCATCAGAGCAGGAAGGAGAGGAGTCAGAACGAGATGGGGCGCAGTCCAATGGGTGGGAGGGAAGAGGGGTGGCCTGGGGGTGAGTGCGGTGTGGGGACAATGCCTGAAGGGAGATATCCTATAGCTCTAAAACACCAGCAAGGTTGTAAGTGAACGTTATTTCAATTTAAAAAAATGAAGAAAAAATTAAAAACCAAAGATAACCCAAGGATTGGCTGAAGGGAAGAGAGTCATGAAGGAGAATGTTCATCATGTCCTCATTTCCACAGCAATCGGGCTAGGGTGACCCCCCTAAACAGACAAACACACAGAGGCAGCCTCCCTGCCCTCCCTTCCCCTCCTCTCCCTTCCCCTCCCTTCTCTTCCTCTCCCTTCTCCTCCCCTTCCCTCCCATCTTTATCCTCTCCTCCCCTCCCTTCTCCTCCCCTCCTTCCTCCTCCCCTCCCCTCTTTATCCTCTCCTCCCCTTCCCCTCCTTCCTCCTCCCCTCCCCTCTTTATCCCCTCCTTCCCTCCTCTCCCTTCCTTTTCCTCTCCTCCCCTCCTCTCCTCTCCTCCCCTCCCCCTTCCCCCTCTAAGTGGCTCCTTAGTGCCATTTTAAAACTCTGAAAATACACGTGATACCACCCTGATAATAGCCCTGTAAAACCGACAACTGACAACTCCATTGCTTCCTTGAGAAAATGCCATGCAGAAGGTTAAGGCACCCCTGGGTACCCCTAAGATACTTCCCATCCCCACCCTAGCAGTAACCACTGTCTGAAACTTGGTTTTGATGGTTCTTTTTTGAAGTTTAGTAAATATTTATATGTGCTTGCAGAATTTCAGGGGAGGGCATCGTGCTATGAATTTGATAAGTGGCTCACATGTATTTATTATTCTTCAAGGTGCTTTCTTAATTTCACAGTGTTCTAGCTGTCCTTTCTCACTCTTTATGTGTAGTCCCTGTTTTAGCCCATGCTTCCCTGTAGGCACCGTGTGCCCTTCTTGAAACAAGGCAGTGTTCAAAAAGAGAAGGAATTAATGAAATAATGATCTGCTGTTAAGTAGTCATTATCGTAACTAAGAGCTGTTCATCTACTGTCCATCTTCATAGAGCCTAAAACAAAGGGAAATGAATCCATATTGCAAATAGGAAACTTGAGCTAAATACTAGGAAGCTGCCCCTATCCTAGGGGAATAGGTTTTTTTTTTAAGATGTATTTATGTATGCATACAAGAACTGGGGTACAGGTCAGATGTGCAGGGGGGAGGCGAGAAGATTCATAGAGAGAACAGGCAGATTGACTGAAGTACAGCGTGAGGGACCAGCGGGTGAGATAGGAGAGTTCTGCCGAGCCATGTAGGTCAAGCCGCTCTGTAGGGGATAGAACTGGTGCTGCAATGGCTGCGGATTACTTCATAGTGCTGCACTTTAACTCGTGCACACCAGGGAGAATCCTCCCTCCCCCCCTCCAGAGGTTTTGCTTCTATTCTACCTAGAGGCAAAAATATGGATGAAAAGAAGTGACCCATTAGATTTTGTAATTGATAAGATTCTGGCAGGGAGTAGGGGCCCAGCTATCAGGCTTCAGGCTAGGGAAGATAAAAGAGGCCTGAAAGTGCCCTTCCCTTCCCACGCCCTCCCCTGTTTCCTTTGCAAGAGAACTCAGCTCACGTGCCAGATCGCACAGGAGCGCTTAAGACACATGCTGGGGAGGTCAAGAGTCTGGAGCCTGAACACCTCAGCTAAAAGTCCCTATTTTGGGGCCCTCCCTGGTGGTGCACCGAGTTAAAGCACAGTATTTAAGAAGCTAAAGCCATTTCAGCATGAGTTCAATCCCTGCCTGCCCCGGAGGTGACCACATGGCGCGGCAGACCTCTCCTGACCCCCCCACTGCTCTCCTCAGCAGTGAACTTTGTCCATCTGCCTGTCCTGTTCCTCACTCTGTCTCTGGTGAATTCTCTCACCGCCCCTGCACCTCTGGCCTGTATCCCAGTTCTGTATGCATAAATAAATAAATCTTTAAAAAAAATCCCCATTCTGTAGTTGCTAGTTTTAGGAATTTTTTTTTGACTTTTCTTTTTTGCTTCCATTTATTTATCTGCAAAATGGGATTATTAGGATGGGGTAAGAATTAAATAGGGGTAAGAATTAAATATAAATATATATATATGTATGTATGTATGTATATATATATGCCTCAGTAGTAGGAAGTCACACTTATCCCTTGGTCACAGATTATTCCCTCTGTCCAGCACTTTGCTCCACCTTGACTTCACGTTGGGGCCAAGACTGAAGAAATAACCTCTTTCCTGAATATTCCTAGGTCATTGTTGCAAAGGTGATAAAAGCACATGATAAACTGTGAGCTGGTTCTGAAAAGTCTTTCTGAGAAGTGGCACACGCGCACACGTTTCCCTGATCAAAGCAAGGCACACGTCTGCTGTCCCAGGGACAGAGGAGAGCTGCCCTGCAAGGGGACGAAGTATACGTGAACTTGGTCCCCAGGGAGTTTTAGGGCCTTCCTAGTATTATCACACAGACTTCTGCTGCCGTTCTCTCCAGCCCAGTCACCCTGACAGCAGGCATTACTGTGAACTTTTCTTTAGACCATACTGCTTTAGAATTTGTCTTTAAATCAATGTGAACCTCACCCTCACCTCCAGATTCCCGCTTAGCTGATTATAAAGGAAGGGTTCCTTAGGAACCTCCCTCAGCAACCCCAAGTCTGAAAAATGAACATAATGTTTCTGCTGAGTTCTGTTGAGTTCTCAGGCATCTTGGTTTGAGATGAGCCTTTGCATTCTCAGTTTCCCTACTCTTATAGTTTTGTAATCTTCTGAGATTTCTGGCCTATTGATTAATAGATCTCTCTCCCTGCCTCTCTCCCCCCTCCCTCCTCACTCTCTCCTTCCTTTCCTACACATGAATACACACACATACACACACACACACCTGCACTACCACCACCACCACCAGTGACCTTAATCTATTCTTAATTGCTTTAATAGCTTCTTCTACAATGTCACTGCAAAGCTTTTGTATCTTCACTTCAATCCCTAACTGAGGACTTTGCAGGCCAATGAAAGGTGAGATATGTCTTTCTTTGTTAATGTCTTTCGGGCCCTCCCTGGCAGCTCACCGGGTTAAAGTTACAAAGCTGTAACTGCTTCAGCACCAGTTCAATCCCCAGCTGGGGAGGTGACCCACCTGGTACCGCAGACCTCTCCTGTCTCACCCAATGCTCCCCTCAACACTGTGCTTTGTCAAAATACCCGTTCTGCTCCTGACTCTATCTCTGGTGAATCATCTCACCACCCCTGCACCTCTGACCTATACCCCAGTTCTATAAATATAAATAAATAAATTTTAAAAATAAATTAAATAAAGCCTGTCTTTCCCTTGTTTTCCTCTTTTGCTTTATTTCTTCTTTGGCTGTTTTCATATTTATTAACCAGTGTGGAGCACTGTCTAGGACAATTGGACACAAACAGAGAAATAAATATGAGAGCCCACCCACCCCACTGCCATGCAGCCTGGACCCCACCTGCTCTCTCTCCACACTGCCCTTCCTCTCTCTCCCCTTGTCAGGAACAAGGTAGTTGCTCCTCCCCAATGCTGAGTGCGTCTGTCCCCAAACCAGGCTGTGGTGGAGGGCCAGTTTCATCTGACCGTGTTTGGGGTTTTCTCCTTTTTTAGGAACAGAATTCCATAAGTTTTTCAACCAGGCTTCATTCATTCATTCACTGATTTAGTCACACTTATTCAATGCCCAGTTTGTGCCTGGCACTTTTAGGTGTCATGGGAAAGTATAAATGAGAGAGACCCTGGACACTTATGTCAACAGGTCAACAGACCAAAGAGGTGGAAGTGTCGCTAGCAAACATGGCCAAGGAGCGTGTGAGAGTCCTGGATAACAAATACCGGAGTTGTGAGGTGGGATTTGGGGATTTGGGAAGACTTCCTGGACTAGGAGGACTTCCAAATGGAACTTAAAGGATGGATAAGACAGACAAAGCACACAAAAGGGAAGGCACTGCTGGAGGTGAGAGGAATTTTACAGTTGGGGAGAGTGAGGACACAGGCATCCTGACAACTCTGTGCTCTGGGCTCCACCATCCTGGCCTGGAAGGTTGGGTGTGGGGAAGAAGCTTCACTGTGTAACCACGCTCAGGGTCTGCTTGAACCTGCAGGAGACCCTTCCCCATTTGTTCCCCAACTGTTGCGAGAGAGGAAGGATGATAGAAATAATTAGAGGGTGCCTTTAACAGCGAAAGAAGCAGTGGGGATAGAGGAGAGAATATTCTCATTCAACAAGAAGGTAAAAATTTCTAGAACCCTCTTGGGTGATTTTACAAAGTCTGAAAGGATTGACATGGAGTCCATACCCTTTGCATGATGCTAAACCACGATCTTAGTACCAGGTCTGTTGGGTTATCAGGAGTACACTTGAACTGTTACCGTATTCCAGTTGCCAGGGGTCCTGAATGGCTTCCTAATGGACCCCACTGGGATGTCAGTGAATTCCTGAACCACATACATCCTCTCTTGTTCAGGAATGGACAAAACTCAGGGGTTGGTTGATGGTTGAACTGAACTGCTTGACACCAAGGAACTCAGCTCTTATTTATAAAATCTTGGAGTGGGCAGAAAGAGAAAGACTATTGAATAACTATGCCAGAAATTGAGACAGAGAGCGTTTGGTTAAGACTATTTCTGAGTTCAGACAGAGCAAGTTCAAATCCAACCTCTTCAAATCTGCCTCTTCTCAGTCAGCCTCTGATTGCATTATGTAACCTCTTTTCTTCTCCCAAAATGTCTTAGTTTAATTACGGATATTTTAGAGAAATACAGACATGTATACAAAAGTGAGCTTTACCCCGTGGGCTTGTGTAACTGCCGTGTGGTGCTCTATTCTGGCCCCAAACCACTGTTCATTTCTCCATCTCATAAAGGAGTGTCAGCCAGCTTGTTCTGTAAAGGGTCAATAATAAATATTTTAGGCCATACTGACTCCTGCAACAGTTTAGCTGCATATTATGAGGGAAAGCAGCCAAAGGCAGTGTGGGTGTGGCTGTGGTCCAATAAAAAGTTTGTTCTTTAGGCCCTCCCTGGTAGCGCAGCGGGTTAAAGCACAGCACTAAGAAGCTAAAGCCACTTCCTCATGAGTTCAATCCCCGCCTGCTCCAGAGGTGACCCACATGGCGCAGCAGACCTTTCCTGACCCTCCCACTGCTCCCCTCAGCAGTCTACTTCATTGATCTGCCAGTTCTGCTCCCCACTCTGTCTCTGGTAAATCTTCTCACTGCCCCTGAACCTCTGGCCTGTACCCCAGTTCTGTATGCATAAATAAATCTTTAAAAAAAATAAGTTTGGGCCCTCCCTGGTGGCGCAGCGGGTTAAAGCACAGCACTGAGAATCTGAAGCCACTTCCGCATGAGTTCGATTCCCGCCTGCCGCCTGCCCCGGAGGAGACCACATGGCGAGCCAGACCTCTCCTGACCCGCCCGCTGCTTCCCTCAGCAGTGTACTTCGTCGATCTGCCTGTTCTGCTCCCCACTCTGTCTCTGGTGAAGCCTCTCACCACCCCTGAGCCTCTGGCCTGTACCCCAGTTCTGTATGCACAAATAAATAAATCTTTTAAAAAATAAATAAATAAGTTTGTTCTTTTATGCAATTTTTTTAAATGAAGATTTTTTTTTTTTGAACAATTTAAAGTTCATAGCAAAACCGAGGGACAGGTATGGAGATTTCCCTTACAGCCCTGCCCCCACCATCAACATCCCACACCAAGGGACCTTTATTACAAATGGTGCACTGGTCTTGACACATCTAGCACCCAGAGCTGGCTTCCCTGAGATTCTTGCTCAGTGCTGTGCATACTAGGGGCACAAGCGGATGTAAATGAAGTGGACAGATGACTGTGGTTTCATACAGATGATTTTCATGGCCCAAAGAATTCTGAGTTTTGCCTTTGTGTTTGTCCTATGGCCCCTCACACCCTGGTGACCACTGATATTTTTGCACTGTTTCCGTTGCTTTGCTACTTCTAGAATGTCATATAGAAGGAATCATATTGCCTCTTCAGACTGGCTTCTTTCATTTCATAAAATGCATTTGAGTTTTCTTCATGGCTTGACAGCACATTTATTTCTGGCACTGATAATACGCCATTGTCTGGATGTACCATGGCTTCTTTATCCCCCCACCCAAGGATGCCTTGATTGCTTCCAAGTTTGAACAACGATGACTAACGATGGGGTTAACTCTGTGTACAGGGGTCTTACTCTAACACTTCTTGAAGAAAGAAGTAGAGGTGGAGAGAGAGAGAGAGGGAAGCGGGAGAAGGGTAGAAACCATTGCTGATTCTTTTGGAAGACCCATGTTGAACAGCTGGGATTTCCAGCCATTCACATTCCAGGTAGAGTTTCCAAACTGAGTCAGTAATGCTAGGGGACATCCAGTGAAGTTTGAACTTCAGACAATACTGAATAATCATAAATGCCATGTGTGTAATATATGACCTGCTTAGACTAAGAAATCACTTATTATTCATCTAAAACCCACTTTTAAAAAAAAAGATTTATTTATGTTTACAGAACTGGGGTACAGGCCAGAGGTGTGGTGGGTGAGAAGATTCACCAGAGACAGAGTGGGAAGCAGAACAGGCAGATCTACTGAAATACACTGCTGAGGGGAGCAGCGGGCAAGTCAGGAGAGGTCTCCCATGCCATGTGGGTCAGCTCCCTGGCTGGGGATTGAACTCGTGCTGCAGTGACTTCAAAGAGCTTCATAATGCTGTGCTTTAACCCGTTGCGCCACCAGAGAGAGCCCTAAAACCCACTTTTAACTAAGATCCCATGCTTAACCTGCTGGCCCTACTCACAAGGCTTCTTGGATCCAGTGCAAAGAGAGGAACAGGGCAGAGGACATCAGAGCAGCTTTCCATCACCTCCTGGGACTCGGGTTCTTAAAACAATGTCCCAGAGCAACTGCCTCCTTGCAGAAGACTCATCTTTCACCCTTCTGGGCTCTCAGGCCTCCAGAAAGGTAGGAATGAGCAGAGGGAGGAAACTGCAAGAAAGGCCACCAAGGCAGCATGCCAACTGTGCATCCCATCTTGAGGAGTGTGTGGACAAGATGCAAGGGGCAGGAAATTTGGCTTTGGAAGTCCCCACCTTCTCTGTCTCTCCATCTTCCCCCTTCTCCCAGCATCTCCTCTCTAAACCAGGTTCCCTGAAGCTGGTTCCCTCTAAGCATTCGATAAACTAGCCCATATTGCAGTGGCAAGGACTCAACATGGGGCCCTCCTAGAAGAACTTACAGCACACATGAAGAGCAAGACGTTGTGCTGAGCAAAGGCACAGAGCTCGATAGCTGATGTCAGGCCACGGGCTCGGATGGATATTTGGGAGCGGAGGGCCCTTTTGATATTCCTCCCCAACCACTCCTGTACCTCGCCCACCAGGCCTGCCTGAATGAATAGATAACTGAAAACAAGTACAGAGTAGCACCCTTAACACCAAAATCTGGCCTGATTCCCCTCCGCTCTCTGGGACTCTTCCTGATCAGGCTTCCTGCTCGTACCCTGGGAACAACATTTCAGTGACTGAAAGGCTTTCTTTGTGCATGCATCACCAGCCAGCACTGACATACCTAAGACAGCCTCTCCCCTCTTATCCTCACACTTTCTGTCCTCTCCTTGAATGCTTTCCACCACCACCACCACCCCCACACCAGAGCAGACAATTCTGAGCAACGCTCAGAGGCCAGCCCACAGAGAAGAGGCTCAACTCTCAGAAGCTTGAAACCAGACTCTTCACACACATACCTGTCCTTGGCTCATTGCTGCTCCCTCCTAGGAGTAGCAGGCCTCCCACCCAGCCCTCCCACATCTAAACAACCTCCCAGTGCGGTTTCCATGACAACCAGAGGCATTGCTGTAGTTTCACACCTGTAACACAACCCCTTCACCCTCCAACATTTTATCCCTACAACCCAGGATTCTTGTCAAGACCCTCTTCTGGTTGCATCAAGTATGCTCCTTCTGAGCTGAACAGATCCCCTTTCTGTCAGCTTGGCCAAATTTTTACTCCCTGTGTTAACATCAGTGGAGAGCCTTCCCATGATACATGGATTTTAAAAAAAATTATATTAAGTTAAAAATGTGACTAACGGTGTGGGCAATTACAAAAATGTTGGTAGAGGCAAGGCTGTGACAGGAGCTTCAGGGACACGAGGGGAGAGCTTGGCCCAAAGGCCTGTCATGGAGATGTGATTATTCTTCAAGTAGGAGTTAATGGGGAGGCAGATCTCCAAATATTTCATACACGGATTACAGCCAATTATTGGATTATACAAGAGGCCAGGACGACGGCTCCCCTCTGGCCATCTCCTCCTTGTCAACACACAGACAACCAGGAACAAGGGGGCCTGGGAGAGAGGCCCGGGCTGAGGGCAGTGAGGGTGGAAACCTCAGAGCTGAGGGGCCTCTCCACACCCTCTGCTTAGACTCCTTGCTGCAGCTGTCATTGCCTTTTGCTCCCAGTACCTTTGGGAAGCCCCCAACTCATTCAGGAGGCTTCACAGCCAGACCTGACCCCCTCATAGCTGCACACCCCTCCATCCCAAAGCCAGTCCAGCTCTTTCTGCCAAACATACCACTAGCAAACCCACCCACCCTACCCACTTGGAATGAATATGACTTTCCACAAAGGGAAGTGAATGGAGAAGTAGGAATTCTAAAAGCATGTCATTTGACTTCTGTAGACCCACACAAAATAATCATATTTTGATGGTTGACCTCTTCTGGATTCAAGCTTCTGGATGATTGGGATCTAGTCACTTCACTGGGACTTCCTGAGGTTCCAGGGGATCCAGAAAGATCTGGAAGGCTCTAGATCTGTGCCCACCAGGGGATCCCCTCTTGCTGGGACAAGGGCTCAGAGACTTAATAGCCCCCATGTCTGCCATCTCCATCTACACCCCTCTTCCTCGGGCTCCTCAGTTAGCCCCCTCCCTATTAACTAGGTGGCTAGGGGCAACTCACATGTCAAGTCTTCTATATAATCCCATAAGTGGCTATAATCAGACAATGACATTTCCATGGACCTCCTCTCGGGTATCTTCTGATAGCAAAATTATTTTTTAGGCATGGATTCTAAAATACAACCTAGGGCTACTTTACCCCATGTAACTCCTCCCTTTGGAGAGGGATGGGATGGGGCATCAGGTGATGAGATCCCCGTGGGCTGTTCTGTTTCAGCCTGAGAGCTAGCATCTGAGGAGTCTGGGGATTTTATGACAAGACCCAAAGGACAGGCTGATTTGTCCAGCACTGCCTTACCCCATGCAACCAGGACCCACCAGGTCCCTTCAAGTGAGTGGCAGTCAAAGCAAAGCTGGGATTTTAGGTCATGAGGCAGATTCTATTACCTATTCCAGAGGGGGACCAGAGTTTTCAAAGAATGGCTCAACCTGCATGGCGCCACTGCCCACCCCACAGACATCTCCAGAAGAGCATCTTCTGTCTGTTCACATTGGACTTGACTTTGGAAGGAATCTGTCCTCCATGAGTATGCAAGTTGCTAGAGTCTCTCTCAGTTCCTGCAGCTGGTGGTGGAGATTGCCCTCTACACTCTGAACTTGGGGAAAATTGAAGCCCCAGAAGGGCGCAGCCTTTTCAGTCCCTTAGCCCAAGAGCTTCCAAAATTCAATATGCCAAGTTTAGATGTCACATCGCTCAGCTCCCTGGGCTGTGTGTCTGACCACTTGCCCTCTGCCCACCCCATCACTCAGTGAAACCCCAAACATTTGAAAGTGCTTTGAGTTCTTGGCTACATTCCTGGTCCTCTGATCATTATGCCCTGAGTGCCTGCCATCACCTCCTGCCTACTTCACCCCCCCCAACTTTGTGCTTTTCACTCTAGCTGCTCGTAAGTCTGAAGAGCTAATGTTGTGGGGGGGGGGTTTAATCCCAAAATAGACAAATAAGTAATTGCATCTTGGAAAGAATAAATTAGGTGAGTTAGAAAAGCAACAGGCGGGGGATTCAGTGCTCAGGAGGACCAAGCACATGAATGAACACCAAATCAAAGGTTCTCTCTTTTTTTCTTGGACCTGTCTCGAAGTCCCTACCTTCCCTCCAATTTGGTTTCATCTCCAGCCGCCCTCCCTCTTCCCCTCCCAGTTTCCCTGGCCCAGCAGATATTGTCCTGGTCAAAGACAAGTAACTCTATTCTCTGAGATCCCCTGCCCCTCCTTCATTCCAGAGAGTCTGAAGCTCATCCGGTGAAGAAAATTGATCCTGGGGCTTTCAGGTGAAGTCAGAAGGAGCCCAGGAAGATTAGAGAACATCCTCTGCCAGGGCCACAATTAAAAAGCAAGCTTAGGGGGAAACTGAGTCAGGTTTCTAATGAAATCTCAGGCAGGAAGTAATGGATTATAGAACAATCAAACCCAGAAGGACCTGCAGAAATGTGAGCATAATAAATTCCACACATTGAGATGGTTGGCCTGTTTGTGAGCAAGACTCCTGCGTGTCTGCGTCCTTGCAATGTTCCAAATGGCCACTGGTGCATACACCCCCAGAGCCAATGGCATGAGTGCCAGGATTAGCGAAAGACAGTAGACACTGGAAATACTTGGCCATCAGATCAGAGCTATCTGAAAGAAGGCCGAAACTGCAATTTTAAGTAGGAATTTAATTGTTGCAGGTATGGGAATATTTTCTATTTAGGAAAAAATGCCCCTCATTTGCATTTTTAAGATTAAAAGATGGTAACTCAGCTCTGTAAAACTAGTTTCCTAGTCTCTCCACAGAATTTCTGAGGATTTGAAAACTGGCAGTAAGAAATACTTAGTGACTAGGGTGATCAGTTTAGCAAACAAATATATGGGACACTCAGTTAAATTTGAATTTCAGATAATTAGAAACTAACTTCTAGTATATATTATGCTAAAGAAAGGTATCCTTTATTAATTGAATTTAAATTTAACTGGGTGTCCTGGATTCAACCTGGTAAGTGAAGAGGGGTGACTTCCGGAGCCCCATTCATTGCAAAACTTCTTCAGCAGATAATTATCAACTGTGCACCCACACTGTGCCTGACACTGTGTTCAGTACTGGGTAACAGAGCTAATGTTTGCCCTCAAGGAACCTACAGTCCAACTGGGAGGCCGAAAAGCAAAGTGTACATCACAGAGGAAAGTCAGGGAAGTCAGAGCAAGGAACGACATTCCAGAAGAATAGATATTCCCACCAACAGAGAGAGGTCAACCCTGTCTGCATGCCTCTGAGCAGAACAAGAAGCACCATGATATCCTCTTTGAATTTTCTCGGTCATGGAATCTTCCTCTTTTTTAACCTCTCTCTGTCAGAATATATTTACTAATATACCCATCAAAGTGCCGTTAATGAAGGCTGCACAGTATGGAAGAGTCCAAAGAAAATCATGACACCACCCCTGTCCTTGAGGTTGGCAGTGTGGAAAGGGAATCAAGACAGCTCATAATTGTGTTGACTTAAGGGTTATTCTGGCAGTGGGGATACAGCCATGAGGGGCAGTGGAGAACCTTCACACACTGGAAAACATCTGACCACCATAGTCACAGAATTTTGCTTGAGGCAAAATCCACATCATTATGCTGAATGAGTCTAATCAAGTCATCAAACCTCTCTGATCTTTGTTTTCTTCACCTGAATAAAGGTGGTGTTAATAACAGTATTTGTCTCATGACATGCTCTGAGAAGCTAATGGATCAGCCAGCACTTGCTAATCCAAAACTGTTATAGAAATGTTATCATTCACCATCATAAAGCTTATTGTTGGACAGATCCTTAAAACTTCAACAGAGTTGCCATATGTCCAGCAACTCAGCCTCTGTATACCCCAAAAGAATGGAAAGCAGGGCCTCAGACACCTGTAGATCAATGCTTGTGGCAGCATTATGCAATAGCCAGAAGGTGAAAACTTCCCAAATCTTCACCACAGACAAATGGATCAGCAAAATGTGGCATATACTCCTAATGGAATATTACTTGGCCATAAAAAGGAATAAAATTCTGACACGTTACAACATCTGGAATCTGAAAACATCATGCTAAGTGTAACAAGCCACACAGAAAAGGACTAATACTGCATGATTCACTTATAAGACATAGTAGTAGGGTCATTCTATTCATAGAGACAAAAGTGGAATAGAGGTTCCCCCTCACAAGCACGAGAAGCTATTATTTAACAGGTATATGATTTCCATTTGGATGGACTGATGAAAATTTTGGCAATGAACAGTGCTGATGGTTGTACAACATTGTCAATGGACTTCATGCCAACAACTGTCCACTTAAAAATGGTACAATGCTAAGTTTCATATTGGCATGTTGTCATTTGTCACCACAAATAAAAACATTTTAATGATTGTTACCCAGAGAGGGCTGGAAAGGTGAAGGAATTCCTTCCATAAGACTTGGCTGGGTGTGATAGGGAAGAACCTTCAAGCAGAAAAAGTGAGCAGGGATCAGAGGGCCAGGGTTGTGAGGGCTTCACTGAGCCAGCAGCTCCTGGAGCAGAATTGCAGGTATGAGGTCGATATGCTTCAACACCACCTGCTAAAAAGGTGTTCTGCCGGCCACAAAAATCCAGTTCATGACTCAGAGTGGTACTGGGGCAGAGGCTTGGTTGGGAAGTGTGTGGCACATCTCCACCATGGCTCCATCACCTCAGGCAGCACCGTGACTGAGAATGCAAACCACCCAGGGGCAGCTTTCTGAAGACAGGCTGCTGAGCAGCTGGAAAAGCAGTTGACCAAAGACTGGGGAGAAGGAGCCCAAAAAACGGACCAATGGATGGGGGAGGAAACAGAAGCTGACCAATAGCAGAGGAGGAAGGGTCAAGCGGCAGAGCCAGAACTGTGACTGAAGATAGGAGGAAGAGGACTATGTGGATGAGATTTCTCTCCACCTTTGGAGGGATCAGAGGAAGCAAGGTTGGTTGGACAAGCAACCCAGCCAGGAACGGTGAATCGAATCAAAGATGGCGGCCATGCCAACTAGTTTGTGTTATTCCAAGTTCTTCTGAAGGATGCAGAGTGCAGACCTTGGGATCTGCTTTGCTCTTGCACCTTCACGGTCTGCTCTTCAACACAGTCATCCATAAGGAAGAAAGCAGAGAAAAATATCAGTCCCAAGGAACGTTTCAGATTCCCCTTCTACCCCCTTTCTTAGAGGAAATCTGATTTTCCTCCAACTCAGGGTCAATTCAACAAAATTATAAATTCGGTGTACATTTCCTTCTTTCCATGTTGTGACCGCAAGCCTCTCTCCCTCATTCTCGGAAAAGGGCATGGTAGCAGGCATTTCACACCTGTTCTGGAATTTAAGTTTTCGTGTTCCTTTCTCCAAAATTAGATCTATTTTTAAAAGATTTTTTAACATCAGGGAGCAAGTGGGGAGTTTTAGAGACAGGGTGGTCTTCCAGTCACTCCCTCTGCAACTATTAGCAACACTCTTCTGAAGAAGGGTTCAGTTCTCCTTACCCCTAGCTGATTGTAGCCTCTTCCTTAGGTTAGTATCAGTCATTGGCAAAACAGCAGGGGTTTCATTTAATAATAAAACATCTTGCCAGCAAATAGAAAATTCTTTATAAATAGAGAGCATGTAAAATGACAGTGGATTAACATTTTAATTAAACATGGCAATTCCGATCATTTTTGTCATTATAGAAATACCCAACATTTTGACACATTTCAGGTATAAATTGATGGTTCCAGTTCGATGGCAAACTGAAATAATTTTTCCGGTGATATTTGTAAGCTTTCAATAGCAGTCAAAGATGGTATTCAACAGTCAAAACTAGATTTTACACATTCCTATTCAAAATACAGAAGCCTCCCTCACTCCATATCTGGCTTGAAAAATTATTCTCCTGAAGTCAGACACCCCATGATAAATTAATTTGACGCTTATGATGTACAAAACTCTAACATTCCCTGGTAGAATGTTCGACTTTGTTCTCTGGTTGAAAGGTGTGGCAAGAGGACTGGCATGTATGTTTATTTTAGCAATAACTGATTCACTAAGCAAGGAGGGTGGGAGTTAGCCTCATCTAAAGCTGAGTGAACAGGGGAGAAATCAAGGCAGCCTTCACTGTGCCTGCAGAGGAGGGAATTTGGGCTCAGAGCAGATAAGTAATTTGCCAAAGGCACACAGCTAAGAAGTGGCAGAAGTAGTGTAACAGGGGGGTCCTTAGGACAAGGGAAAGTTCCAGGTTCCCTGACCCACCCAGAAGGAGAGTGGCGCTGAGGAGAGAAAAAGGAGAAGAGAAGGCATTAAAAAAAAAGGAGAAGAGAAGAAGGAAGCAGGATGGAGAAGGAGGAGACCTGAGGAAGCCACAAGAAGCAGCAAGCATGTGATGAAGAAACCGTGCTTGTTTGCTGACCCTGTAACAGTAAAGGCAGAATGTGGGTGAGATACCTGTAGGGAGGTGACTATCGCAGTGTTTATATTGATTTTGATTTTGCTGTTTTCCTCCCAGATTTGTCTGGCTATTTCTGACCCTTTTCCATGGGCCCCGGCCAGAAGGTGCTTTAGTCTTGTGGAGGGCTTTCGGGCCTGGCTTTGGGCCAACCCCTTTGGGGTGGACTTTTGCCCACGAAGGGATGGGTAACTTCAGGTGTTTGATTTAGACACTACATTCTTTGTCTTCTGTATTGTGTACTCACTGTATTAAAGTCCCTTTTCATTAAAGTTTTATATGTTTTGTCTTCATGTGGCAGATGGCAGAACCCACTTAGAGCAGGCAGGTTTGGGGCTTCAGGGGTGCCCCTCTCCCTGTCCTGTAACAGCAGGGCTGGAACCCACACAGCCAGGCTCCAGACTTTTCTTTTGACTACTGTCTGTCTTTCAACATTGTCTTTGCTGAAAGGGAACTCCATAAATATTTCTCAGTTGTTATATTTTTCCAATGCTCTAGACAAGAGAAAGGACTCCAGTAACATATAGAGCCGCATAACCTAACCTTATTGAGATAATTTTTTGGACACATTTCCTCTGCCAACTCTCTGACCCCCCAAATCACCACTTTTATCATCAACATCAAAATACAGATTTTTCTTTGAAAGTGAAATGTTTTTAGGAAAATAGTAACTATTTTAACAGATGTTTCTTTTTTTTACATTAAACACGTTTAATCTTGACAATCTAGTTTAAAATTGTTCTTGGTCTCATCACTTTTATTATTACTCATCTAGTGTGCTGACCCACTGGACTTATTATCACCATTTGCCTTCAAGTCCCCTGAGAAACATGCAGAGCTTTTCTAGCAAAGTTAAGCAATTTCTATCTCCGTGGAGCTTCCTTGCATCCTTTTACAGCCAGATCTGCTGAAATCTGCTGAAAAGCTACACAGAGAATTTCAGATTGAAATTATAGACAATGTGAAGAATGCCCATTAAAATGAACATGCTAAGCAAAAGTATTGCAAACTTAGAACTCTCTGGAACATGTAAGAGAAAATGAAGCCACTGAAAATACAGTGCAGTAAATAATCTCAATCCTTTGTCATGTAATTATAGTGACTAATGTTGCAGACAAATACCCAGCAGTACCATGATGTTTTAGGATGCTAAAACTCTTGGGATTGAATAAAGTTTATTCGTAAGATCAATAAGTTTTCCCAGACTAAAGCTGTTAATACTTATAGCACATATTTTACCACTCCTAGATTAAAAAACAAAAATTCTTGAGGGCAGGACAGACCGTTTTCATCTTTAGAACCCACAACAAAGCAGAGCTAACACCACTTTCCTAACAATTTGTTCAATGATTGTTTGTTGAGTGACTGTCAGTATTTAGTAACTATTTTGCATGACCTTCTGGTGATTCTGCCATAGGCAGAAAACATGACTTAAAAATTATGATGTAACATTGTGAAAACAATGTCAATAAATTGTACCTGTTTAAGTGGTTAAACTTACGAAAATCTTGCCTTAATCAAGAAAAAAACCTGCAGAGGCCTGGGAGGAGCAATCTCATGGCTTTCATTAAAATCCATCACAGTAAATCCTCATATTTTCATGTCAAATATGAGAGCCTATCAAAATTTTTATCATTTGTAAAAAACTCATTAAGATCTTAATCTTATCTTACCTTATAATCTTATCTTAATTAATGTATTGTCTTAATCAACCTTAAAAGTGCAAAGTTCCCCGAGAATTTCCAAAAATAGTGATGGCTGAAATATTTAAAGCATTCATGGCTTGCTGAGAAGTAGTTAGAGTTTTCATTCTTCCCTGGGTGCCCTAGTTTGCTATCCCCTGGTACTCAGCACGCTCAGGGGGAGGCTGGAGCAGAGACTTTGCCCTGGATTTCTACCCCAACTGAGAAATTTTCCCAGAAACCATCCCTACAAGCCCATTCTTTCACCAACTTTAATCACACTTCCAAATCACTCTAAGAACCCCAATCTTACCATTTCCAAAGTGAGGCATCCCTCCTTATATGGCAATGTGAGGTTGTATTTTTTTTTTATTTTACTTTTAAGAGTAAAGGGAAAAAAACCTCATATTTAAAAGGATTTAGCAGTCTGAATTCAGTAGAGTTGAAAATACAAATGTGGTTTCCACTAGTTTAGGAAGCAATATTTTGTCCTCTGATTATTGAGAAAACAGTTTTTCTTTTCTGTTAAAGGGCCATTTATGGAGATGAATGTTTAAGTGCTGAGGACATTGTATGAGGTTTTCAGGCTATATTTTTATCTGTAAAAGGCCAATGATTACACCCTTGTTCTCAAAAAGTTAACACATTTCGAGTAAGCCTCAGCTTGCAATCTTGTCTGTATCAAATTTTCCTTTCTGCTTTCTGCTAAATCACAATGTGACAGCCAAGGAGCCTTCCTCTCTCTCTGTTTTGCTTGCTCATTAGGTCTTTAAAAGAAAAATGCAAATCCTCATCTCTTCATTAACCCATCTTAGAAAATAACTCAGATGTTCCTAATTTCTCGTCTGATTTATCAGACCAGTCTCTGATAACTTTTGAAAGAAGTCCATTCAACATTCTCAAGGACAAAGGACACTTGATAGAAATAAACAAAAAGAAAGCCTGACATCAGCACAGAGGAGAAAAACACGGACAAGTTTGGTAAATGTTGCTTACTGGCTTCAGGATTATTTCCAGTTCTAGTAAGGCGAATAAACACATCACACTGAAAATATTTTATTTAAAAACTTCTCTGATATAATCTATGAAAATAACTAAAAGAGTCTCCATTTCATTCTATAATATAGACTCCTGGCAGGCGAAAGGAAATCACAATCTAATGTACCCTATTCTTTAAAGGAAAATAACAAGAAATACGGTACCATGACAGAATCCAAAGGAATCAAAATGCATTTATTCTTAACTCCTGAAAAATTTTCTCACCATGTGATTGAGTGCGTGTGTGTATACCTGTCTAAAATTAAAATTAAGTCTTTCTTCACCCACCAACACAAACTAAATCCTAGGGTCTTCTCAGAATGCTTCCCCACGATTAGGTGGCTTTAAAAAGAATTCTATTTACCAAAATCATTATGACAGTGTTTATTTTCCTCAGAGGGGAGCTGCAGGGAGGGCAGCAGAGGAAAGAAAAGAAAACTGGTGAGTTTTTGTATAATAAGTGACCCTATCATGCAAATAAACAAGGGCCTCTCTTTCAGGATATCTGTCACAAAGACATCTCCAACTCTGTGTTCCTGTGCTCCCCGCCAGAAACAGAACTACTGACCCCACCAAAAGTAAAGAAGTCTTTTCTCCTTCAGCCGGGGGGATAAACGAGGCATGTGTGGGAATGATTTTCTTGAACACCACACCAGGCACATTCTCATTCATTTGACCATAATCCGAGCGCCTGCCTCTGTACCTTTTCCTTCAGACAAATGGCAGAGATAGACCTGACTCCCACAAGAATTCCACCACACGGCCTTTTCGGGTTTTATTCCACCACGCTGCCTTTCCTTTCTTTTCCTTCAAGTTCATAGTATTTATGGGTCTGAGTTGGGGAGGAGGCAGGGAGGAGCAATTCCCAACACAGTTTGCAATAACAAGGCAGAGAGGGTGTATTTGTGTGTGTAGGACTGGGGTGGGTGGGTGGGTTGGTTATGTTCGGTTCTCTTATTTTCCTAGGAGAATGAAATACAAGATAGGCAGCCCAGGTTTCCTAAGTATTCCATTTCTGTGGAGGGAGGGAGGTAACACTGAGAGTAGGCAAGCATTTGGTAAACTCCCTGACCAAAACCCTCAATCACCAGATTCTACAGAGAGGAGGGACCACAATGTCTACTTTCAAAGGGGCACCCAGACCGCCCTGTGGGAGAGACCTGGGCCCTCCACTCAGCCAGAGAAGGCTGGTTCTCCCTGGTGGGATGGGGTTAGAAGGGAACTTAGAGGTGGGACGGGTGTGGAGGGAGAGGAAAGGCCAGCCTTCCCTGAGGACCCACAGGGGGGCTGCTGGGCCCACTCTTCCACCTGCCTCCCAGCAGGGAATCCTGGCCCTCCTTTGGGGGCCTGTTGACTAATGAAACAGTGAAAGCACAGGTCAGCCATCAGGCAAATAATAAACATATTTGCACCGCAAGTCTGTTAAGCCTGCTTAATGGGTGTCCCTCCATGTAAATGGGCTTCCTACCCCAGCCCCATCGCTCCACCTGTATCAACAACAATGCCTCCACACAATTATCTTACCTTAATGAACTTAATCTTTAATTTCCCAGCTTGGCCCTGGTACTCAGCCTCCCAACAAAGGAAGTGGAACTGTTTGAGTCCCCGTGAGCTGCCTTCCTCCAACAGCTAGGGAAACTTTAGCCACGACAAGGATTTTTGCCCCTTGTGGAACTGTCAAAAGCAATAAATATTTTTCTTTTTATTCCATCATTAGACCCTCCTAAGAATGCCTCCCTATTGTCCACTGTAATTCCCAGAGCTCTCTGGGCAGGGGCGTTATTGTGGAAAATGAATCCTGAAGTGTTAACAATCCTGCCAAAGCGGCTACACCCCCCCCCCACCCCACCCCAGGGCGTAACCGTTAGGAATGTGTGGCCTCACCATTGCCTGCTCTGCCAAAAGAGCACTTGTGTTTTTTAACACTGGTCTTTGAGGAGGATGCTCAAGTTAAAGCATTGTGGCCACTGTAAATAGATGCACTCAGCAGAATAGAGCTTCTTCATTCCTAATTAGGGAAGTAACTCTAGAAAGACAGAATGTCACTTGCTGGGCTGTGCGTATTGTTGGGTTTGTGCTCGCCTCCACAATGTGAGGTAATTGGAGTTGTACCTTTTAGAAAGCTGCTAATTTCACATAGGAAGTGCTAACAAGACCTTTCTGGGCCATGTTTTCCTTCTTCCTTTTTAAGGAAGTTACAGACCTTCAGTAGCGGGAATGGCTGAGCCCTGGCCTGGCGGAGGAAACAGCAGTAATGAACCACTTCAGCCCGCAGTTAGAAAAAGGAGGCCTCATTTTGGAGTCCTGAGAATAGTAAGCACAACAAAAGGTTCTGTTTAAGCTTGTTATCCAGGACATTCTTACAGGCTACACAGCTTTCCCTGCAATGACCCTCTCCAAACAAGTGCATCAAGTCTGAGCAAATAGAAACACGCAACTTTCAAGGCTCAGAGTTATAGTTTTCTTTACAAAGCCATTTATATAATGTAAGCTGCAATTAGCATGGGACAGAGCAAGGAGATTTAGGCTGGAAAGTTCTTTTAACAAAAGATAGAAATTAGTGGAATAAGTAACAGTTAAATATCAGCTTCAGATAACTCGTTGAAAAGACCTTTTAAATCATTTACTAATAAAAAAATAAAATAAAATGATTCTGCCTCAGACCTTGTTCCAACCAAAGTGTGGTCTTTTAAATCACTGAACTGATTAATCTTACTAATTTTAAATTATCCAGCAAGAATGGATCGGAGCAAAAAAAAAAAAAAAGTCCACACACCCCCAAATGAAAAGCACTACAGCTTTTAAGCCTGACAATTTCATCAAAATGTCCATAGGAATTACATAAAAAATTCAAACCGTAATGAAATAAATTGCTACTTACATTATGAAAAGTCTGCAAAAGCTTTTTATAGACTTGAAATGCAGAAGTTATATAAACTGCACAGTAAAAAGAATTAGAAATTGACCTTTACAGATCAAGGGCTAAAATTAACAGTCTTCAGGGGGAAAAAAATTCCCAGTTCACAATGGCTTTTAATGCCATTTTTTTCCCCTACACTCATTTATCTAATAACCATGGCAAGGTTAGGATAAACAATGAACAGTATGTTTTCACATTTTCCACCTTTTGTGTCCTCCATATGAATTTCTAAAACACTTAAGAGAATAGATACATAAACCTGTGACCTTCAAATGAGCTTTTTGATACTCTCAACATTTTGAATAAAAAGATCAGAAAATGGAACCACTTTTACACAGTAATGAATTCCATTCTGTTGGGTAAACAAAGCTAAATTTTAAAACAGAGACCTGACATTTGTATAGCTCAAGAAGCTATTCTGTTCTTTGGGGGGTGGGCAGAGGGAGGGAGGGACATTGTCAGACTTTACGTGGGCTAAATAATGACCCAATCTACAATTCTCATAAAAAGGAGACAAATCCATTTGGCCGTGTTCAACAGCGAGCCACCGTCTCCAAGACAAGGACAACAAAAAATGCCCAATTTTTACGACAATTTCCCCCACCCCGTGAACAATGGACCCATGTAACAGAAAAGGAGGGTTGATGGAAGAGACCCATGCCGCCATTATGGAGCTAACGCGTATTGACGGAGCTACAAGGGCCTCCAAAAGTTACTCCAATTTCCGTCGAGCTTTTGTGCATCTCTGTCCTGTCTGAAAGGCTCAGTTAGGTATTGTTGCAAAAAAAGTCTGCATCCACATTTGTTCCCCTCTAATTCATACTCGGCATTGTGAAGTTTGGCTATTCAGGGGCTGATTGGACAACAGCCCCTGACAATGGCCAAGCGATTAGTCTCTCAGCATGGGCTGGGGTTGTGGGTATAAACCTAGGGTTGGGGCTGGAATTCACTGGGGCATTCAGCTTCCTCTCGGGGCCTTCCTGAGAGGCCGTGCCTCCTTTGCTGCAGGTAATGCATTCCTTCAGACCGGGGAAACCGAATCCTTGTAATTAGCGTGTCCCGAACAGGGCAGGCCACCCCCTCCCTGCAAGTCGGCCCTCGGGGGCCCCGAAGCTTTCTAAGGAGTTCAGCCCCTGAAATGCTGCGGCCTCGTCGAATGGAAAACTTTCTCGGGCGGCGGCTCGGTGGGCCTGAAAATCAGCACACAGGGGAGGGGAGCCCAGGCCCGGCGGCGAGCTGCGCCACTTTAACCCTTGGCGTGCCGAACAGCGCCTCCCGCGGACCTGCGCGGGTTGGGGGGGCCCTTCCTCTGATTCAGGCGGGGACGTCGGCGTTCCGTGCTGCACCCCCGCGGCTGAGCAAGTCGTTAAGTGTACAGATGTCAGTCTGGTGTTTTACATGTCAGTAACTTGAATTAATTTACATTTATTTTCCTATTGTTTTATATCACTTTATGACAATGTGCTGCATAATATAATTTAAATCTTTAATGTACAACTAATTCTCTACCATTAATTTGTCAACATGATTACTGGATATGCCACCCGGAAAAGCAGTCTGACTTGAAATATGTATAAGACATTCCTGTGTTTTTTACGAAGGTTTACATAGGAAATGACAAAGATTTACGGAGGGTTTTTTCTTGGACTGTCTAGAATCTTATGAAAACTACAATTTCAATGTGATTTCCGCTTAAACTGAGGAATTCCAGATCCCAGGGGGAAATAAGACACTAGCACAGCTCCCTTCGTGAAGAAATCAATGTAGGCTGCGCTGGGTTCTTGCAGCAGCGGCCGCAAAGGAGCGGAACGGGCCAATCTTTTGGACGAGGGGTTCCCCACGACTGGTCCCAAGCCCCCAGCGCCCACGGGCTGGCTGCTCTGGGGGGTAGGGAGCCACCCGGGCCGCCAAGGGTGCTCTGGGGAGCTGCAGAGACAGCCTGCGCCAGGCAGCCTGCAGGCACCGTTCGCATTGGGGTTCGATGGGCCAGGCGTTTCTGGGCTGCCTTGATTCGGGACCCCTCCCCCCAAAACTCCCCCAGCCCCCAGGCTCGGTTTGCCTCCCACTGTCCCGCACAGGTTGAAAAAAACTTGCCTCCATCCCCAAGAGGACAGACATCCTACAGCCACCGGCCAAATGATAACACCCAATCGTCTACACCATTAAAATTTTTAAAAACCAGCACCCCAAACCTTATTAAACATTCAAATAGAAAAATTAAGATATTCTGGGCAAAAGAAGTGTTTAGACAAAGGCTGTCTGCTTCAATTTCCCCGTTAAGCGGGGAGCTGGCTGCTCGGTGAGAGGGTGATGGTGGATTCCATAAATTAACTGAAAATCCCTCTTCTCCGGAGCCCAAGTTATCTCTCCGTTGCCTGCAGCTCTGATTTAGAATGGGAGCCGGCTTGTTTACCGGTTTAATTAATGCTCCTTTTCAAGCAGGGAGGAGGGGAAGGGAGATGAAGTGCCTTGGTGATAAACAGGTGTAGCCGGGCCAGGGGCGGGTTCGCGGGGTCCGCCGCAGCCTCATCAGGCTTGACTGGGCTTGACCCCGCCAGCGAAAAAGGTAGATGGTGCGGCTGGAAGCGCAGTAGGTGAGCATTATTTTAACTGCGAGTCTGTGATTGGAATGGCTTAAAGGGACAATCAGCACTTGGGTTTTTCTTCTTCGTCCAGAATGTATTCTGATTCTTTCCTGTTGCTGAGCGGTGAAGAAATAGACCTTGACGATATAGGTCGCGTTTTTTCCCTCCTCTTCCTCAGCCTTCACCTCAAAATGTAAGGGAACCGCCACTTAAGGAGGAAACGCGGCTCCCGACGCTTGCTGGGGACCGGCTTTCTGCTCTGACGAAATCCCTAGGCATTCTCTTTATTTACTTATATCAGCTTTTAATTCCAAGAGCCTAATATCTGGGATTGGACTGTCCGTGGCCTACGTGTTTCTGTGACCTTACAGATAACAGGGAAGCTTGGATGGAAAATGAAATTCAAGCGCCAGCTAATTTCAAAAACATAACTAAAAACTCATTCCCGAGGGGGGAGATGGCAGTTTCTGTAAGCACAGGCTGAACATGTTTTTAAATTAATAACTAGCCCTGGTATTTGCTAAATGATGGCTGTATCTGGGGGGAAAATTTAGTCATTAAAAACAGCAGGTGCCCAAGGTGAGAATATATGTTTCATGACTTCAAGCCACCTGTCTGCTTTGCCTGCTGCCTTTCTTCCAGCCAAGCATCCTGGGGAAACAGAAGTGAAACCAGAAGCTGGTCTGTTAGCAGTGTTGGCCTTGGGGGGAAGAGTTTGTTGTTGTCTTTTAAACTTCCACTTATTGTTTGCCTACTTGATGCTTCAGGGGTTATTGCCAGTTCTGACAGTTTCCCTACAAGGGTATTGCTCATCTCCCTTTTTGAGAGGGGTTTAGATCACTCCAAGTGATTTCCCCAAGGTCAAAACACTCATCTAATGCCCGTGTAGGTAAAATATGGGGGTCCCTAAGACCTCAAGGCCCTCTCCTAGTTTCTGTGAGGTAGCAGTGACCCTACATATCTACAAACATATGGAGAAGGGGATTCCATTCTAAATAATCTTACGTCCTTAGTTACAGAAGGTTTTTGTTTTTTGCTACCTGAATAATTCCACCCCAAGTTCAGGATCAAGCCTATCAGAACTGAACACTTTTATTGAGACAAAGTATTTTGCAAAATTCAGAGATTTCTTGCGGTGAATATTTCTAGATGTGCAATTAGGATCTTTCCATTTCGTTGCTGATTCCAGTCTTCATGTGTGACTTTGAGCAAGTCACCTACTAAGGCTGAGGGGAGGCCCCTCACCCCTGCTGGGCACATCACCTATCCTACCTGCCTCTCACTGTCAGCTAGGGTCAAAAGGAGCTGGATGTGTTCACGTATTTTTATTATTGTGAAGAGATATTGAAATATACGGTTTTATAACCAAGTTCCCAGTTTTATGAGGTCCTAATTAAGATGGTGTGTATATGTGTTTTGAATGAAGAGAATTATTAGAAGTAAAGAGACTCTTCTTATTCAAGACAAGAGCCATAGCTCCTAATTTCTAAGCCTGAAGATCCCAGCTATATTAACAATGATGGTTAAGGCCCTCCCTGATGGTGCAGGGGTAAGTCTCAGCACTATGAAGCTATCGCCAGCCACTGCAGCATGAGTTTGATCCCCAAACAGGGAGCTGACCCACATGGTGCAGCAGAACTTTCTGATCTCAGGATGCTCCCCTCAGTAATGTATTTCAGTCAAGCCACCTATTCTGCTCCCCACTCTGTCTCTGGTGAATCCTCTCACCCTCCGCATCTCTGGCCTATACCCCAGTTCTGTACAAAAAAAAAAAAAAATCTGATGCAATGTTTGCCTGCTATGCTGACACCATCAAAATCCTATTATTGTAGAATGTAACCCCTACATCCTAAAATCATTGGCCAGTCTGAGGGACAGAGAGAAGGTATTGAGGAAGACATTTATTACTGATATTTCATGCCAGGCAGTGCTTTAAGTACCCAATATGCATCAGTTAACCCTGGCCATAATTAAGATAGATGACATTATCATACCCATCGTACAGATGAGGAAGCTGAGGCACAGGTAATTTAGCCATACTTGTATAAAAGAGCAGAACTATGTGAACCCAGGCAACCTGGCACTGTAGTCTGTAACATTAATCACTGTGCTACGTCACTTCTCCTGAAAAAAGTGTCTGCGTTAGGCCTATCTCTCCAGCCCACATTTTTAAAAAATATTTATTTATTTATTTACACAGAACTGGGGTACAGGCCAGAGATGCGGAGGGTGAGAGGATTCACCAGAGACAGAGTGGGGAGCAGAACAGGCAGATCGACCAAGTACAATGCTGAGGGGAGCAGTGGGCGGGTCAGGAGAGGTCTGCCACGCAATGTGGTCACCTCCGGGGCAGGCGGGAATCGAACTCATGCGGAAGTGGCTTAAGCTTCTTAGTGCAGTGCTTTAACCCCCTGCGCCACCAGGAAGGGCCCCAGCCCACATTTTTAAGAGGAGGGCAGTGAAGTTCAGAGAGGTTAAATGATTTGCCCACCATCACAAATCTGTCTCATGGCAAAGCTGAGAGTCAAGCCTGGGTCTCCTTATGCCTAATGGTAGTTCTATTTATAACATAATTGCTACTTACTTCATCCACTCTTGTCTCTCTCTGGAGAGAGACTTTCCAGGTTTAAATATTGGTTCTACTACCCCCAGACAAATGCTGTAATCTCTCTCCGCCTAACAGAATAGAGCCTATGTCATTGGTAGACATATTAAATAACAGTAAAGAGTAGTTAGCACCTGGCACATAGTAAATGCTCACTAAACCTACCTCAAATTTAAAATACTAGATCCAGAAAGAGAAACAGGAACAGTGGGGGAATCTCACTAGGATGTGGCTGACTCTACTCAGTTAATTGGCATAAGCTAAGTTGAAAGAACAGATGAGAATGGGGCAGTGGGCAGAGCCCACCATTGCAGAGGACTCTGCGGACAGCCCCGCAGACACCAGAGGATCTTCTGGAGTCTGGAGGAGCCAGGAGGAAATCATTGGCCAGTCTGAGGGCCAGTACTGATTGAGGAAGACAGAGGACAAAAGGGGACAATCAGAAGGGCTGAGGAAAGAAACAGGTTGAAAAAGGCCAGAATAAGAAAAACGACTGCCTCGCCACTGATTCCCTAAAGGGTGGGTGCTATTCACAGTGGTGGTCCCTAGAAACTTCACAATTGTTTCAGACCCACAGGAAAAAGAAAGGATAGGGTAAACTGAGACTAAATATTGAGGAAGAACTACAAAATGCCTAGTTATTTGATGTAAATGCAAACCAGGCATACTAAATAAGTTTAAGGTGTACTCTCATTCTCTAGAGGAAGCAAGGACTATTAAGTGAAGAGCTCTATTACTGAAAATTGCAAGCGTATGATGAAGTAGAAGAGTAGAATGATGTGCCGTTTTCTGTCATCCAGCTTCAACTGTGATCAACTCATGGCCAATATCATTTCACCCTTCCCAAGCCCCTCTGGCTCATACTGGATTATAGAAAAGCCAATCCCACATATCATATCACTTCATTTATAAATATTTCAAAACAAATTTCTAAAAGATAAAGACTACTGAAAACCTAACCATAATTCCATTATCACCTAAAAAAAGTGACAGTCATTTCTTAATATCATCAAATACTGAGCCAATGTTCAAATTTCACTTGTCATATAAATGGACTTTTACAGTGACTTTAGCAATTTAGGATATAAACAAAATTAGCATGTTGCATTTATAAGACGACTTCACCCAAAGCCTCACCCTTGTCCTCTCAGCCTGACCAGGTTCGGAGACCTTAGGCTGGGGTTTGCTTAGAGTCCATCAGATCAGTTGTTCTAATTTTTTTTTTCCTTTTAAGTATTTTATTTATTTATGCATACAAGAACTGGGGTATAGGGCCCTCCCTGGTGGTGCAGCGGGTTAAAGCACTGCACTAAGAAGCTTAAGCCACTTCCACATGAGTTCGATTCCCGCCTGCCCCAGAGGTGATCCACATGGCGAG
>NW_004567121.1:15540557-15554212 GCF_000260355.1 Condylura cristata
CAGACCTCTCCTGACCCGCCCGCTGCTCCCCTCAGCATTGTACTTCATCGATCTGCCTGTTCTGCTCCCCACTCTGTCTCTGGTGAATCCTCTCACCCTCTGCATCTCTGGCCTGTACCCCAACTCTATATGAATAAATAACTAAAAAGGAAAAAAAGAAAAAAAAACTGGGGTATAACAGGCCAGAGGTGGGGGGTGATGGTGAGAGGATTCACCAGAGACATAATGGAGAGCAGAACAGACAGATACACTGAAATACACAGTTGAGAGGAGCAGTGGACAAGACAGGAGAGGACGCCTGCACCATGTGAGCAGCTCCTGGCTGGGGATCAAACTCATGCCACAATAGTTGGCAAAAGCTTGATAGGCTGAGACTTTAACTGCCAGAGGCCCCTGTTCTTATCTTTTGATCATTGATCTATCCATTTGAAAGGGTTCTTGGACATTGACAGATATCAAGCAGCCTAATATTTGGGGACCCATGAAAATAGAGTTCTTCTTGGGCTACATATGGAAGTATTGGGGTGCTTTGAAAAAGTACAGTTTAAAACAGACTTTAAATATAATAGTTTATTTTTACGTCATTTTGTGCATTTTTTCATCTCAGTTGCAATCCCCGTGGGCTTCCCATCACCAAATCACCGGTGTGCCATCACCATAGTACAATGTATTTCCCTCCCCCCCACTGTTTTTGATCCCATTCCCCAATCCACCCCCATAAAATGTGTCTGGTATATAGCTAAAAACAGACTATTTCTTTAACAATTTGCTGTAACCCTGGCTTATATCCCTGTGTGTTATTCAGAGGAATATAATAGGTTCAACCCTTGTCAAAGATTCCTGACCACACCCCCACCCACCCCATATCCCACAACCCTTTATAGGATACTGCTGGGCTCTTTCCCCCCAATTATTCCCACCCACACCCCTCTGGTGACCTCAGTTCTACTGTCTTTGTTAGACTTGTTTTGCTCGAGTTCTGTCAATGCCTTTATTTCTGTATATTCCACATAGGAGTGAAACCATCCTGTATTTATTTGTCTTTGTCCCTCTGGCTTCTTTGACTTTGCATAATCCCCTCTGGTTCCCTTCATATTCTCACAAATGGCAGTTCACCTTTTATTTTTATAGCTAATAATATTCCACTAGTTCTTAGAGGAGGCAGACCTATACTATCAAGCATGCACTTGGTCCACATACCCAAGACCATAGGTGTGTATATACCATATCTTAATCCAGTTATCTGGTCTATAACTTGGTTATTGTAAACAGTGCTACAATGAGCATAGGAGAACATAATTTCCTTGGAATTAATGTTTCTGTATTCTTTGGATAAATGTGAATGGGCTGAATTTCTGGCTCATATGGGGATGTACTTTCAATATTGATTTCTGGGTCGTGTGGTAGATCTATTTTTAATATTGACAGTTCAGAGGCTGGATCAGTCTGTATTCACAACACCAGTGTCTGAGGATTGCCTTTTCCATACCTTTGCCAACATGTGTTGTTTCTTTCTGTATCTATGCCATTCTCACAGGTTGAAGTAGTATCTCATGGTAGGGTTTTGACAGATAAGTGATGCTGAACATGTTTCCATGTGCCTGTAGACATATTTTTGTGTCTTCTTCAGAAAATGTCTACCTAGGGTCCTTTCCCTATTTTTTGATTGGGTTCATTGCTCTTCTGAGTTGTAGATGTTCTTCATAGCTCTTGAGTATTAACCCCACATCATTGGATATATGATGTGCAAATATTTTTTCTTATTCAATTGGGTGTCTTTTTTGGCAGCCGTTTGGTTTGATAGAGCCCCACTCATTTATTATTGCTTTTATTTTCCTTCCCATAGCAGTTGGGTTCACAAAGATATTCCTAAAGCCAATGTTGTAAAGGGTATTGCTTGAGTTTTATTCTATGAATTTAATGGATTTGGGTTTTATATTCAAGTCTTTGATTCATTTTGAGTTGATTTTTGTCTACAGTAAGAGAGACTGACCTAGTTTCATTTTTTTGGCAGGTGGCTGTCCAGTTTTCCCAACATCACTTGTTGAAGAAACTTTCCTTTCTCTCTTATACTCTTGACTGCTTTGTCATAGATTAACTCTCCATATATGTGTTTGCTTTTGGGCTCTCCCTTCTATTACATTGGTCTCTCTTTACTCTAATACCTTACTATAAAAGAGCATAAAGCAAGCGGCAGAAGTCTGGCCTTTCTTTTTCCAAATCCCACTCCTCCTCCTTTTAGAGCCCCTCAGCTGCCAACCCCACCCTGCCTTTGGGCTTCTCCTTCGGCTGAGCCCCTGAAGCACTGAGTTCCATCCCCGACCCCTTTTTTTTCTTCAGTCATTTGGCTTCTAATAACAGAAATTAACCTCCCTCAGAGAGTTCACTGTTCTGTACACAAGATAGATCTTGTCTCTTTGACTAAATTCCTAGTTCTTAGAGGAGGCAGACCTATACTATCAAGCATGCACTTGGTCCACATACCCAAGACCATAGGTGTCTGAAAGGTTCAGATATATCTACCTACCCTATTTATGAGTATCTCAAACCAATAATCTTTAAATACTTGCTTAAAATTTGCTCAGCAGGATAGGACCATGCTGACTTACTAGTAATAAAATTACATGCCTCTTCCTATATGTTAAACCTAAGGGATTTATATCATACACTGAACATGATGAAAATGCTTCTCTTTTAATTCGTACAGAACTGGGATACAGGCCAGAGGTACAGGGGCACTGAGAGGATTCACCAGCGCAGGGAGCAGAACAGGCTGACTGATGAAGTACAGTGCTGAGGGGAGCAGCGGGCAGATCAGGAGAGGTCTGCTGCACCACATGGGTCACCTCCATGCAGGTGGGGATTGAACTAATGTGGAAGTGGCTTTTGCTTCCTTTTTTTTTTTTTAACATTTATTTATTTATTCGTACAGAACTGGGGTATAGGTCAGAGATGCCGTGGGTGAGAGGATTCACCAGAGACAGAGTGGGGAGCAGAACAGGCAGATTGACGAAGTACACTGCTGAGGGGAGCAGTGGGCTGGTCAGGAGAGGTCTGCCACGCCATGTGGTAACCTCCTGGGGCAGGCGGGGATCAAACTCATGCAGAAGTGGCTTTAGCTTCTTAATGCTGTGCTTTAACCCGCTGCGCCATCAGGGAGGGCCGAAAATACTTTTTATAAAAAATAATGTACATATATAGTTACAGATCAAACAATACATACATGCTTGGGATAAAAAATGCTATAACTTCCCCCATCAGTTCCCAGTTCAGAGTCAACTTCTTTTTAATCTTTTTGAATTTCAGTTCTTTGGATGGATCTAGGGTTGACAGACTGAGAGAATAAAAAAAGAATACAGTATGCCCTGCTGAGTTTGAATTTCATATAAACAATGAATAAACATATCCCAAATGGTGCATATTGTTTTCTCTGGCATCTTTGGGTGGGTTTCCCATATAACAGAGTCACATACATTATACCTATAATGTTTTTCTATTTCTACTTCTTCATTTACCAACATGTTAGTATCTTTGGAATTCCAAATGCAAAAGTTTCAAAGTTCCATAGTTATATTTTATATTCTATTACATTTGCCTCTATAACATTTTTTAAGAGTTAATTTTATTTATGTATACAAGAACTGCGGTGTAGGCCAGAGGTGGGGTGTGGGGGTGGTGCAAGGATATGCCATAGATAGCGTGGGGGCGCAGAACAGGCAGATCTAGTGAAATACACTGCTAAGGGGAGCAGCAGGATCGAACTCATGCCACAGTGGCTGCTGACAGCCTGACAGTGCTGAGACTTTAACCCCTGCACCAGCAGGGAAGCCCTGCTTTGGAACTTCCACTAAATGCTTAAGCCTATATTTATTGAACCATCAAATCTCAACAGCTCTTCTTGGCTACTTCGTAAATTAAGATCATATTACTATTCTACCCTTTCTTATACTTTTTCTTTCTAATTCCCACCTTTTTGCCACTTTCACATTAACAAGGTTAAGATTTGTATTCTCTCTACTATTATGGGTTTATATCTTTTTTAATTTCTAAGATTACTTTAGCAAGGTTTCTAGCAGGGTAACCAATGTGTTTCCTGGATTGACCTTCTCGAACTACAAAGAAATTCAGAAAACTTACTTGATAATTTTCATTGTTCTATCTTTCAGCAGCTTGGTGCTCCTAAGCCAGAGGTCTGCCTGAGGTTAGGGTCTCCCCAGAAAAATGGTAGTCACAGATTGGCAGCACCTGGTGGCTCTCCTCAATAGAATAATCTAGGGCCTAGTTTTCCCAGATTTCTTTCTGCATAGGTTGGCATTCCTTAGGAGATAAAGTGGGGTGGCCCTTCTTCGGAAGTACCATCCTCACTCCCACATAGGGCAAGAAAGCCTCCATAGCAAGAGTTCCCCTTCGTCCTTCTTTCCATTTCACTCCCATCTCCAGCCTTCAGATCTCAATTCTGGCACCATTTCCTCAGACAATCCTTCCTAGTTCCCCAACTTGATCCAGGTCTCTCTTGTGTTGGTTCATAAACCATTTTTCCTCATTTGCAGTGCTCATCTCAATTTGTAGTGCTTACGGAATGAGCCCAGTTCTGTGTTCTGTTCCAGCATCGAAACTGTGCTGGTACATAGTCGGTACATGATAATCTCATACGTGAATGATCATGAGCGGTCACAAAAGAATCATCCCTTCAGCTACTTATAGCCCACATAGTTTCTAAGTGGACCCCACATATGCTCCAAATTTCTATAGATCTGACATTGGACTAGGCACAGAAATGCAGGCCTTCATTAGCATTGCCCAAGCCTGTCTCAGGCTTCCCAGGCTTGTGTCTGAAGCCTCAGCCCTGGCCACAGTGAGCCCAGTGGTTAGCGAGGTGGGTTCTGGTGCAGACCACAGGACTGGAGCCTCATTGGGCCCTCTGACCTCCCAAGGTTTCTGTAGGGACTTGGGGTGGAACAGACAAAGTTATGACTGGTTTTTGGGCAAGGCCCTGGGAGCTTGGAAGGAAGAGAAACAGCCAGTTTACCCAAAGGGTGAGAGGGAACTTAGTTGAGGCCCCAGACACGAGGGGACCGTGCAGAAGCCTCCCAGACTTCCAATGGTGACATCTCTGGTTGGGAACAGAAGAGCCCCACACCTCAGCTACATTTTGGCTATGGCTTCCCGATGGTGAGGCTCTTATTAAATTTGGGATTACCATGTGTAAAGCGCAGTCTGAATTTTGTTTGCTCTGCCATGTAACTTGCCTTTCTAAACACTCAGTCAGAGCTGCAGCTAATCTACTGACCTCAGGCTTAACCGGCAGGTGGCCAGCAGGCCCCACCAAATTCCTCCTGACCTTTTGTTACCTGGCCTAGAAGGGAGAGACCTCTTGTTTTGGAAGTGTTTCTCCTCCCCCCAAACATTTTCTGTATTAGGAGTCTTTTGTCACCATAAATCTGAAGCAGGGGGGATTATGACGGGTAGGCTGTCACCCAGATTGTTTCCTCCAGAGGATAATGGGAAAAGTTTTCAGCTTGGCCTAATGAAACCTTTATTCAGGCAACAATGCCATTTCCATTAAATTAAAGCTCTAGTCTTAACAATGCCTCAGAACAAACCCAATTTGAATATTTAATTTGGGATAGAAGGAGCTGAGTAAACAACTCTCTCCCTTCTTCCCCTTCTGGAGATCCCTTCAGCACACCTGAGGAAGATTCTGGAGTTGTTGCTATCAGCTTAGCAGCTGTTGCAGCGAACATCAAAGGTGGGAAAATCTAAATCTTTAATATTCAATGGACAGCAAAATGTGTTTGGTCTTAACCTAAAAAACAAAAAATAGGCCCAGCAAATAAATGTTGATCAGATAAGCCAAGAACTAATACCTACCTGTTTTGAGCCTTGCAAACAAGGTGGATCTTTCGGGTGAGTGTTCTCCCACCCCAAGTGCTCAAGATGTATCAGCAACGGAGCCTAAAGATCCCCTGAGAATGTGTACCACCTCAAACCTCACCCAAATTCCTCCTCCTTTGTTCTTCAAAGAGAATACCTAAGAGAAAATGTCTAAATATGCTTGATTTAAAAAAAAAAATGACTGTTGTGACGTCAGAGGCATTGTAGAGAATGGAATTTTCTGTATCTTTCTCCTCTACCTGGCAACCAAGCAGCGAGGCAACAGGCACCTGAGAGCTGCGAGTTGTGTGTGGGCTCCTCTGCGCAGAGCATCAGAATTACCCAAGAATAATTTCTCTGTGATCATTTATATAATTTTCTTGTCCCTTATCACAGCATGTCAGCTAATTCTTGGTCTCCTTTTCCCCTCTTGCTTCCTAGGGGAGACCCATCATTTGTTCTGTCCTCCCAGGGATGGTAATCAATCCTAAGGAGTCTATGTTCTGGCTCCATTTCCTCATCTCTTCTGTTTTCCTTCATTTCCATAGTCTTTCCCTACAGTAGAGATGATCAGAAGCAGCTTAATCACACTGTGAGAGGGTGAATCATCACACTGACACACTTGATTTCTCTGTCAAGAACCCGGCTTCTACCCTGCCAGCGAAGAGAGGGGAACACAAGGAAGGAATG
The DNA here is from genome assembly GCF_000260355.1 of Condylura cristata. Classification (NCBI taxonomy): domain Eukaryota; kingdom Metazoa; phylum Chordata; class Mammalia; order Eulipotyphla; family Talpidae; genus Condylura; species Condylura cristata. The sequence goes on from NW_004567121.1 coordinate 15,547,122, forward strand.
TTTCTGGCACCAGCGACCTGTTGGCCCTTGACCCAAACCTCAGCCCACTGAGTTACCATGAGTGACCTTGTGTGAGAGCAGCTGCTATGGCCAGAGTGCGTGACATCATCGGAGAAATTCGAACCAATTCTCAATGTTCACTCCAGGGGTTAGCCATCAATTTCCAGTGCAAAAGGAAGCACTTAAGGTGATTTTAGAGACTGGTTATGGTGATCACCCCAGCACCAGGAGGCTGAGCCTAAAACCCAGGGCAAGCTCCTTCTCAGGGGAATTGTGTGCTCATATGTACACACACAAGATGGATGGGAATGAAGTTCGGCACACAGCTTTTATGGGTGACTGGTGCTTGACCAAATCACACACATCACAGCCACACAGCCAAGGCTCCTGTGCTCAGACATAACTTTCCACTGTTCATTTCATCAACAACTCCAGCCATCTATCAACCAAGCTCTGGCAGTGCCACCCTTTTCTTTGCTCAACTTCTGTCTTTGTTCAACTGACTTACAAAATCTCCTGGCTTTCCTTTAGTCAGGGATATCACAGGCAGAGTGGCCAGGACCCACCTGGGTATATCACTTCCTCAGCAGAAATGGTGGAGGGAGGCCTCTCTGGTGGTGCAGGGGTTAAAGTGTCAGCACTATCAAGCTCTCGCCAGCCACACCAGTCATGCAGCAAGATTTCAATCCCCAGCCAGGGAGCTGACCCACATGGCCCCACAGACGTCTCCTGTCTCGCCCGCTGCTCCCCTCAGCAGTTTATTTCAGTAGATCCGCCTGTTCTGCTCCCCACCCTGACTCTGGTGAATCCTTTTACTCCCAGCACCTCTTACCTATACCCCAGCTGTTGTATGCATAAGTTTTTTTTTTTTTTAAAGAAATGGTAGAAGGGTAGAAGCAGCTGGCAGCCAGCCCCTCTCTCCTTGGGCAAGTTAATGTACTCCTCAGAGCCTCAATCTCTGATCGCTAACAAGGGAATTAATAAAACCACCAGTGTCAGAGGACAATCATGAAGACAGAGGTGTTACGATAAGGCCCTAACACCGTGCCTGATGTACAGAAACACTCAGTGAGTGTGAGCTGCTACTACTATTGCCCTTTGGGACCTTCTGATCCTCAGTGGGGTTTTTTCTGTCCTTTAAATAGGCCCATGGTTATAGGAATTGTGCTTTGAAGTCACCTTTTGGACATGCCAATTTACCACATTTCTGCTAGTTCCTGAGCAGAGCCACACAGGGCAGAGATGGAGCCTGACAGCTGGCTAGGGCTCGCTCCTGCCCAGCCTCCTTTCTCCAACTTTGCATCCATCATCCACCACTAGTGGGTGCTAGGATGCCTCAGAGACACACTGCCCCTGCTCTCATGGGTCAGTGCTCTGGCCCTCAGGGGTGAGGACCCACAAGAAGGGCCACATTCACTTCTCAGACTCCTCGGTAAGGCCCTGGACAAGCACTAAAGAACACACCTGGGCCTATTTCCATGTCCACCTCTGCCAGCACAGGAACATTTTCATTCCAGGTCCCTGACAGTTCACACGGAGTCACTCCCCTCCCCAACCCCACCCAGAGGATGAAGTCAGTCCCGTGGCCTGGGATCGGGGTCCCGCCTCACGGTCCAGTCCCCAGCTGGCCCCTGTGTTCTCTCCTTACCTGTCACCTGAATAACTGCCTCTTACAGCATCCCGGACTTCATCTCTTTATCCTCATTCTCAAGGGAGCCAGCAAGAACTTGTAAACAGAAAAATCAAGACGCTCCAGTGGCTTCTCAGTGAAACAAAATGCAGCTTCCTCAGCCTCCCAGTCTCTGCCTCATACCACGCTTTTGCCTCATACCATGTTCTGGTGTTCACTAGGCTCCACCAGGCTCCTGGTCTTTGCTCTTGCTATTGCCTCTGCCTGGAACGTTCTTCCCTTCAACCTTAAGTGGAGGTCCAGTCACTTTCTAAACTATCAACTCGTGCTATTATCTTCACCGCACCTATCCCAACTTGAAGCAGTCTTCGTTGTGTACACGCAGCAGACTGTCTCCATTGGAATGTCACTCCACGAGATCAGGAAATTTGTTAGTCTAATTGACTACTCACCCTGAATGCCTGGCACTTGTTAGGCTCTGATGAATGTCTGTGGGATGAGTGAATGAAATCTTTACCTCATTAACCCCAAATTCCTGCCAAGTCAAACATTTCCTGAAATCTTCATGAGATTCATGCCCCTGGTAAGGCCTTTCTTCCTACTCCCAGGACTTCTAAGGTCTAATACAAATTTCGCCTCCAATTCCATAATGTAATTGCTCCATCTTTTGATCTCTAGCAAGCCTTTTACATGGATCTAATTTGAGAACATGTTCTGTCTCCCCTGTGAGTTCATGAACACTGTGGGCAGAGGGAATCCAGGGTCTCCTGTGCTGGCTTCTCCTCACGTCCCTGTGCACAGGGAGAACAGAGTCAGAGGTGTGCGCTGCTGAATCAGGGCCATGCACCTGCCTAGGTAACAGGAAGGCTTTTTGACATGAGGATTCTGCCATTTCTGTTCCTAAGTCTTGGGATCCCTTTACTGCTTCTTGGCTCCCCCTGTCTTAGTCACCCCCTTCTCTTTTACTTCCATGTTCCCTTTAAGGCCTGGTTTCAGCTCTTGACACCCAGGATTGAGAGTATCACTTCTCAGAGTAGTTTCTTTCTTTTTTTTCTTTTAAAGATTTATTTGTGCATACAGAACTGGGGTACAACCCAGAGGTGCAGGGGCGGTGAGAGGATTCACCAGAGACAGAGTGGGGAGCAGAACAGCCAGACTGATGAAGTACACTGCTGAGGGGAGCAGCAGGTGGGTCAGGAGAGGTCTGCCGCGCCATGTGGTCACCTCCAGGATGGGGGATTGAACTTATGCTGAAGTGGCTTTAGCTTCTTAGTGCTGTGTTTAAACCTGATGCACCCAGTAGTTTCACTTAACAGTTAGCCCTGACCTGAGGTGAAGGGAAGATGTTCTGTTAGCGGAATTTCAGTATTATTAAGACCCACCTCACCCCACACAAATTCTTACCTGTGCTGTTTAAATCCTGCCTCAGAGGTGACTACTCGCTCTGAATCTCTCAAGCTCAATGGGGTCTCAGGACAGAAGCCAGTCTCCCTGAATTCCCTGAAGGGAGCTAGATGCTGAGAAAAATGGGATGAGCGGTCATATCCTGGAGCTATGTCCACACAAAGATTAGAAAGGAGTTTCTTCTCTGACTGCGCAGCCCACTCCAGCCCCCGCCACCTGCTGAGAGTATAAGAGAAGGTTAGGCAGGGCCCATGGTGCATGTGGGGGAGACATCAGGCTATGAACAGCCTCACCCCCAAGTGCCTGCAGAGTGGCAGGTCCCGAAGCTGAAAGTGAAACACATAGCTCCATAGTCTATCTTCCCACACCTACAGAGAGCCCAAGTCTCACAGGTGGGGTGAGGCAGGTGATTGGGGTGAAGAGGGCTTGCCTTTATAATGCAACAGCTCAACTTTTAGGTTGGCCAAACATATCTTTGCCTGGAATTTCATGAGGAAGTCACCAGCAAATCCTGTGGATTCTAGGTCAAACACACACACACACACAGAATCTGTCTGCTCGTCCATTGTCACTTGTGTCTCCAGGACACCTTGCCACTTTCCATACCAGGGCCATTATATCACAGGCGTCTCCTAACTGCCATCTCTATTTCCTCTAAACTGTTCTCCATCCAGCATTCAGAGTGATCTGAAAATGTACACCTGACTGTCATTCTCATTACTCTCACCCCTGTCAGTGGCTGCCCATCAGAGTCCACCTAAAATCCAAACTCACTAAATCCCGCATAGTCAGGCCCTTGGTAATCTCACATCCTTCCTTCATGTGGCCTCAGGGACACCGGCCTTCCCATTGTCAGAGGCAGGCCCTCTGGCCTACCCCGGGGCCTGCCTTTCACATTGCCTCTGTGTGAGCACCTCATCTCATCATTGTCCCTTTACTGAATTGCTTCTTCTCACAAATGAGACCCTCAGGGAGGCTTGCTCTGCTCTCCTGAGTGAGGCCCCTCTGTCAGGCTATCTACCAAGAAGACCCTACCTGGTTTCACAGAACTTTAAAATTATTTTCTAATTGCACAAATGCTTACTGTTTGGCATGCAAGCTATGTGTGGAAAGCAATTTTTCCTTCTCATGAGGCCCTAGCACTTCACAGAGTCTTTTTGTTCAACGTTAGATCCCCAGCATCTAACAGTATGACCAGCACACAGTAACATTTGATTCACTATATGAATCAAAATGGAGAAGTCCTCTCTCCCACTGTGGTAGTACCTGAGATAACTTTCTGGCCTCCATGTCCCTGGAGCAGAGCAAGATGAGATACAGAGGCCATCTCAGAAAATCTCCTGAGAAGCATCACATATTCTCCAGGGCCAAGTAAGCATGGGAGAACTCTGTTTTGGCAAGAGCAGAGAATTCTAATTCCCTAAGGTGACCAAGATCTCTGGCCCTGATTGACAGTGGAATGTTTTCACTTTGAAAAATTACTTCAAAAACTTCATAATTTAGCATTAAACAGGATAGTAAATTATCTAGTCCAAGGAGGAAGAAACTGATACCTGAACAAATACTAGCTTGCCTGAAAACACTAATTTGTTATTGGTGGAGTTAGAGCTAAAATCTAGTTTCTGATTCTGAGTCCATTGTTTTTCTTGTTGCAGCTCATTTTCTCTTGTGTTCTCTCCCAAAGCCTGAGTGTGAATTGCCTTAGGAATAGGCAAATATAAAATATAGGCAGCATATAGGTCATGTATCCTATTTTTTCCCCTTTTGTGCTTTATTTTTTAACTTTTTATATATGAAAAATTTACTTTTTTTTTTTTTTTAAAGAGAATAGTGTATTAAACCTCCAATTCACCAATAAATTTGTGGCACTATTCTGGAATTTTCATCTTTTCTATTGGTTTATTTATTGTTATGTCATTTTGATTTAGCTGCCAAAGCTTGAAACCGGGTAGTATCAATTCTCTAATTTTGTTTTTTTAAAAGACTATCCTGGGCCCTCCCTAGTGGCACAGTGGGTTAAAGCACAGCACTAAGAAGCTAAGGCCACTTCAGCATGAGTTGGATCCCCGCCTCTAGAGGTAATCCACATGGCGCCGCAGACCCCTCCTGACCAGCTTGCTGCTGCCCTCAGTAGTGTGTGTACTTCATCGATCTGCCTGTTCTGCTCCTCACTGTCTCTGGTGAATCCTCTCACCGCCCCTGCACCTCTGGCCTGTATCTCAGTTCTGTATGCATAAAAAAAAAAGACTACCCTAATTTAATATTTTCAAAATTTCACTATACAACACCACACAGTATGGACAAAATACATCAAAAGTTTGGTACCTCAAGGCTCATTTACAGGTGCAGATAAGTGTACCTCACATGGCAAAGGTCAAGGACTGTATCAGTTATCACTTGCTGTGTAACAAACTGCCCCCAGACTTGGTTGTTTCAACAGCCATTGTTAGCTCATGATGATGCAAGATGCTGACTTGGATTCCCTGAGCAGTTTTTCTGCTGGCCATCAGGCCCACTCACAGGCAGTGGGCAGGAGCTCAGCCTGGCAGGAGCCACTTAGCGCTGGAGGCCTTCTTCATATCACATCACTGTACATACAAACACACAGGAGTACCACCACCACACATCTCTAATATTTAGCAGGATGGCCCAGGCTTTTGCCACAAGTAGCTGGCCCCCAAAAGCATCAAGAAAGAGCAAACCCCAACAAGCAGGTGACTTTCAAACCTCGGCCTTTGCTGGCATTTATGAACTTTTCGTTGGCCTAAGGAGCCAAGTCAAGTGCACAAGAAAGGGGGTCCGGAAACAGACTTAATTTTGTGCTGGGAGTGGCTTATTGTGGCTTTTTTTTTTTTTTTTTTTTTTATCTAGCACAAGGGTAGCACAAGATAAACCCCTTCAGTGTCATATTCATATTGAGAATACTAATCATCCCAAGGCTCATCTAGGCTGTTGTGGGTAAGGAGGCTGAAGGGAGGGTAGAAGAAGCACCTGGCTGTAAAGTAAGGGCAGATAGGGTGCAAGCTGGGGACCAAGTCCAGGGCTCTTGTCATGCATTGAGTGCAGTGAGCTGACCAGGAGTACCCCAGAAGAAAGACCTCACACAACTCAGGAGCTGCTTCATTCTAATTCTCCCCTGACGCCAGCAGACGCTCCTTATATAAGTGGCTTGCCCAAGAAAGGGAGCATGCCTTCCTCTCAAAACGGGTGGGTCAGGGTTGTGGCCTCTAGTCCTAAAAATAAAGTCTGTGAAGGAAAATGAAGCTAATGCACCTGAAGGTGAAACCACGGGTCAGGTGGACAAAGCTTTTAAATGGACTGTCTCCTGTGTGGGAACAGCATGGTGACGTCCCCCAAGCTCAAGGAGCGCTCCAGCGTCAGGAGACTTGGAGACTTGGAGACTGCCAATCACCAAGGACAACCACGGGCGAGCCCTGGCTCTGACCCCCTCTAACAGAAACATGATTAACTTCCAGATTCTCGCACTGGTGGGCTGTGGGCTGCCACCCAAATCCTGCATTTAATTGACAAAGCAGAGTCCTTATTCTAGATCGAGTGGGCGATTTTCACACAACAAACCAACATTTTCAGATCCTTCCGCTGAAAGTTCTCCGTGAACCTGTCCTAGGAGGTTGAGGTACGCCTCCGGGGGCCTTTCCACAGACGGTGAGGGAGGGACGGGGCTCTGAGGCCTTTCTTGTAGTTCCAGACAAATTAAAAACCTCCTTACCAGCCATTCATTCCGAGAAGGCCTCTTCCTTCCTCAGCAGGGGGCTCCAGTGTTGGAAGGAGATCGGATTCTGGGAGGCTGAGCCTCCTGGAGCTCTCAGGAAGGGGAGGCTGCAAGAATGGAAAGAGAAAGGCCCTAACCTTGGAGATTGGCAGGCAGGGAGTGGGGGCAAAGTGCAGCCCAGGTCACTGGGAAAAAGCCCTCAGACTAAGGGAGTGGGGGAAAGTTCCACTGCCAGCCTAATTATGAAAGAAGCCTGGGTAGAGGGGGCGGGAGAGCCTACCGGAGGGAGAAAGGGAAGCTAGACGTGGCAGAGATTCTCTGGGG
>NW_004567121.1:15554312-15561812 GCF_000260355.1 Condylura cristata
TCAAACAGGGACCGGTTAATGACCGATTTGGAGAGGCCTGGGACCCCCAAAGAGGGAGAGCAAATGCTTTATTAAGGGCGGGACGAATTGATTTCCCAAAGAAGAACGGCACCGTTTCCTCCAAAAGCCCTCTCTAGGCTTCCTTGATCTGCCCTGGAGGCAGCAGGTGACCTCCACACCGGCCCGCTGTGGCGCCTTTGTTCCGGGGCATTCTGCAGCCTGCCCCGCCCCCATCCCTCGCACCTGGCGGCGGCCTCTGCGCGCCGGGTCCATCCTCGGCCAGTTGTCTCTTTGGGGAGCGATGAGTGGAGGCCTTTGTAGGTGAAAAGCCACGAGTCCGCCACTCCGGCTTTCCCTTCGCGTGAACATTCGCCGATGGTTTCCCTATCCCTCTGACAGCCAGGGAAACCTATGGGAGGCTGTGTGGTGGTGGTGGTGGGGGGCATAGGTTAGCCTGCAATACTTGATGTGACAAGAACAGTCCCTGACTGAGACTACCAAGCCGGCAGACCCGCACGATTCCTGGAGAGACCCTGCTATTCAAACTCGGCTGGGCCCTCGGTCCCCAGGTATTCCCTGCTGAGTTCTCATCCAGTCCCTGCGAGGTTTGCTAATTTAATTGTGTAATGGCCCACACCTGAGACATTCCCGGCACTATCTTTAGGACATTCATCACTTAGCTTAAAAGATAGACTAATAAGAGTATTAAGACAGGGACTTAGACATTGAAAGCTTTTACCATCTCAGACATCAAAGTCAAGCAGAAGAAAACTGGAAGGGATGGGGGGGGAGGTGACTGCAAGTTAGGAAAAGCAACAAGAAGTAATTAAAGTTCTTGCTAAGTGAGTCTGAAATATGTATTTAGCCCTTGTAAATTAAATACCCTAGGTTTTTGAGGAGCGATTTCCCCCAAACATCTATTATTCACATCAGTAGGGCAGACGGTAAGCCAGTGTAAGATTTATAGAAACTAAAAGACTTCCTATGCTAAAGGTTAATGAAAGTGTAATTTGAATCATGAAATCTTTATGTACCGGCTCAGTTTACACTGAGGGGTCGTTAAGGACGCGTTTGGGGCAGGGTGGCCGCTGACGTCACAGCAGGCATTGGAGTGGGCGGGGCCAGGATGCTCTGCATGTAATTCTTTTAAAATATAAAAGCTTCCCTCTTGCCTGCTCCGTCTCTCCAGCTGTAACAACTTCGCCGGCTGTCTTGGTTCCACCCCGAGGATTTCGCTGAGAGAACCCGTTAGAGGGAATCAGGAAGCAGAGAAAAGGTCACAAATAAGCACCTCAGGAACAATGAAAGCTTTTCTCTATGCAGCAGTGGGAGAGTTGCTAGAAAAACTAGAAAGGTATTAATCAGAAGTGGCTATAAATCCTCTGGAGTTTTGCTCTTATAAAACTCCTCAGAGAAAGTCTTGAAGGAAATGCAGGTCAAAGCCCAAAAAAGCTCTTGATCAGAGATTGCTGGAGGAAAATCTTCCCAGACGCGGTTTAATAGGCAGCAATCACCCCAGGAGTGGGGAAGCCAAGTACGCTTGAAACATGGTTGCAATTCCTAATAGGTCTTGTCACACTTAAGGCACTGCAAGCTCCATCCAACGAACAGCTGAAGCTAGCTGGCGATTCATAAAGCCAACAGTTTAAAGTTTATTATGATGAAAGCACTTAATGACAGCCATCGTAGGGGCCCATCATTTATAAAGCTGTGCTGAGTATTAGACATGTAGCATGACCACCAATTTTATGTCACAATTGCTACCATAAAATGACCTTTGGTGATTTTTGCTGCATGTGGTGGACAGCTCTTCCTTCACATTAGTGCTCTGTGGCTTTCTTTGCAGACTATTATGCTGTCTAAAGCTTATTTGGCACTGTCGTGAGCCTCAACCCTTGTTATTACCCCAAAGGCCTGTCTAAAAAAAAAAAAAAAAAGAAAAAAAAGAAGAAGAAAAAAAAAAAAAAAAAAACAACACCTCATGCTCTATTACGCCACTCTAATAATTTACAGTTCTTACCAGCCTTGGTTAGTGTAATATTTTAATGCAAATATGCTTTACCATTGCATTTTATGTAAAAAAGAAAAAAGTTCCCATGCTTCTGGCTAGTGCAATATCCATTTGATAGGAGTTCACTGAAACCAGCCTCTTATTCCCTCATCAGTTCTCATTGAATGGGCTTGATTTTCCCTGGTCGGTTAAAACACCTCCAGGGGTGGGGAAAAAGGTTAATTAAACTTCCCTTGAGAAAGAGAGATTGTTTTTTAAGATCCAATGTGTGATAAACCCACCTGAGGCAGAAACACCGATTCTTATTTCCCTACATCCAGTCCCAATGCAAATTTACATCTGACTAACATTATTTAATTAGGATTCCATTTTCCAACCTGCTTTGTGTAGTTAGAAAGTGTTTGAATACACAGCCACTTTACCGCTCCCATTGCACACGCTGCTGACAAAGTAGTCTGTCCATGCTACACCACCTTTAAATTGTGTATATAATTTTATAAATGATATAAAATCTGCTTCTAGTCCCTGGGGGGAGAAAAAAACCCCACAAGCATGGCACACTGCAATTTTGGAAGGATTTAAAATATGTGATTTCTGCTGGTACCTACTGTATTGGGTTTTATATAAAGCTTTTTTCAATAAGGTAAATTGTTACATGACAAACTCATCTTCCACCATTATCATCTGCTGTTTGTGTTTAACAACAGGAGTCCCGCTCGAACAAAACTGTTGTAATGGCTGTACAAATTACTCAGCTGAAAGCTTTTCACCAAACAAAACAGTATTAATCAGCAGTTCTTATGAAGGTGCTAATTAAAAACAATTTTCTTCCTCAGTTTGCAATACTAAAGCCATCTTCACTTGCACAGTCTCCAATATGCAGTGACTGTATTTGCTCACACTTCAGGCTCTCCATTAACTATTGAATCTCCTATTAGCCATTTTATTACATTTCTGTTTACAAGCTTGTTGACATTTTAAAAGTCACAGTATGATCTGTTTTATCTATTAAAAAACGTATTAATTGAAAAATCAGGGGGGCAAAAAAGGCAAACTCTACACTCCCAAGTACACAGACTTCCAGGGCAGAGGACAAGGTGAACAGTCTTGGGCAGTAAGTAAGATCTCCAGGTAAAATGAAATCAGAGAACTGAAAGTGGCTTTTTAGGCACAACTTTTTGGTAAACACCCACAGACTTCCCACTAATTTGGAAATTTTCCTTGCAGGAAAACATCTGCCTTCTGTCTACATTCAGTGTCTTGGGAGACCCAATCTGAGTTCCCAGTCAGTCCTTCCTCTCTGGGAGACACTGAGCCTCATGATGACGTTTCCTCTAGTCTGGACTCGGGAGGTTTTGATCTGGCGGGGCGTGTACCTGACATCTGGGACCAGCCGGAGATGGAGTTTAAACGGCCGCATCCTCCCTGGGAGTGTGTGTACATGAGGGCACGTCTACCTAAACTTTTATTTCCCCTCCTCACTCCCACCCCCTCCCCCGCTGGCATCCTGTCCCCCCTGGCACGACCCCCCCACCCCACAAGAGTCCGATGAAAAGGTCCTGCCAGACAATGCCGCCAAGTTGTTTGGCATAGATTGGAAACAAGTTAAATGCTGACTAATCACAAAGAAGCTGGGTTAAGGGAAAGGGATAGGCCATTCTTATTTAAAAATAAAGTTGAACTCTTAGAAGATATACTCTACTTTGGTAATGAGGAAAATGGAAGGGGAAAAAAAAGCCACCACCACAACCTCCTGCCTATGGTATTAAAACCAAGTTCTTCAGCCGTCAAAAGCAGTTAACTAGTTTAGGACAGACACCTGGCTGTTGAAATAGGGCTCCAGAGGGTCACTAATCCTTCCATTCACTCAGTTAACTGCTGGATCCCCCAAATTGATTCAACAGGTATGCAGTGGTAAATCCAACCCATACTGAAGCCAAAGGGAAAATCAGCAAGGGGCGGGAGCTCTTCTCTGAAAACACCCGAGGAACCAGCCAGAAAAGCTTTTATGGCCCCGACAAGTTTTCTGCTGAATACTGAGCACCTAAATTACCCTTCCCTAATGGAAGTTACATTTTCATGCTCAGTCAAAAAGCCAACAAAATACACAATTTATACAAAATAGCATCAACCTCTTAGGTAGTCTTTTCTAGCACTTTTATCCCAATTCACAGCATATGTCTTGCTATAAAATAAAATATATTTCTTATAACCAACTTGTATGTGGCTGTTCATATCACTCCTTTGAACTGACCATGGGCAGCATTAGAAATATTCTTACGTCCAACCTACCTTACTTAATGTGACAAAGGGAAATCACGAGTTTTATCAGAAGATACAGGTACACAGGGAAGAAGCATATAATAAATAATTTTTATGATTTCCTAGATAGACAGGATTCCTTTTGAAACAAACATATGGACAATTATGTACATAATTATGGAATGGGCATTTCAATTGCCAATGACATAAGACCAATACTGATTCATAGAAATAATTCTTAATCATGAAGTTCAAAAAATAACGCATGGATAAACTTTCTAAAGTAACGCTATTTTCCTTTCTCAATACTGTCATTTCTTTATCATTTGAGAAAATAAAAACAATTTCAGGTCATTTAGTACATCTTAGTTTCTTAAAAACTTTCAAAGAGCCTAGACTGAAGATATTTCCTAAGTGAAGCTCCCGTAAAGAGCAGGTCTACAAAACTCTTAACATTTTACAGGAGATTCTCTAGGTTTTAATCATACAACAAATGTATTTCTTTACAAGATGTCACTTTGTAGGAATATTGCAATTCTTATCCTCACACTATTTTTAGATATTAAAATTACTAGTTTACTTTTAAAAATACAATTTCTCCCAGAAAAATAAACACTGGAATTCTACAGTCACAACACTTGCATGCAAATTGAATTCTGATCAATTCATGTATTTTCATAAGAAAAAAAATGCAGATATGTTCATGGGTCTGCTATTCTGTTTAAAAGCAAAAAAAAATAGACCATCTTAGGTACGACTATAGGGATGGCTTTCCTTTGTCTGGCAGATTTAGTTGCAGGTTTTACAGAAAAATAATTTCTGCTGTATTTTCAGCAGTAGAAATGGAACTACCTGTGTTGCCTTTTAAGACATTTCAAATCCTAATTTTTAAACAAGAAAATATGAAGCCAGTGTGCAACCTCTACAGTCTCCAAAGGAGAGCTGTCACTAGCTGAACTACTCAGCTAAATGGCTGGTTTGCATTGCCCTGGGCTTTATCTAGCACTGAGAATAGACTGCTGTTTTATCCAAAGAGGAATAAATTGCTGTTATTGTGATGTTAGCCCATCACTTGGCATTGCAATTCAAGTTTTTGTGAGAAAGAAATGTATGATCTAACTGCGACTTGACCTATGCCTTCCGAGATTCATCTAGGTGCTCTAATGGAGCAGAAAAAGTGGTGAATACAAGGACATGCAAACTGATAGTGAAAAATTTGTTTGATGATAGAAGTGAGCAGAGAAGATATTTAAGAGTTGCTGTTTTTATAACAGCTAAGTTTGTTTAACATGCAAAAGAATTCACCCCCCCCCTGGCCTCCCACCTATCACTTGAATTGTATACACGTTTTGCCTCTACTGAAGCTATGAGGCTACAGAGTTAACCTACTAATGACATTACTGCTAAAGTGGGCACAGATGATTCCTTACAGATAAACATCTGAATTTCCACAAAAGGCATTAGAGCAAATTCGGGGGATGCATGAGGCAAGGCTTGGGTTCCCTGCAGAAGTCATTCTCTCCTAATCCTTGGTAGCACCTGTGAAATGTTTACTATGCCCTTGAATCACAGCATATAACAATATATGCCGACTTTAAATAAGGTAATTGTACGACTGAGATTTTAAAAATTCCTCCCTGGTCGCCATCTAGTTTATCAATCATTTGTTCAAAATTTCTCTGGAAAGGACCTATTTTGAAAGAGGTCTAGAGAACAGCAGCAGTTAGATTTGAGCCCTGATAAAGGCTCACTTTTCATTCATAGTCAGAGCCTAAATGTGCTCTTCTTGTACCTAAACAGATAATAAGCACTCAGCACACTCCTCCTCCTTGACACAACACATTGAGACTAATCACACATAATTGGAGAGGAGGAGCAGAGGGCTGGCCACGCTATTGTGTCCAGAGGACAAACGGTCAGTTTATGAGGCTTTGGGCTGATGTAGTCATTTCTTATACATCTATAGGGGAAAAAACATCCTGTTTAAAAGGAAAAAGAGAATGAGTGAGAGAGAAAAAAAGATGGCAGACTTAACACAATTAATTTGAGGGAGATCAGAAAGATAAGCTTTATTTTATTTTAACCAGGAAAGAATCATGATGTTTGCTGTGTTTACAGATTAAAAAACTACCGCTGACAAAACAGAACAAAGACCAAGGTTTTCTTTTTTTAAGGGGCGTGGGGATCACCAAAAGCAATTCTGTCTCAATTAAACAGAAATATATTTAGATTGCTTACAAATCCAATTCAAATTCAGACTGTTTATAGAATTGGAAAGATAAACAAAGGTTTGATACAAGAAGAGCAACAAGAAGTCAATAAAGAAAAGCCCTGGACGGCTGGGCGATAAGGTACCCAGGTGAGGACAGGTGGAATGTTGCAAAGGTGGCAGGTCCAGTCCTGGGGGCCTGCCAATCTCGGGGTGCAAAGGTTTGCTGCATGATGGGTCCATGGCAGGTTTTTGTTTCTATGAAAACATTCTCTGTGTACTTGATGTTTTCTTCATCTGTGAGCAGCTTCACCTTCTATTCATTTTTGGTTAAAATAAGCAGAAGTGGGTAATGAAGGTTTTCTTCATAGAGAGCCTGGTTTTCCTTTTTCAGCTGAAAACAATAACAGAAAAAAAAAGAAAAAGAAAAAAGACGAAGCGTCTCAGATTAGGAATTCTTACTGGTTGGTTTTAATGTTGAGTACAATGAAGACTTCTTACCGAACTAAGTATTGTTCTGAAAAAAAATATTGTTCTGAAAAAAAAATCACAAAAAGGGGGTGTCATAAAAAAGCCAAGTTGCATTTGTGACCCTTAGGAGCTATGAGGCACTTCAGGGGGGAGAGCTTTACCACACCACAACACAGCTTCACCACACTAGCGCTTGGCATACAAGTTTCTGCTCTGGGTCCTCTCTGGCCCCAGGAATCAGGCAGGGGCATGTCAGATCACTTGGAGACTGCAGCAACATCTGGGCACAAATGTGGACCCTAAAACATTTCAAAGGCTCTCCAGCCGCTTCTTAGAGGTTTTCCTATTAATGGTGAATAATTCAAACATTCTTTTCCCTGAGGAGGAAAACATCCCAACAATTAGAGCAGCTAGCCTATCTACTTCTCAAGTAAAGTTTAGAGGACCTTTCCTTGATAGATTTTAAAATCTAATCAGGGTTCTCAAATCTAAAGTGCACTTTTCCTCATTTGGCTAGTGATTCTGACAGTCATACTTACTCCAGCAA
>NW_004567121.1:15566812-15570644 GCF_000260355.1 Condylura cristata
ATACAAATAGCTGTTCAGAAGCAGCACACCTAAGGAGTACTTTAATCAAATATTTAGGTTACCTGCCAAAAAGACCATGATCTCTTCAAAATGCAATGCGGATTAAAGTGTTATCTAACACAAGCAGAAAACTAACCTTGGAGTGGAAGTTTGAAATGTGTTCATCATAATTTTCATGTCTTTGGATAGAGAAACCGGCTTTTTCAGCTAGATTGCAAAACTGGTTTAAAGTATTCCCTCGGCGTGGGGCACATACCATCGCTTCCCCCTGGAACATTAAAAAGGGAAATTCACACATTTTAAAGCTGGAAGACAACCAAATTGAACCGAATTGTCAACACATTTAATGGGGCACTCTGAGGCAGAAAACCCGATTGGTCTTGAGGTGTTCACACAGGACAGGCATTCACAGTGAGAAGAATTTTAAGGATAGATACAGGGTCCATAGCAAAACAATTCATTTTCTTCAAATAGCCAGTGGCTACATTTTATCCTTTTCAAACACTGCATGTAATAAACAAAATGTGATTCAATGCTGGTATTCTGTAAAATTCGTCTTGGGTCCAGTGGTTTGAGGTCAACTAGATTTCAGAGAAACTTGTACAGGGCTGTGCCAGGTCCTTGCACCTGCCGGGCAGCTGCCCACACATCGCGATACAGCACAGCTCTAGAGAAAGTGGCAACAGACATCTGTGCATGTTAGCTTATCGAGCCTTGAAAACTTAGTACGAAGAAGTCCTTTATAGAGACAAGCAATCCCGTGGGGGAATTTTCACCTTTGAGACGTACCACTCACCGCCTGTCCTGTGACCAGGCTGTCAGAGACAAGGGTGCAGGAACTTGGCTTCCACTTTCATGACTCCTTGCCAAAGGTCAGCACTAGAGCAAAGCAGCAGACCCCAGCACTCAAATGAGTGCTTTTCAAGGGAAGTGGTAGACTGAGGGTAAGCAGGCTTTTCAAATAAGCTGTCTCAATGAGACCACTGCAGCGAGAACGGGAGGACTTGGAGAAACAGATAACAGATTTCAGAAGAACACCAGACACGCAACACAATGACAGTCTGCTGATGGCCACTGCGCATGGGCGTTTTCTCTCCTGAGATGGGCACAGAATGGTTAAACTTCAGAATGTCCTTTTCTTTTTACTTAAAAGATGACTTTATGCTTCTGTTGATTTTAAGGTTACACCTCACCTCTCTAAGATGCCACTTCAGATTTTGAAGGAATCAGGAAAATATATCCCACTTTCTTCTGAAAGGTGATTTATGGTTCACATCTGCCAACTATTTAGGGCCTGTCCGGCAGGTGCTTTATACACATTGTCTCCTCTGGTCTCCAAACCACCCTGCAATGTAGGTCAGGTCACCTCTGCTTTACATGATGCTTGGAAAGATGGGCTCACAGGTCAAGACATAAGTGGAAAATGACTGGAAACCCATCTACCTGACTTCAGTGTCCAGGCACTTTCCATGATTCTACATGGTCTCTTTTTAGTCATAGTGGTGACAGTAATATCAGTAATAATAATAAGATGTTTCCTTTCAATCCGTTCACAGTTTTCTCAGCAACCTTGTACAGTAGACATTATGTTCCATAAGCAATTAAACACGGAGAGATAGGTGTGAAGACTACGGTGAGGGAGGAACAGGGGTAGGAAAGGTGTCTGGACTGCAGGGGAGTCTCTGCCATTAAATTCTTGTGTCACCTCAGGAAAAATCAAAATAAGAAAATGGTAGAACTGCTGAGTCAAAAGCAACCTTCCCTGGTGGTGCAGTGGGTTAAAGCGAAGCACTGAGAAGCTAGCTAAAGCCACTGCAGCATGAGATCCATCACTGGCCAGAGAGCTGACCCATGTGGCACAGCAGACCTCTCCTATCTCACCTGCTGCTCCCCTCAGCAGTGTACTTCATCAGTCTGCCTGTTCTGTCCCTACTCTGTCTCTGGTGAATCCTCTTACCCACTCCCCCCACCAACCCCAAACCCGGCATCTCTGGCCTAAACCCTAGCTCTTGTATGCATAAATAAATAACTTAAAAAAAAAAAGAAACCTTAGAAGTGATGTGATCCTACTTTCCATTTTGCAGATAAGGAACTCAAGTCATACAGCTGACACACTGAGTTTTCTTTTCCTTTTTTTTTTAAAGATTTATTTTTATTTTTATTTAGTTATGCAGGCAAGAACTGGCCATAGGCCAGAGGTGCTGGGGGTTAGAGAATTCACCAGGTGAGACAGGAGAAGTCTGCTTTGCCAAGTGGGTGGGGAGGGGGGGTGGGATCAAACTCATTGCGCAGTGTCTGGTGATAGCTTGCTAGCACTGAGACTTAACCCCTGTGCCACCAGGGAGGCCTCAATCAGTTTTCTTATCTTTCAAATGGGAAGAACAAAGCCTGCTATGCCTGTCCTTTCCAACTCTAGCAAGTTGTGAGGACCAAATGAGATGATGGATATGAAAAACAAGGTCATTGAGATATGAGATTAGAAACAGCTACAACAGGGCCCTCCCTGGTGGCGCAACAGGTTAAAGCACAGCACTATGGAGCCAGCCTCAGCCACTTTAGTGACAGTTCAATCCCCAGCCTGGGAGGTGACCCACATGGCACAGCAGACCTCTCCTGTCTCACCCGCTGCTCCCCCCCAACAGTGTACTCTGTTGATCTACCTGTCCTGCTCCCCATTCTGTCTCTCACTGTCCCTGGACCTCTGGCCTGTACCCCATTTGATATATGCATAAATAAATAAATCCTAAAAAAAAGAAAAAGAAAAAGAAAAAGAAAACAGCTGCACCAGCTAATAGTGCTATAAAAATTCCATCAATTCTTTCTCCCTCTTCTCTTTCCTTCATTTACCTGTGAGAAAACAGACTGATAGACTTTCCTGGACAGTAAGTGTGTTTTCATACTGTGTTTACATAGACATGTACACACTCTGGTACATAATTATAGCAGCACCAATCATGCCACAACACTTAAGCTTCTGTCAGCTTTTCCAATATTAATTGCTATTTTCAGGCAGTTTTCAAACTTAGCAGCTAAAATTCATTTTGATGTGAAACTAGATATAATACATGGTCTCAGCAGGGGATCAAAAGTCTCCAAGTGAAAAAAAAAATAAAGAGGAAATACTAGTAGGTCATTTTAGTCATTTCTAAGAGCTGGTTGCCGTTGTGGATTTTTGAATATGGAAGTTGTTTTATTTTAAAGTCACCTGCAAAAATGGCCTGCTAGTTACAATCGAACAGCTGACTTTTAACAGCTATTATCTAGGTGACACAGCATTAGGTTTGCAGGGCTACAGGTTTCCCGGTGGGTTGACGGTTGCATTTACAAAGCACATGCTCCCCATACTCCCCCCAGTAACCAGTTGGGGTGAGCTGGAAGGGGCCCCCAAGTGAACATATGGTAGTGCTCTCTGCCCAGACATCTCTTTTCTCCTTGAGGTGTCAGCTTACCTGTCCATCTCTCACCTCCCTGTGAAACCGCAGCCCCTCCCGGCTTTATTTTATTATTTTTTTAAATTTTCCTCAGCACTCAACACTACACACACACACTATATCCTGTTTGTCTCCTCCAGCTAGAAGATATACTCCAGGACAACGGGTCTTCTCATGGCTCATTCGCTGCAGTTTCTCAGTGCCTTGCATATAGTAGATGCTCAATATTTGTTGAGAGAATAAACTCAATCCAGATGTTGAGTACCCTGAGAAGCACAAATCTTTGGGGATTCAAAGGCCAGGTCCTAGAAGCTTTCACAGGGTCAGTGGCTACGGTGGGCTATTAGAGGGGCTTTTTGTGCACAGCGCAGTGTTCACAAAGAAGAGAAAGAGGGGCAGTA
>NW_004567121.1:15570925-15612338 GCF_000260355.1 Condylura cristata
TCATCATTATTATTTTCTTGAGGGGCAGTACTTTAATCTCTAATATTCAGTGAAGAGTTTTTAAATGTTTTCTTTTTAATTGAATATCAACACCTTTGAGATGTGATTAATATTTAGGAGGGACAATACTACATCGTCATTCATTCACAAAACATCCAATGAGCCCTACTGAGCGCCCACACCCAGTCTCTAATGACTAGTTTTAGGGCCCCTGGCTCTCACCCTGCCCCCCAGCCCCACTGGAGCAGGACACTTCTGCTCAGAGGAATAAGCCTCTCAACGGAGGCTGCAACAATCAAAACAAGGGAAAAAACTATAGATTTCAAATTAGCCCATCACTTCAGAAAAATTATTTTCAATTTACCAAAGCACAACTTTCTAGGCATTCACAGCCACAGAGTCATTTTAAACTCAGAATGAACACTCAATTGAATGTAAAATTTTGACTGATGAGCAGAAATTTGAGAGAATTCACTTATCCCCGGAGAGGGGGACAGTTCCACTAAACAGCAGTGATATTATTTACATTGTGAGCTCAGTTGTTGCTATTTTGCTAGACTAATCTATACTCATATACTAAAGGGTGTGGATGTACTTCTGGAAAAAATAAGTATGCTTCAGACATATTTTAAAAGGAATATACTATGCCAGTGAGATGCCTTTATTTCTTTTTCATTTCCAGGCAACCAGCTATTAAGTTCCGATTACATGTTTAAGCTTATGTTTATTTTCTATCCATTTTTTTTTCAACCTGATTTCTGTGATGCTGCATTTGCTTGTTTTCTCCCTGCGTCTCTTTCAGTCTCCTTCCCTGGCAACTCTTCCCCACCTGCGGTCCCTAGGGCTCCTCTTACATTTCTATTTTCTGAACAGCTCTAGGCAATTATACTAAAGTCTGATTTTAGCTACCACAGATACAACACAACTCCCAGACACATAACTGCACCGTGTCCAGGGCCCACACCCCAAGTTGTGGTCCGCTTGGGGAGTTGCTCTGAAAGTAACTTTAACACATTCTAATTCAAATGGAAGTGAATGTCCTTGACCCTATACTCCGAATCTTGCCTGGACACTACCATCTCTCTCTCTCTCTCTCCCTCTCACACACACACACACAAGCTGAGCATCTGCTGGGGATCAAGTACTTCATATCCCTTCGCCTTTAAAATGACCCTGGAAACCTGGGAACCACGGCCCTGTCCTTTCAGATTCTTAGACGTCACCTCCTCAACCCCACTGTCAATGTGGTTCTCAGCTATGTTGGAATTACTTCAGGGGTGACAGGGTAGGTTAAAGGGAGACCAGAAGGGAGGAAGTATAAGCTTCTCATGTTCAATTTAACAAATGTGGCATCACTTTATCTGTTTTATAATGGGGTGCTGGCTAAGAATGTTTTGACCAAACAGTCCTGCCATTGAAACAGGGTCTGGAAAACACTGATACCTTTTCGGAATTGCAGGCACAGCTCGGCATGACCTGACCAGAGCCTGTCTCTGCAGCCTCATCTTCTGCCCCTCCTCCACGCCTGCCTTGGGCCAAACGTATCACAGCCCCTTGGTTTGTTCTTTCATGAAATCTTTTGTGTCTTCAAAAGTGTAACCCTCCTCTTCAGACGGAATGCTTCTCTTACCTCCCGTGCTTTGCTTGGTGAAGCTTGCTCATCCTTCAGCACCCAGATTGGGCACAATGCTTTTGTTGGCTTCCCCTGGCCTCTATGCTGTGCCTCCCCCCTCATTAGCATGTCCACCCCTTGCTTCCGTGGGTCAGCTCTACCACTGTCCAGCTGTTAACACCCCTGGGTAACTAACTGCCCACTTGCTTCTCATGGGCAGGACTGTGAGCTCATTCCGGGCAGGGCTATGAGCCTTATTCTAGCCCCGGTCCACACAGTGTTTAGCCTCTGACAGGCACTCAATAAATGTTTGTTGAATGACTCAGTAATGCCCATCCAGTTTCTGCGTCTCCCTCTTTACATCTTCACTAGCTCCTAATTGGACAATTCCAGGTAGAAACTGGTACATGTTGGGCGTCTATGGAAACTTTCTGCTTTCAAATTCTCTTACTCTATCCAGGTTTTATGCTATGGCCAAAGTGATCTTTTTAGAGCATACCTGGCCACATCACTGCTCAAAATCTTTCAGTGCCTCCCTATTACCTGTATAATAAAGTCCAGTCTTTTCATTATGTTGATCTTAGCCTTTTTACCAAGTGGCACCCGAAACTATTTAAACAAGTTTCCTGCTCCATTCCAACCCTAATTCATAAACCATACAAAACCCCCACACTCCAAAAGCAAACTTGTGAAAAAGCATTCTCTATAATTATGAGCGAGCACCCTTTCCTCCATCAGGGAGGCTGCCCCTGGTAGTTTTACCCTGTCCTATATCTGTTCTATAGAACCTTCCATTGTGCATTGTAATTCCTGGTAGCTCATGTATTAATCTGCCCTGCTCAGTGATGAGATTCTCACAGTGCTCACCATTCATATTTATACTTTTAATCCATATTCCCCAGCACAGTGCCGGGCAGACTAGTTGTTTAACAAATATGTGCTGTTTTATGCTATGGCCAGAGTGATCTAGTTTATAGGAGTAAATTAGAAACTGTCACAAAACAAAAGCAGTCCCAGGTCATCTATGGTCAAGTGCTTGGCTGCTATAAGCCATTCTGCAGTGTCCAGGGTGGCTCCATATGTGTGTACGTGTGTTCTCTCTCCACACTCAGCTTATGGGCCTTCAAGGCAGAGGTTCAGCACTGCACATGTTGAAAGGGTCCCCACTGTATGGATCTTAAAACCACGTATGGACCTTTGTTCCTGGAAACAGGTGAGGCAGGTATGATGAACACAGCTTCTCGCCAAGACCAGGCAAGGACTTTCTGGGCCACCAGCCAAACAGACATGAACCACCATCTCAGTTCACCACACTAATAAGTATGTCTCTCAGATAAGCAAAAAGAGAGCTTGCACCCATTAAAAACAGAGATGTCAGAGTAGAAAATAACAATAAAAAAGATGAGGAAATCTGTCAGTAAAAAGAAATTGTTATCCCAGAAGGAGGAGCCATGATTTATAAGTACTGAGCATTCTGGACATGGGCTTGCTTCTAGGGATTTGGCAGTCAGTTGGGGGGATTTCTTCAGTCAGTTTCTGAAAAAGGTAAAAGGAATTCCACAGTGATGCTTCTAAATTCTTGGACAATCACTCAGCAGAGCTAACAAGTTGGAGAGTTGTCAACATGGTGCCCCATACATTCTCACACTACAAGTATACTCACACCCTCCAGCTGGCTTGGGGCCTTCCCTGCACCCAAAGTCAGTGTGAGAGTTCTGACACCACTTGTCAGCTATCATTTGTGGACTAGACTTCAACTGGCAGGCTGTGGAAGCTATATGATAAATTACATTCGGGTCCTCTGATACCAGGCTTGGCCAGTGCTCTTTAAAGAACAAAACAGCAGGTCATCAGCAAAAACAATCATTAGCAAAAAGGACCCACTCACTGCCCAGAAAAAAGGTGAGAGAGGATAGAAAGGTTGCTTCTTGGAATGAATAACAATTGCTGACTTCACACCTTCTAAATATCTATTCTCCATTTTTAAAGTTTGTTTGGGATTCCCTGGTAGTCATCTGGTGGGAATGAAGTGTTTTACAGTTTCTCTGAAACAGCAAGTCTAGGAAAGTTTCCAGTCTAGGAAAGTTTCCAGAGGGGCACTGACAGATGTTTCTTGCTGATATGTGCAGTGACTTTCCAGGCACAGAGTTGGCTGAGATGCTAAGCTCAGCTCTGGAATAGGAGCCCGTCCTGACAGTTATGGGATCTCCAAGGTCTGGCCCCCTCATGCATGACCCCATTTAACCAGACCAGCTCGTCCCCTCCATCTACTTCTGTTTCTCTAGTATATTCTGACATCAGCCGTCAGATTTGCCTTAATTAAATATCAAGGAACCTCCACCCCCATAGCAGAATTCATTTCTTCCTGCAGCTTTACATTACGATAATCCCATTCTTGCTGCCTAGTAGTGATCTCTCTTCCCGGTTACATGCCAAGATTATCAAAACTAGGTCCAGAAAATGTTGTGTTCCCCTCCCCCTGCATTTCTCTGAGGCAAATGCTTGGAAAGAGCTCCCGCTATCCTGTATTTGCCACAGGCAACGTGTCTCTGTGCTTCTGCCAGGTAACAAGAGCAGACGGATCTACATATCTAAGTGTGCTAAGCCAGTTGGAGTGTTACAGGGCACCCCAATGTGAACTGGGTTGCCTGTCTGTGGGTCCTCCCCTGCGTGCTTAAAATTCAATTGTACTGCAGGCACACACAAAAAGGGCCAATAATGGGTTTATTTACAAAGGGGAAAGGAAAAGGTACAAGTCAGGGAAAGAGAGAGATACAAGTTAACTAGAGCATCCTACCAGCTCCACTGACTTGGTACTCCAATAACACACTGAAAGCTCATCAAGAGCCTAACAACCAGTCGCCAGCCACGCGGTCCAGAGAGAGACAGTGTCTAATATGGCTCCCTTTATATCCCCCAAAGTCCCAGAATGCCTGCTTAGCTCTGACCTTGGGTCCTCGCAGTTCTCTCCTTGGTATTGCTGGGAGTTGTAGTTTCAATAACTGGAGTAGGGGGTGGAGTCCACAAAACTGGAGTCCACAAAACTCTGCAGAGTTCCTTCAGGACATCCTTTCCCCCTAACAGGAGGACCAAAGCTTTCCGATGCATTTGTTCAACGTCCACGTTACAGAGGAGAAACAGACTTGGAGAGCCGAGTTCAGTAAATGGGCAAATGGGCACTAAACAGCAGCAGACTTTTTCTATGCAGGTATTTCTCTGGAAAATATGCAGGTATTTCTCTTTCCACCCATATACTTTCCCTTCAGAAACCGGGACCCTTCTAAGGATTTGATGCATTTGGCAGAACTGCAATTTCTGTGAAACACCCTGAGAACTAGTTGCCTCCCCAGCTGGAGTTGCCAAGAATGGAAGATCTTCGGGTGTAGCACCCCAAGTTGTTTCTCTGTGGGCTTCTTGAGGAAACTTCAGCTGCTGGACCACAAAACCATGGAGGAGTTGTCCTGGCTTAAGAGGACTTTAAAGCAGCTCTAACTGTAAAGGAATAAACCTTTAGTGGTATCTTGGTCTTGGGCTATAACTTCCAGCACAGACACCCAGCAGGGGAGGTGCTGAGAAGCAGCCAGCCAGCCCCAAGAGCTAAGGAGAAGTGTTCAGTGTTTCCTCTGGTTACCCCCAAACTCTGGGAATCCTTCCAGCTCACTGGCACAGGGTAAAGAGCTGCTGCTGTTCACTGCCAAGCTCATGCAGCCCTTCTATAGGCCCCCTGGGGAGAGACCCAGTGAGTACAAGCGCTCTAACCCCCCAGCACCCCCAGGCTCCCCATGGGGGTGTGATTCCTGGGTGATCATTTCAGCAAGTACCATCTACAACTTGAATTTTTCTTCTGTTGGTGGGCCCTTAAACCTTAGCCTAAAGGCCTGGCAGCCTCCTATATCAGTCATTTAGTGAGGGGCCTAAATGAGCCCCCTCTACTTCCATTCCGAATGCTGGAGTTTGGTGAAGCCCCTCTACTTGGCCTCCCTGGCTTCACATAGCCCAAGTATCACCTACTCTCCGGCCCTCCCTTCTCCTCTGCCCTAAGGATGAGTTTCATAGTCAGCAGGGCTTCTGTCCTTGCCCAGAGGGGGCTGCTGTGGGGAGCCAAACTTCAGACAAGGGGTGAGTGTGGTTCAGGGTTTGACAGAGGCTACAAAAAGAACTGCTGGAGATTCCAGTCCAATCTGCATTTAGGGCTATTCATAGCTTGGGCAGTTTTCTATTGTAAATCATGCGAATGATTTACAATAGTTCCTAGGTAAATCATGCAAATCTGCTGCAAGAGGAGTACTTGCCACACACAGGCTTGGAAGTGGATGTTGGGGATGAGTGAAGTACTGTTTGTGCAGTGTGCGATCCAGGAGTCCTTGAATGTGTTGTACTTAGGTATGACACAGCTTCAGAGGCCGTTTCGAGCAAGAATCTCAGTGCCCTCTCTGAAAGTCCTGTACTTGCAAATGCTCACAAGAACTGCCCAAGGTGAAGCGGGAGGAAGAGGCTCCAAATTCCTTCTTGTACCCTCAACCTGAGCTGCTGGCTGGGCCCCGGCAGCAGCCATCAATAGCTGGGAGCATGCTCCTTCCTTCCCTCAAGACCTTCTGCCCACCTCGCAGGGGGAATTGAGAAGGCCAATTTAATTTAATTGATTACCACTTACAAAGCTGTGGTTACTCCTCTGAGAGGCCTATTTAAAGTTTCTGAGCTACACAGAGATAACAAAATAAAAAGCAACTGTGTAAAGCGAAGGATGATTATCAAATTGCTCTGGGAACCTTCCATGTGAAAAAGATATAAAGGAAAGATTGAAAGGTATTAGTCTATAAGTCTCATTGAGGTTAGGAGACTAGAGCAAACCTTCTTTTGAAAGAGACTTTAGAAAGAACTTTAGAAAACACTTCACACACTGCAGTCCCTTCTCAGATAAATGTGAGTTTCTGTCTTAGGCTGCATTAACATTGTTAACCTATTTTAAATTCCTATGGCACAGCAAGAGTCTTACATACTTAGAAGATTTTTTTTAAATGCATGAGCTTTAAACTCGTTTTCTTACTTTAAATAGATGTATATTAACTCCCCGTTTAGGCTGCAGGACCTCCTAGCTTAGTGTAACAGTCCAACAAAATAAGAGTGGATACAAACTCTGTAATTTACTCACAGGCATAAATGGGTATATAAATGTAAAAATGCGCACAATATTTTATGCCACGCTTGGCTTCATTGTGACCTAATGTTTATAATATGTA
Source organism: Condylura cristata (assembly GCF_000260355.1). Lineage (NCBI taxonomy): Eukaryota > Metazoa > Chordata > Mammalia > Eulipotyphla > Talpidae > Condylura > Condylura cristata. The sequence goes on from NW_004567121.1 coordinate 15,577,778, forward strand.
AATAATGGCTTCCTTTTAAAGCAAAGAACTTTTAATATACAGATTCATCTGAAGTCCTTTTCCTTTCCTATAAACAGAAATAAAAAGCAAAATATTCTTTTCTAACAAATAAATACCCAATGACATAGGTTACCATTGAAGGGATTTAAAATGACAGAAGTCAACAGAAAACTTTCAGTATCATACTTCTACTTTAATATGAAGATATTGTTATCAAAGGAAAAGACTCAAGAAATTCTTTGATAAAAATAATCTCATACTATCTTTGAAGCAGTTTCATTTATTTTACTACCCACTGTGTTTCTTATCAGAAGGCCAAGGGTAAGAAGTTTCCTAGTTATGATTAGGAAAGAATCTGATAGATCAGAAGACCCAATTGAAGTTGGACATAATAAGTATTAAAGTATTACATGACATTAATCCTGCCATTCCATTACTCTCTCCATCTTTGTGCACAGACTAATTATTCTGAAGCCAGTGTTCAGTAGAAAATAGAAACATACTTACCCTGGGCTGGAGTAATCTCTTTATTGCATCAACAAGGCTGGCTCTGTACTGGTCCAGAAACAGGCTGACATTGAGAAGAGAACAGAATCCAGATTAAACTGGGCTTTCAAGTCTAATGCTTCCAGTAGAGAGAAGTCCAAGGCTAATTACACATGTTTACTCAACACTAAAGAAGAGACATTGTCGCCTTCCCATTCAAGTGTCTCATTGCGGGGGTGGGGGGAAGATATTGTGGTCAGTGTCACACAACCAGAGCCAGGTCATCTGCACACGAAGGGCCAGGATCACACATGACTGGGCCATATTGATGGTAAAGGGGCAGTTGCCGAGCTGCTGTTTGGTGGCGTCATCTGGCTGAGATGTAAAGTCCAGCCCTTAAAGCCTCTTCTACGCACATGGGCCCTCTGTCAGGCGGTGTCAGGCCACCCTTCAAAGACAAGCCACCAGCCCTGTTACACCCCAGCCACAGCAGTGTAACAGGAGCAGCACTGAGATCAGCTTCAGCCAGTGACCAGGAGAAAAGAGCTCCAAAAGCAAAGACCAGATTAAGGTCGCAAGTCTCTGAGACCATGGCCACTCTAGATTCCCTCCCTTCACCTCCATGGTGATCTTTTCCCAGTTCACTGTGACTTTTCATTTTCCTCCTCTGTTTTTGAGAACTTCTATTGCTGCTCAGTCACCCTATCGTTGGGTCAGTCTGACCCTGTCTTCACTAGGCCTTGATGACTCTTGGAAACCTGACAGAGATTCCTTATCTGGGGTTTGCAGTCGAGAACAGTGGGCAGCCTGTGCAATAGCTTCATGCATTTCAAAAGGGGCTCAGTGTAGCCCCTCACCCCCATTCCTAGTGCTTCCTTTTGGTGGGAGCCCCTTTGACTCGGCACAGGTGCTCTGAGCACAGCGCGAGGACCACGGACTCCAGGTCCCTTCCTCGCTGCCTTCTCTGAGCTAAGTAAGGACGACTATCGGTTGTCAGGGCTGCTGCGGGGAGTGTTAAATAGATCTAGCTCTGACTTTTCTGCTATGTGATCTTGACCTTGGGCATATCACTTCACATTAGGCCTTGGTTTCCTTGTCAAAAAACGCCCACCGATGTGGCTGTGATGACATCAAATTAAGAGTATGTCAGTTAAACAAATACATATTGATAAATACTAGGGCTATTTGTGGCACTGGAGATAAACTATGAAAAAACCAAAGCTTTCATCCTTCACAACCTTCCATTCTCTTTTCATTTATGTCTCAAGCATTCTAGCATGGCACACACACATAAAAGTTACTCAAGAAATATTTACTTATGGCCTAATTGGCTGATTAACACAGTCCCTGAAACTAAGCAGCTCATGGCTCATGTAGGATGTTAGTTCCAAGGACCCTAAAGTCAGTTGTCCATATTCCTTTTCTAGGATTGTTAAGGAGGAATAAACATTGGTGGTGGTGGTGTCTCACCAGACTAGGTTATTTATTTTTTTTTAAGATTTATTTATTTATGCATACAGAACTAGGGTACAGGCCAGAGGTGTGTGTGAGAGAAGATTCACCAGAGACAGGGTGGGGAGCAGAACAGGCAGATCCACCGAAATATACTGCTGAGGGAAGCAGCAGGCAGGTCAGGAGAGGTCTGCTGTGCCAGGGCGGGTCACCTCTCTGGCAGGAATTGAACTTGTGCTGCGGTGGTCTGGGAGAGCTTCAGTGATGTGCATTAGCCTGTTGTGCCACCAGGGAGATCCCAGACTAGGTTCTTTTTCAATGTTCTCATTTGAGGAAAATGAGCAGTTGATAAGAAGTTTCCAAGAAGTCAGTGTTTGGGTTTTACTATGATATGTTTAGCAGAAGGTTCTAGAAAAGGAATACTCTGAGCAATGGAAAAAGAAACCTCTTAAGATGAACTACAAATAAAATTTAGGTATCCAAGTCTATCCATCCACGAGGAAAACCAGATTACTACCCATGGGAAAAATTTCTTGTCATCCCATGAAACCACACATTTCAATCTTAGAGCATAGGGTATTCCTAATTCATATACTACAAAAATCTATCTTTGGGCGATAACCAGTGATTAATAGTCATTAAGGATTGATAAGAAAGGAATCAAATTATATCTACAAGTTTTAAAAGGTTTCTGTTTTGGACTATATACTTTATTCTTTAGTCATGTTAATAATATCTCCAGTTTTAATAATCTAGTAGCTTTTCTTTTCTTTTTTTTTTTTTACTATAACTTGGGAATATATATATATTAGTCACTGGAGCCTATTCTGATAGACCTCACTCGCTGGGACAGGCAAAAAAACCAATCTCAGTTTATTCTAAGAGTGCATCCTAAGAGCTGGTAAGGTTGTTAGAAATAAACAAACATCACTTTAAAAGCTAAGCTTAAAACATAACCTTATAAAGCACTTTTTCTATTTAATGTTGGTAATGGTCACAAAGACATTAATATCATTTCATTTGAAAATGCAGCTTAACACAGAACACACATTCCAAACACAGTTATTTAAAAGGTGATGTTGTCCATTCCATCACTACAAATCAAATTTCCCAAAAGTAATTCTTGTAGTTCTCTAATAGGTTTTTATTCCAAGCAAGCTCACCTTTCTACTTAGCTCTGATGCAGAATTATAACGCTTTGTAGGATACGTCATATGAGCAATTTCAATGTGCTTTAGCAGGAATGATATATAATCTCCTGAAAATTTACCCCTTAAATAAGTCCTAATGGGCTCAGAGAACAGCAGTAGCTTAAGTGGATCTATTAAAAAAGGCTGAGTGGGTCAGTGATTGGGATGTAGATACCATTTCAGTTCTCCCTTCTGTTACTGAGCAAAATACACTGCTGGTCAGTTTAGTTTGGTCAATAGAACACACCACACACACACACACACACACACACACACACACACCCTCCCTCACGCCTTTTATAATTCATTTGTGGAATTAACACTTTGTTTTGTTCCCCTGTTCTGAGTTATAGATTTGCTTTCCTTAGATTTTTGAGCATGTGTAACTCCTCTTATTGGGAAATTAACTGGCACAGAGAACATGGAGGCATTTCTCCATCTATCCACAGGAAGAGCTCAATGTGATTTCCAGGTGATGTGTGCTAAGGCACACTCACTGTCCCCCCCACCCCCAATGGTTTTGATGAGTTTTCAGCAGAGGAATGGCATCTCTAGGTATTTATCAACAGATTGTTCTGGGAGCTGGGTGGGTATACTGTGCTCTCACGCACTCTGCTCCTTGGATGGTAAGATCTTGGGTGATTTGTATCTTCTTAGGAATTGAGTTTCCTCAGGTGTGAGGTGAAAGGGTTTACAATATTTGAGTTAAAGATCTTTTCTGTAAAGGTCTGTGAGTTGTGATTTAGGGCTAGCCATGAGTACATCATCTGGAAGAAAACCAAGTCTAGGCCATTATCTTGAAAAAAAAAAATCTTAAAAACCAATTTTCCCCATCATATAAAGTAAAAATGCTAGGAAATAGAAACTACCCACCATATATAGTGTAAAAATACTGAGGGGGGGGGCAGGTAGGCCGAGGTATGCAGCCCCCTCCTTTCCTTCAGGGTCTTGGGCTGCCGTGTGCCCGAATAGTGCCCACCTGCATACTTAGCTCCGTGAGTCAGGCAATGGGTGGCATTTCAGACTTGCTTTTCAAGCTTTTAGAGAATTCAAATATATGGGATCATATTTATTTTTGCAGACCTGCAATAAGCTGGAAAGCTATCAAACTCAGAATGGAAGTGTTCATTGGATCAGAACATCTTCCTTCCAGATTCAGACTATTGTGACTGCAGAGGAGTCTGGAAAGGCAGGCTTAAAGCTAACAATCACCCACTGTTCTAAACTCAGCAAGGACAGGGCTAGAATGCATTCCATGGGAATGGAACTCTCATAGTAGGTTCAACAGGAAACAAGTCAGCCAAGGAACTTAATAGGCAGGTTTTTAAACATTTTTCTATACCTGTGGTTAAATATTCTAATATTCTGATGTTTGTCAACAACACCCTTTTGCAGTTGTGATTACACCTCAATTTTTCCTTCTATTATTTCAAAGCTGACATTTTACAAGTTATTTAGGAATTGTTGAACCATGAAACTATATTTCATTGTCAAAAATGCTGAATGGTGAAATAATGACTAGCTTTTACAGTTTGCCTCTTTATTTTATAATCTAGTTGAGCTACTAAATTTAGATGTGAACTAAGAGACTGTCTCTTCTGGGAAATAAGTTATTCCCCCGTTGCCCACAGGTTCATGAATGTTTGAATGTAAATATGTGAATATATGAATGATTTAAGAACATAAACATATCACTGTTGTAATCATGTGCATCTTACTTGAACCACAATGTAGGTCTGGAATAGGTTTGTGAATAGAGCTTGTTTTCATGTAAATGGGATCAAGTAGTACCACTGCTTAGCTCTTCAGGGAATCAGACAAAGCCACCTTTGCTGGAAGCACTTCCGTAAGAACTTAATCCATGTACCTAATATTTGAACTCTGATTCTTGCTTCATATTCCTGTCAATATTCCAATGCAGAGCCCGTTGATGATGGCTGAAGGATGGTATGGGATTTAACGTGCTCTCTAGACTTCTGGCGCTGACTGTTTTAGGCTTCACCCTGGACGTAGTGTCCAAAGAAAGCTGTCCTTTCCTACTCTGTGACATTCTGGGGGAATAGAAGTGGGGGAACAGTCTGCCTGCCCCTAAGCAGCAAGCACGCATGCGCACCACACGTCCATAGAAAACCCCAGTGAGACATAGAGAACCCATGGAGTCCTGGCTTCATTGCTCCGGGCATAACACGCATATATTAGAAAATCACTGTCCTGTCTTAAGTTTCTAGGCAGCTTACCCATTTCTGTGAATATGAAGAGAGACCATTACCAAAGCATTTCTCTTGGAAATAATATCAGCATCGTGGTGAGAGTAGCTTAATGTTTCACATTTACAAATGGAAAATTATAAACAGGCTGACATTCTGGCACTTACAACACCAGGAGGAAAAAAACTTAACAACTCATGCATAGAAAAGCCATTTATAAAATGAAACTTGGTTTATTTCATTTATTTGAATCCATAAATGGATTCTCACAGAGCTACTGGCTGCTGTGCAGGTGGTGTGTGTGTGTGTGTGTGTGTGTGTGTGTGTGTACGTATAACCTTGTATTAGGTTATGTGTTTGTAATGAAATGCCTTAACTGACTATGCATTATCTATATCAGTTGTACCTGACCTTGTTGCTGACCAGGGAAAAAAGACCATTTTTCAAACGTGTTGGATGGCCATTTTCAACCTGAGAACATTAACCAGAAAAGAACTTAAATCTCACAACCTCTGCTGTCTCGCTGGTACAAATAGGATGACATTGTGCAAGTGCCTATAACACACGGTATGACAAAGCTAGGCTGTTTTGATATTGATATGAAGGGCAAATTTAACTTAAATCTCTTGGCCAACCCTGACTTTCCCACATAGTCAGAGTCCATTGGTGTGCGACCCCCATTTCAACCTCCAAGAAGATGCTGCCCTCCTTCCTCTTCCTGCTGCTCTCTGATCTGACTCCAGGCTTAATCTGATCTAATCCTGACAGCATTATTTTCATCTCTGCAATGAAACCTGGAGGACCCTTCTCAGGCTTGGTGGAGAAGGCATTTTAGATTACTTGCTCACATCACATGGTGAGGTTTTCACTCATTTTTCATTAGAGGTGGGGTATAACATTGAGGCACAATATCAATAATTAGGTAATGCTAACCAGAAATCTCTCCCTCCCTTTCTGGAACAAGGTTTTCAGAAGCTGGGTAGAAAGAGACTAAAAGGGCTGTGGACAAATAGAAAACCACAACTAAAAATAGAACAGAACCCCTCTGAGTGCTAAATGTTGTAGCTTAAAGATGACACACAGCTGATCCAAAAATAAATAAAAACTGAAAATAAAACATTTCTCTTTCATTGAGAAGTATTTTTCAGAAGAAAAAATAAAACAAATCTAACGCCAGTGATTTTGGTAGAAAAGTTACCTAGTGAAAATCTTATTAAAAGAATAATTAAAAAAAAAAGAATTTCTGAAATTTTTATTCCCTTCATTCAACTCTCCTCTAGGGCAAGTGTTGTCCAGGCTCTGGATCTTATGATGGGGTTTATCAATGTCATAGCAATTCTTCAGAGTCTGAACTTGTGTTTTAAAATCTAAAGTGTCATTTAAAAAATCAGGATAAGGCTACAAATAAAACCTGATTCCTAAAGGGGAAATACTAATGAATTGCCAAAATAGTTATTATTCAACATGCATATGATTTGTTGAAATAATTATAAAGGGTTGATATATATGTGTGTGTGTGTGTGTGTACACATATTTATCCTGTAACTTAGGATCTGACTTTCAGTAAAATAAGTAGAGTAGGCTAAATTAGAAGACAAAATATCTAATGTAAATCATTTTTAGAAAGCAGGCATCTGGCAGAGATGTTAATATTATTTGCATAACAATAAAATGTAATTTTATAATTCTCACTTTATGTATAATTATCATAACTGAATACATTGGAAATACTAGATAGCGAACATTCATTTTAAGAAAAGCTATTTCCCTAAAGATATTCCACAGATATATTTATTTGCTGTAAGTGTATATGTGTGTGCACACATACATATATTCCCTTATATCAATAGTCAGATCTCTCCTAAGAAGTAAGCTAATTGAGCTGTTTGTGTTGATAAACTCCTTTTTCTCCAGACTATTCCTCTCCGAGCCATAATTATTTGCAATTTGCCTAAGTCGTCCATTTACTGATACGTCAAGCATGAAACAGAGGCAATTCCAGAAAATGGAAATGCTTCTCAAAATCAATCTTTGGGAAATAATGTGGTAGAAGTTACTGTGTGATAGAAGACTACCTTATAACTGTCACATGGAGATGAATATTAATTTGTTGAGGTTAAGGTGGCTTTGTGCTTCATTTGTTGACTTTGCTTAGCCGTCAGCAAAGCAGCACAGCCCAATTACTTCAGCAAAGCTATTTTTTCTAACAGGAGTTTTATGATTTTTATGTACTTACCAGTCAGCACACATAACAATGTCAAAATGTCCTTCCAGTTGAGAGACATCTGTCTCATTATCCCATCGTAAAACGCTTGAGGAGAAAAAGATTTTAAAAATTATACTTAGGATTTTTTTTCAACTTTTGATTTTGAGCTATTAACATTATTTTTTGTGGCACTTGAAATTATTTAAAAGGTATATACAAATTATTTCAAAAGGTATAATAAAAAAATGAGGGATGTAACTGTCTCTTCTATATTTTATTTAGTCTTCAAATCTGGAAGAGGAAGATTTCTCTATTTAAATATAGTAGTTAAGCTTTTGCTAGTTTTTATAGGTTCCTGCAGAAAAACTAGGAAAAATAGCTTTACATTAGTCGTTAGAATGAGTTTAGACTCTTAACCTCAAAGAAGTACACATTGAAATCAAAGTGCCCCTCATCTGACTGGAACACAAATTCATAAAAATAAATTATTTGAAACAGTGTATTTCCATTTTGTCTGACATATCAGTTGCATTTCTTATTGATGAAGTGAGTAATTTGGTAAGATGGAAAAAAGGGATAGTCAGCTTTCATTGCTAATTCTTAATTTCCTAGCACATTTTATCTTTCTCCCATCCCAGCACTCCGTCTCCAAAAGAAGATGGTTTTAGATCCCATATCTGTAACAACAATTAATAACATACGCTTTACAATTCTCCTTGTCCTTATGAAGACATCAGAGATTTTAAATTACTTACAGTAACTGTGGAAATTAGCATTTTCCTTAGTAAGGGCTTTTAATGATTCTTCATTCCACCACCTCAAAACTGTGATTGGCAATGCTATTTTTCAAGGTAAAATTCTTCTATTTTTTTTAAACATTTATTTTTATTTACTTATGCATACAAGAATTGGGGTACAGGCAGAGGTGTGGGGATTAAGAGGATTCACCCGAGACAGAGTGGGAGCAGAACAGGTGGATCTATTGAAATACACTGCTGCGGGGAGCAGCAAGTGAGACAGGTGAGGTCTGCTGCGCCATGTAGGTCTCCTCCCTGGCTTGGGATCCAACTCATGTGCAGTGATTGGTGACAGCTTGATAGCACTGAGACTTTAGCCCCTGTGCCACTAGGGAGCACCTCCTTTCTATTTTAAAACTAAAGCGAGTGAGCACATTCTACCCTGTCCAGTTATGTTTGCTATTCTTGATGGCTTCTTTATTTCTTCTACACATTCCCTGGTTGGAAACAAAAATAAGTCTCACTTTGATAATCCAAAAATTCTCATGTACTTTAATATACATCAGTGGTAGTGAATTTCTTGAGAGAGCAAAGATGAAACACATAACCACAAAAATACCTATATAGACTGAAGACAGCATCTTTCGATGCATTCTTACTGGGAAGCTGCTGTGTGTCAGGCCCTTGCTGTGTCACAGACCACGTTTTCACAGGGGCCACCCAGGGGGCACATGAGCCCGTGATTCTGAAGGCGAGTCCTGCGTGTTGTGTAAGCACACCAACTTAGAACGCCAGGGAGCACTTTTCAGAAGAGGTGGGTGACCTCTGCATTCACTGGGTCTGACACATGGATAACCTTTATAAATTAGCTCTTGAGTTGTACTTGGCTGGCCCCTTCAGAGAGTCAAGAAATAGCAGAAACCAGAAACATCCCAAAAGATTAATGCATACTTTGCTTGTGAATTAATTCCTCAGAAACTGCATGCACCTGAGGATAACTGGAGAAAGTATTTGCAACCTTTCTGGAAAAGTTGAGGAGTCACGGCAGCTAAGACTGAAGCTTAGTGGAGGAAAGGCCTATTTTCACACCTATATCAGAGACTCAGAGAGTCTTCGAGAGTTTTATCATGAGCAAGATGGTTTAAAACACAGCTCGCCCTGTTCAACTCCTAAATGTATCCACCACACATACATTTCTGGGAAAAGCGGAAAGTATTCAAGTTACTTATAATCTTACCATTCCATGAACCATTGTTTAAAAGATGCTTCTAATACAAGCATAATTATGTTTTCAGTCATGAAAGCACAAGGATGGGAAGAGCAGGAGACCTTATTTGATGATATTGGGAGCCTGAGGTGCCTAGCCTCTTGGATAGGTCGTAGAGACCACAACATACTCTCCAAAGGTACTTTACTTGTGGCTATGGCTATGCTGGCCCCAGGCTGTAGGCACATGACAAGGAGAAAGGGGTGCATGTATGGGGTCCAGCTTTGGTTCAAATGTTGGGTTCAAATGTTAGTTCCCTCCCTTCCTAGCTGTGTGGAGTTGGGCACTTATTTAAGTTCTCTGATTTTGTTTACTCATTTGTAAGTGAGGATAATGATGGCCATGCTGAAATCACATTTACAGTGTTTTCTGGAGTTCTGTTATTGACACAGTGTATGAGTTGTGCAATCAGGTGGCCTTCCACTAGGAAAGCTTAGAGATAATGGTGGCTTCAATATTCAAGAAGCAGGTCCTTCCAACTCTTCTCCTGTCCACCACTTCCTTCTCAGGTGATTCACATGAAGGTTATGTACATTTAGGGCACTCTCCAGTTGCTGTTTATTTTCAACTTATTGCAGACCCACACTTTTGTAACATATAGTAACAAATTAATAGGTAATGACATTACAAGAAGCAAAGACATCCCAAATACAAGTCCACTAGCCATCTGCTTGGATAGCATCATGCTGATAAACATTACTTCCAATTTCTGAACTTCCCTCATTGCAGATCAGCAATATACATAGAGGTCACAGAATGATACCAGTCCATGGCCTACTTGTCAAAGCACCATGTTAGACCTGGCCTTTATGTATAATTGCCATCTGGATCCACTCTCTGACAGCCTCTCACTACTCACTTCTCTAGTGTGATTCTAAAGGTCACTCTAATTCCAACCACTTTTCAATACCCCTGACCTATGACCTGCTGACCATCTCATCATGCCACTGTTCCTTCCCCAAGTGTTTACCTTCCCTTCTTGCATAGCTTAGATCATGTAGTCAATCCACTGAAGTACTCCTTTGCACACACCTTCTACTGTCCCTCTCTTCTACTGCATATTTGTTAAAGCCAGCTCTCTGCCTGCTTCATGACTAGACATGTGCCCTTAAAGTGGCTGCAGAAGAGTGTACGTATCCCAACAGGCTTTGCTTTAACTTCATGACCGTGAACCACAAGTGGCTTCTTGTTGTCTGACAGTTATACTTATATATCCCTTTTCCATTTTAGATTTCCATCTAAATCTCTTAGGGCGTTCTTCTGCACCACATTGTTGCTTTTAGAAATTCTAACACCTCCTCCCTAACCCTCACTTTTAGCCAAAGACCTAACACCCTAATTTCCTGTCCAGAATGCAGCAATTGGTTGAGAATGTCCATAAACTCCTACCGCCATTAAGCTCCTAAAGCTTCTGTCCCTACAGACACCACATGTTATCATAGGTGAAGTAGCCCCAGTCCTCTCAAAATCTGGCACCTTTTCTTATACATTGGACCCATTAACACCTCACACTGTATAATACCAGGAAAGGCAGTTCTTTCTACCATTGATTCTAACTCCATTGTTTCCCATCCCTCCCACCCTGGTCCAATCTACCCATCATTCCTCATTATTGTATAGTCTTTTCATTGGTCTCCTTACTTCCACCTACCCTATAATCTCTGCTTAGAGAGCAGCCAGAATGACATCTTCAAAATGTTATCAAAGCAAAAGTCTTCTCTATTTACTACCTTGTAATGGTTCATCTCTTCACTAGAGTAAAGCCTAAGTCTTTACAATGACCTATAAAACCCTATGCAACCCAGACTCATTTCCTATTAATCTTTCCCTTGTTCTTTTTGCTCTAGCAAGGGACAGCCTTATGATTTCTTGAAATTACCAGACAGGCCATACAACCTTTATATTAGCTACCTTAAGTAAAATGCTTTTCCTCCATATAGCTCTATGGCTTATCCACTGTTATAGCCTGAGTTCAATCCCTGGCTTGAGATTGACCCTGGCCAGGGAGCTAACCCATGCATGGCACAGGAGATCTCTCCTTTCTCTCCTATTGCTCCTTTCAGCAGTGTATTTCAGTGAATTTGCCTGTTCTGCTCCCCACTCTGTCTCTGCTGAATCTTCTCAACCTCTAGACCTCTTGCCTATACCCCAATTCTTCTATGCCAATAAATAAATAAAGTAAAATAACTGTATCTCTGAACAAAGTTAAAAAAAATTACAGGACTACAAAACCATTCAGAACCCAACAAGTTAAAATTTTAAATGTCTGGTACACAATCAAAGATTATCAGGCACATAAAGAATTGAAATAAAACAATCCATAATGAAGAGACAAATCAAACAACTGAACTCAATTTAAACCTGACACAGATAGTAGAAAGAACAGATAAGGGAATTAAAATAATTATCATAGTATTATCCAATATAACTTCAAGAGCAGAGCAGTAAAGACATAAAGTTATTGTTAAAGTCCCAAATTGAACTTCTAAAGTGAAAACTATAATGTCTGAGAGGAAAATACATCAGATGGGAACAATAAACAGATCAGACATTGCAGAAGAAAAAATTTCATGAACTTGAAAGCAAAGCAATAGAAATTTATCCAAAATGAAATACAGGGAAAAAATTGAAATACTTATAAAGATTAATAGCAATGAGGTCTGGGGAGAATTTACACCAATATACATATAATTTGAATCTACAAAGGATATTTGAGAGACAGAAAGATATTTGAAGAAATAATGGTTAACCTTTTTCTAAATTTAATGAACATTACAAACCCACAAACCAAGAAATGTCAATAAACTGCAAGCTCATGAAATAGTAAGTACAAGAAATTTTCCGAAAGCAGTGATGTGAAAAAAAAGAGAAAATCTGAAAAGCACTCAGAAAATCAGGGCACAGTATACATAAGCAAATATGTAAAAAATGGCAGTATATCTGCAAGTTGGAAGACAATGGGGAGACATTTTAAAGTAGTGAACGAAATAAGAGTGCTAACCTAAGATTGGATAGTCAGTTAAAATATATTTAATAAGAGAAAAATGAAATAGTTGTTTTCAGGCATGCAAAAGTAGAAAGATATACATATATATAAAAAAAAGTAGGTCCATGCTACAAGAAATGTAAAGTTTTTAGAAAGAAGAAAAATCATACCATAAAGGCAATATCGATCTGCAGAATGGAATAGTACTATGATACTATAAAGACTGGAAGTGAAAAATGGTAGTATATTGCTGAGTTTTTATAGTATAGGTGAAGTGGATATCATTTGAGTCTACACTATGAACAGTTAAAGATTAATATTATAAAATCTAAAGCAGGCCCTCCCTGGTGGCTCAGCGGGTTAAAGCACAGCACTAAGAAGCTAAAGCCACTTTCACATGAGTTCGATCCCTGCCTGCCCCAGAGGTGATCCACATGGCGCGGCAGACCTCTCCTGACGGCCCGCTGCCGGTCAGGATCTGCCTATTCTGCTCCCTACTCTATCCCTGGTGAATCCTCTCACCACCCCTGCACCTCTGGCTTGTACCCCAGTTCTGTATGCATAAATAAATAAATCTTTTAACAACAACAACAAAAAAATCTAAAGCAAATACTAAAATAACCAAATAGTTACAGCTAAAAATTCAACAAATGAGATAAAATAGGGTAATAAAAGATACACATTTAATCCAAAAAGAGGCAGAAAAAGATGAAGAGAGGAACAAAAAATAAAAAGGAAACAAAATTAAGGGGACAAATTTAAAGGTAGCCATATTAATTCTTGTATTAAGTGAAATGACCTAATTACCAATATGTTAGGACAAAGTATATGTGGCTTATAATAAATGTATTTGAAATATAAACAAGTGCGTTAAAAAGAAAAAAGATGGAAAAAGACATTCCATTATGAGTCAAAGGAAAGTCAGTGTGACCATATGAATATCATGCAGTAGATTTTAAAATAAATAATATTAGCATATGAAAGATGACATTAAAATGTTACAGGGTAAATACAAGAAGTAGACATAACAATTCTATTTAGTGCTTATGCACTAAATAATACAATTTCAAATACATTGGCAAAAAATGGGTAGGACTATAAGGAAATATAAACAAAACAAACTTACATCCAGAGATTTCTCTCAATAATTAACTGAATTAGTAGACAGAAAATAAGAAAATTTATAGATGGTTTTAAAAACATTATTAACCAGCTTGATCTAATTGATGTTTACAGACCACCTCACCCCAAAATAGTAGAATACATATTCTTTTTTTCAAACAGATAAGAAGCCTCTACTAAAATATACCTATGTTGTGTCATACTTGTTTCAATAAATTTAAAAGGATTCAAGTCATATAAAAATTATGTCCTTGACATGTACAATGGAATTAAATTGGAAATTGACAATGTTCCCTAAAAAAATCTCCAAATACATGGAAAATAAAAAATACACATATAGTCTAGGGTCAAAGAAGAAATGAAAAAGAAGTTGAAAAGTATTTTGAAGTGAATGAAAATAAAAATACCACTTACTAACATTTGTGGGAATTCACTGAAGTAGTAAACAAGAAAATTAATAGCACTAAATGCCTATTTGAGGGGAAAAAAAGGTCTTAAGGCTTCAGACAATTAACAAGAAAAAGAAGACTAAGTTAAAAGACAAAAGATTTAAACAATCTAAGAGGAACTGGTACATTAAGAAGAGTAAGTTAAATCCAATATAGCCAGAAGAAAGAAAGAAAAGATTAGAATAAAAACAAATAAAGTAAAAACAGAAAAACAATAGAGAAAAAGCAGAAAAACAAACATTGGTTATTTGAGATGATCAATAAAATTGATAAACCTCTAGTCAGACTAATTAGGAAAAGAAAAAAAGGAGAAGACATAAATCATTAATATCAAGAATGAGAGAGGGAGAAGTACAACTGAGTTTATAGATAGTAAGAGCATATCATAAAGAATGTGAAAGTTGTTATATATATGTATATGTGTGTGTGTATCTTTTATTAGTAGGCTACATAATAATTCTATGTAAAGTATCAGGGGGCTATTCAAAGTAGTACCTAAAAGTACAGTACATAAGATTCAGAAATAAGTTGTATTTTTTTAATGTAAGTAACAAATAATTTGAAATAGAAATTTTTGATTCCCTATCATTTATAATAACATAAAATTATACATTTACAACAATATAAAAATATGCAATATAATTTTAACAGAACATGAGCGGATAAGACGTAAATAAATGAAGCTAATTCAGTAGACAAAGGATAGTATTTTTCAACAAATAGTGTTTTCAAACAATTGAATGTTCTTTTAAAAATAATTTCAATCCATATCCTCCACTATATTAAAAAATTAAGTGAAAACGAATCATAAACCTAAGTGTAAAATGTAAAACTATGAAACCTGTAGATGGAAATACAGGAGAAAATCTTGGCAATCGGGTTAAACAAGGATTTCTTAGATATGATATGTGATCCATAAAAGAACAAACCGGTAAGTCACACTTCATTAAAGTAAAAAAATTCTGCAGCAGACCTCTCCTGTCTCCCCCACGGCTCCCCTCAGCAGTGTACTTTGTCAATCTGCCTGTTCTGCTCCCCACTCTGTCTCTGGTGAATCTCCTTACTGCCCCTGCACCTCTGGCCTGTACCCTGGTATGGTGTGCATAAATAAATCAAATTATAATAAAAAAAAAGTACTAATTGCTTTAGAGAACATTCAAGCATTAGGCAGAACCCATGCCTTCAACCGATGCTTGAATATGAACATTTCCAAAGGCATGGGATTTCTCAGGCTTGTTCATTACTACATCTCCAGTACTTGCAGCAGTAGTTGATTAAAATGTTTGTAAAGACATGCATGAACCAATGAACATGAAAACAAAGATGATATGCTTTGAACAATGAGAAGACATGCTGTGTTTGTACAACTGTTTTAAGGCCAACAGCAGTTAAAAGGAGGAAAAGATTGGGGTACACTGAAATCAGAGAGGAAGTGGGATTTATACCTCTTAGAAGAAAGACCCTAGAGGGCTAAGGAAGGCAGGATCAGGACTGTCCAAAGACCAGCGATGGGAAGGACTTCTTGCAGCAGGAGGAGAAAGAAGAGGCTTGGTGCGACCCAGGAGAAGGAGCATGTAGGGAGAGCAGAAATTAAACTGAACGAGGAGTGTGAGGAGAGTGAGGCTGAATACAGAGGTATGGAAAAATCAGAAAATGTGCCCACTCGGGTGGGATTTATATTGTTTACATACCCATTTGAGCTTCTAAACTGAGTGTCAGAGAAAACAAATTCTAATTTTTTGAGACCAAAAAAATGTAAAAAGCAATGTGTGCAATGGGCCCAACTGCCAGTTCTGGAGCCAACATGAAGTAAAATTTGGGCTATCAGAAAGTCTTCAAGTTCTACATCATTTATTAAAATGAAGGGTTTATCAAAGTATAATAAAAGGCACGGGCTTAGATTCACTAGCAATTTTCACACAAAGATAAACCTTTTTCTTCAGTAAAAACTCACTTTTAATATCACAGCAGGGTACATTTAATAGATTTTTTTTAAAAAAAACATTGTAACTGTTAACTAATATTAACCAGAGAATGACGCTATTCGCTAATTCTGGAACACCTGGAAGTATGAAGACGTCAAAAGCTCCAAATGGCTCTTTATTAGACAGTCCCAGATTTGAAGACAGCTTCAGATAAACCTAACAATTGAGATGCTGTAAATATCCTTGCTCTTTCACCAATTTCAAACTATATTTAGTAGCATTATTTCCTTTGTTCAGAAGTTATTCTCTGTAACTATTTATTTATATTCTGAAAGGCAGAATACCTTGGACATAGTTAAACAAATGCACGGCTGCCTGAATGAACAAAGGAATGAATCATCACATGACTGTATTAAGATATCTGAGATCTGGTGATAACCTGCTCTGTGTGTGCTCCTAGATCTGCCTGGGCCAGGGTTAAAGCTTTTGTAAACATGCTTTCATATTTAGCAATAATCAGACTGAGATTAAAATGGAGCAGAGAGAGTAAGAATGTTTGTAAGGGAAGAACATTTGTAGATGAGGGGCATGGTGTTGATGAGAGCAGAGATGGATTTACTGTGAAGCTGACGACGTTTAAGTGTTGGGGTGTCTCATTTACACAAGTCCCTTCTGGTGGTCACAAGGAGCCCTGTATTGTTTGTGTAGTCAACTGCCTCCTTAAAATTTGCCAAACTGAGGTATTACTGAATTCATCCATCCGAAAGAGGGTTCTCAAAATAAGTTCAGGCCCCACACACAGCCTGAGTCTGCCCTGTCTGGGAGGTAGGGGACACTGGGAGCAGGAGGAACACTGAGAGTTACTGAGAACATTGTCACCACAGTGGGACTGGAAGCTTGGGTGCCAGTCAAATTTCTGGGTGACTTCTGGTTCTTTTATTAAAGAAACACAATTTTCTAGGCTCACACTTTTACATCTTCTTTGCAAATGAACTCACAGGAGACATTCAGCTGTTACAAACTTCATGTCAAGTCTTGAAGTGCTTTTTAATAGCAGAAATATTTGGCTCACGTGTGGCTTTGTAGCTATGGTAAATACCTCTTCGTTATCTGTCGCTACTGTTATTCCACACCTCCAATTTGGAGGAGAAATTCTGCATATGCATTGAGGCACTAAAAAAGGATATTAAACTACATCTTAGCTGTTTTGTGAATGGCTTCCTTTTATTTAACTCCTAAGTGGAGCTAATGCTTTCATCACAGTGTATTGGTTGTGTGTATGTGTGGGGGGGGGGGGGGTGCAGATGAGGGACAGGGGAAGTGCTTATTATTACATCATCCCTTGGCAGTTTCCTCTTAGCGTCTTGAAGGTTAAGTGGTCAAGGAAGCTCCTTAATGTGAGATCAAGGCATTTCAAGGACTGACTTATCCACCTGTTTTCTGGCAAAGTGTTTTAGCAGATTTTGGACAAAATACTTACGGTGAGTTAAAGGAAGAAACTGACCACCGTAAATATGAGATAAAGATGGGGAAAAACCCTCATGCTGGAGGTTCCGATGACTTCTGACATACAGCCACATTTACTGAAGAGATGTTTTGAGGAGCTGGGCCAATACATCAGAACAATATATTTCAAATTGTCATTTTTAAGAATCAAGAGAAATAGCGGCAAAGTACTAAAGAATTTTTGGATAGGTCCTGCATTGAACAGTGATATTTTCTTCTTTATATAATTTAATTACTTCATAAAGAGATAGAAAATATTATTGTACTCCATAAGTTAAACACTTGACATTTTCATTCCTGAAAATGCAACATTTTTAAGAGCCTAGATATGTTTATTAATTAGTGATTATTAACACCCAGTAAACAACATTATGTCTTGTAAAAACACAATCTCTCTTCACAGCATGATGCTGAAATCTATTATTTTCCGATTCCATATGCTGAAACACACTCAAATGGTCACAAATGACCTTAAGCATTAAATAAATGTAAATGAGGACAACACAGAAAATGTGCTTTTGATTGATAACTAAAAGACCAGGTTGAAAATCACGCCCCAAAATGAAGTACTCCCCGTAGAGGTATAGCTGTCTGCTCCGTGGAGGGAAGGCTGCCCTAAGAATGAAGAGCACACAGGTGAGAGGAGATTGCGCTTTCACCAGGTCTGTGAGAGGTTGTCCTGGGAAACAGAACTGGTTTGTTCACTTGTGCGGGAAGCAGAGCACGCTGCCCTGTGCCATCAGCCTAGCTGAGCAGGATCTAGAGATACGCCATTACATTCTCCAGCTAACACAGAGAAAAAAAATTATTGTGCTTCTATAGTCTCTTCTCCAATATATCAACACCCTATAGTTTTTTTCCCCTTAAATATTTTATTTATTTATGCATACAGAAATGGGGGACAGGCCAGAGGTGCAGGGGTGGTGAGCGGATTCACCAGAAACAGAGTGGGGAGCAGAACAGGCAGATGGATGAAGTACACTGCTGAGGGGAGCAGCGGGTGAGACAGGAGAGGTCTGCCACGCCATGTGGGCCAGCTCCAGGGGCGGGGATCGAACTTGCACTGAAGCGGCCAAAGCTTGGCTTGGCTTGGCAGTGCAGCACTCCACTTGGCAGTGGTAGCTACGAGCATGGTTGCTGTTCCCTTATCCCCTCGCCCCCCAAAACTGAACAGTTGGGGTAGAGAAGCATCAACATAAGTAAAATCAAAATGTCAGTGGGTGACAGATTAACAGCAATAAATGATTAATAGATTGCTCTTATTATATTTGTGATCAAGCATATAAAGGTAAAATGCACAAACACAAATATTTCATGTGAAAACTCATGCTTACTCATCCCTCTAGGTCCAACCAACAGGGCAGAAATAAAATATAACATCATAGAAAACACCATTGTGCTATTGTTTCCCCTGGTCTGGATAGGAATGAGCAGATTCTAAAAGAAAATGGACAGCTAGACTATTTGAAAGTGGTAGAGTAGCACAGGATTTCTTAATGTGGGCACCATGAAACTTTGGGTGACATGCTTCTTTGTTGGGCGGGGGTTGTTTTATGCACAACGGGGTGGTTAGCATCATCCCTGGCCTCTACCCACTATACCAGTAGTAATCCCTTCCCCCAAATCATGACAATAAAAAAGGTCCCTTGGGGCAAAATTTCTTCCCCAAGTTAAGAACCAGTGGCTACAGGCCTTCATAAGACAGACAGCCCCAGGCTGGGTTTCTCCCAACCTCATACTGTACACGCTCAACATTTAAATCATTCCCAACTCAGTGTTTCTTATCTATTAATTGAAGACAGTGCAAATTCTGCCCACCCCATTACAGGTTCTCGTAAGCATTAAAAACGATACTTTTAAAGTGTTAGGACAGTGCCTGACACACAAGAAGTACTCAGTGAATGTTAGCTTTTATTATTCCTAGTAATCGCTCATCATGCCAAGTAAAACAGTTTCCACTAGAGAGCTTTAACTAGAAAGATTATCTTACCTGCTTGATATCTTCGGAGTCTTAAACACACCGGCCTTCTGATTCCTTGTGATGATGTCTCTCACATCTATAGGTCATGGTTAAGAAAGCTTCTGCAGTGATGGTCAACTGGCCTCCCGGCTCCCAAAAAGGCCCACAAACAGATTCCCTTATCTCACCATAGACAGAGTCAGCACTGTGGCAAAAGAGCTGTAGGATGTAAAACAGGATAGAAGGACCTAGCCCCGACTCTAACAACCAAAGCTGATTTTCTTGACACAGGCATATCTTTTAATTCTGGGGGCTGCCGTTTTGCCACCGGTGAAATGTATGTTCAGGGGCCATGCTGGCAAGGCCCAGGTTAATGGGTGCTGGTGAAGAGTGAGAGCACCTTTGCTTAAGAGTTGGGGGTCCAAAGGCAGCCTGTGGGAGGGCAATTGCTGTCTTTGAAGTATTTCCCACATTGAAGTATTTCCAGTGTCCTAATGCTCCGAGGGAGGGTGAAGACGAGTAGCAGGTAGACTTGGGAGAAAGTGAGGTGAGAAAGATGGAGAAGCGCTTAGAGGTGAAAACTTGAGGAAAAAAACAAAACAAGGTCAGTCTACTGAATGGCCCCTTGAAGAGCTGTCCTTATAGGCTTGGCCTTGGCCTTTGGCCTGTAAGGACCTGCACGGAAGTTATTGAAGGTATGTCTTGAGGAGCTGGTCTTTACATTACACAACACCATCTTTACGAGGGGCCAAATCATGTCAAGTTCCAGCTCCAGGAAGAGCCAGACCTCAGGTCAACTAGCTTTGCTGCCGTTTCTGGACACTGCAAATCTCACAACTGTCCCTCTTTAGTGTTTTGCTCTGGTCATTGTGCAGCTTACACACAGAGGTGGCACCTCTAGCCAACAACTTGTGCCACCTATTTTCAGCCCTAACCTCTATTCCTGGCCTTATCATATTTTCCCTGGTTTTTAAATTTTCAATTGCCCTCATTTTTTCATTTATTTTATATGTTATATTCTTTATGTCACCATAAGAAGCTTCAAAATCCCTTGTTTGGAATAGGCAGGCTTAAATACACAAGAAATAAAATAATTCCTGTGAAGCTTGCAAGCTGAACTAAATTGGGCCCATGGGGAGGACACCAAGCAGACAGGCGATGTTCCCCTATTGCTCAGAAAAACAGATTTCCTGAATGCTCCAAACAAGCATTGGCCAAGATCTCCCTGTAAGAACAGAGCCACAGGACTTTTTAACCCAAGTCTCTGCTTGAAACACCAGGCACACCCATTTCTCCTCGGAGTGAATAAGCAGGTACTGTGACAGCTTTTTCCCCCAGGAGTGGGTAGGAAAAATCAATTAGGTCTCCTAATGAAGGGCTTTGTTGAGGTTTACAAAAGTGCTATAATGCAGACTTTTTTTTTCTGGGTGAACTTTCCTGTATGCAAATTAAATACCGTTAAATTACATTCATTAAAAAAATAAAAGAGACTAATTTGCCTACTTGTTTTGATTAACTAAAATGACACATCGGCCTACAGTTCTGTCTATTTCAGGAAGAAAGTATTTCAGGAAAGTCTTCTAAATGGAATGTCTTGTAGGAAAGGACAGCTGACATCTTTATTCTGAGAAGAACAAAATTAGTAAAGAGTCAACTGACAACTGTTTCTGATTAAGCTCCCCCACACTCTGGCCACACCCGGCTCAGCGTTTCCATGACACCCAACTGCATGCCATAATGGACTCGGTACACCTGTAGCGTCGTATGAGTACATGACTAATCTATCAAGCAAAACATATTATTTTGTTAGTGAAGGTAATACTTTTTATAAAATAGTCACAGGGAAGTTAAATTATATAACTCGGAAAACCTATTAATAATTTTTAGTAAACATCTTAACACTATATACTTTCATACAATTTATAAACTTGTGACTCTGGGGGTCAGGCTGAAGCAAGTATATGTATTTATATTCTAGAAGCTTTTTTTTTTTAAATGAAAAAATTCACAGTACTATTTAGGCTGCTTTATTTTTAGAACTAGGAAGGAAATATATTTTGTGGCTTAGGAGGTCTTTTTTACATTAAAACAAGTACCAAGAAGAAAAAAATGGCAATAGTGTATTGAAATATTTACCGTGAGAGATATATTCTGATATTCTGTTTCCCACCCTTTAGTTTAGATCAGATTTTGAGGTAGTTCCTCTGGTTGGCACTGTGTCCAATAATAGATTTTATCATTCTTCTGTGTTACCTCAGGGTAATAAAGGAAATGCAATCAAATCGAGTCAATATGTCCGGGAATGAACCAAATTGTGTTCTCTGAACTGCACCCACCTTTTGGGAGGCTTCAGAGGGAGGTGATTTCTGATTAAATGGACACAGAGCAATCATCTCCAATCTCCTCGTCTGGTTAACGAGAGTTCCAGAGCTGTACGATACGTGCTTGTGGCTAAAAGGAAACAAGATTCTTCAGGTTTTCATCTTAAAGTATGTTAAGGAGTTGGGAATTGGTAGATTTCTAGTCCTTGAATGTAGGAATACATTTTTGTATCATGACAATGAATTATTTTAATTGTATGCTATGCATACCAGTAGTGTATATTTAACTTAGTATAGTAGCCTCCTCCTGCAATCAGTAATTTTTCTACATATCAGGAGTTGTATATACATTTTGTATCTATGCAAGAAAATATTTAAAAATTATTAAGACTGTGATTCACAAACAATTAGTCTCTTGGTTTATATTACCTTTATTTTCACTGGAGCATCAAAAGTGAGGGTAGGAAATTATGAGATTATATAGAAATCCTTAACCTCCAAAGTTAAAAAAATGTTTGCTGCAGCATTATTTGCAAATGTAAAGGTTGCAAATATTCTTAAATGTGCTTGTCATTCAACTGACTGGTGATGATATCACAGAGGGGATCTGAACTCTGCTGGCAATATCAACTGTTATGTTCATGGACAAAAGACTTTTTCTTCTAGAGGGAGCTGAAACTCACCAGATCACTCCAATTTTTGTTGAAACAGAATGACTTTATGGGGGGGAAAAAACACACAAAACTTTCTAGTCAGGTGAACTTGTCTCCTAGTGCTGGTTCTTATACCCAGTGGTTATATAAATATGGTGAATTAACCATCTCAAAATAGCAATTAGAATTTCTCTTTTGGGTCCTCCCTGGTGGTGCAAGGGACTGAAGCACAGCACTATGAAGCTAACCACAGCTTCTGAGGCATGAGTTTGATCCCCAGCCAGAGAGCTAACCTACATGTCCCAAAAGAACTCCCCTCAGCAGTGTATTTCAGTGGATCTGCCTGTTCTGCTCCCACTCTGTCTCTGGTGAATCTTCTCACCCCTGTACCTCTGGCCTATATCCCAGTTCTTATATGCATAAATAAGTTTAAAAAAATAGAATTCCTCCTTTATAGGCTTAAGGGAGTGTCAGATATGATAAACCTGGTGCACAGTAGGTAACCTAATTTCCACCAATTATTTTATTTTCAAAGATTCATGTAAAATCCTTGGAGAAATGTAGAAGTTGGTGATAGTAACTAAAATATGGTTTGGCAATTAAACTTTAGTTCCTTTCCCTACTGTTCAGAACCAGTGAGGTGAACATTTATATTGCAGAATTTAAATAACTGGAAAGAATCAAAGAGCTTCTGCCCTGTAGATCTGCAGTGTCTTTTACACGCATAAATGTGCTTGAGCCATGGCACAGTCTGTGTCCCTCTAGGACAAGGACTTGCTCTGTCTTGTCCATGGCTGTAGTTTTAGAAGTCGCATATCATGCAATTAATGTTGGTTGAATTAATTTTAATTAGTTAGGTTAATTAATTAAAATTTAATTTCCAAAGCTATTCGCTGAGCCACTGTGAGGCAGAGAAGAGTCCACTCATGACTCACCTAAGTACTAGTAGTACTGCTGGCCCTGGCAGTGGAGGAAGGGGCCTGCACACGAGGCTCCAACATTTCCAAAGTCACAACCCTCCATAGTACCCAATTAAAGGCTATTGTTAAGTAAAATAATGTTAAGCTAGGGGTAGCTCCTTTAAAATGCAGAGTTTACCGTTTTCTTGCGAATCCTATACGCATGATCATGTTCACGACTGTGTATAATGTGAAGATAAAATGTTTGGGTCCAGAGCATGAACAGTGGATCACCATGCATTGCCATATAAGTATTTATTTATTTATGCATATAAAAACTGGGGTACAGACCAGAGGTGGGAGGATTTACCAGAGACAGAGTGGGGAGCAGAACAGGCAGAATGACAAAGTACACTGCTGAGGGGAGCAGCGGGCGAGGCAGGAGAGGTCTGCTGCGCCATGTGGGTCACCTCGATGGCTGGGGATCGATCTCATGCTGCATTGCCGTAGATGGCTTCATAGTGCTTATGTCACCACGGGGGCCCTTCTGCAAGTAATTTGATGTTTCCTAAGGATGGGTTAAGGCAGGCTACTTGTGTTGGGCACTCACAGGTACTGAGGGCACTCATAATTCATTAGTATACCAGAGAGGGCTGGTATCGTACTTTTGGTACACTTCATACTGAAGTGCGATCTTGCATTTTAGTATTATACTTTTTAATTCATTATGATGTGGAAGAGGCTTATCATCAATAGTAACTCAGTATACCATTTGACACCCCTTGCCTTATGTCATCACCATCACCAGCTACAAACTTTACTGAATAATTATATCTGGACACTTGGAGATTTTGTCCTTTCTTATACAAAGGGGAAGTACCAAAGAAAAGGGAATAGATATTTTAAGATAAATCTAAGGAACTGGATGAACCAAACGATTCCATTTCTAGTTTATCCTTTGTTCTCTTTGGCTACAAATAAAATGGCACCAGCAGGGAGTGGCAGCTCGCAGGTGGGGGAGCTGTGAGTTGGACACAGCAGTGGACCAACGAGAACCTCAGGGACGTCCACTCGCGAGTCGAAGGAACTACTTAGCACTTACAACATTCACTTAGACCTCAGGTCTTAATCTATTTTCAGATCTCTCTGCTTAATAAATCTCAAATCAACATCTAGTTTTTCAGGGTCAAGATAAGAGCTCTAAAAGACATAGCCAATCCATCTGATACATTTTAGGGAGATAATAAATACTTCACTTGGTTGATTTACTTCTATGATATAAAGATTCAGGGCTTATTCAGTCATCATTTCACATGCTTAAAAAGTAGAAAAATTGGAAAATAAAAAAAGAAATGTCAGAAAATGTTATTTTTTTAAAAAAGGTAAAAATCAGAATCTTCAATGCTAAGATGGTAAGACATATCTCAGTTGGATTCATTCAATTTGGATGCCTAGAACAACAAAAATAATTTTTTAAACGATCAGAATAATGTACAGGGCAATACTCAGATGTGATGCGCAATTGCCAGGTCGATTTTCAATTACATTTCACTGATGTATTCATTTGTTTCTTAATGTGCTCATCTTGCCCATTAAGAATAATTAGCAGCTTTGCTTAGAGATTTTCTGGCTTCTGGCAATGTTTCTCCCTCCCCCTCCCTTTTTGTTGACATCCACTTCTACTTTTTAGTAAGTAATTTTTGGATAATATCCTACAACTGCTATATAATTTAGGCTTCCTAAAAATTTAAAGGAAAGCTGTAAACAGTAATTTTAAATGAGTTTGTTTCAGTCTATATGCATCAACAGTATGTGATTCAGTGAATTAGTGATTCTTACAGAAAGTGGGCACGCAATAGGAAAAAATTCATTCATAGTAACTTCACTTAGTAAAACATTATGAGGAATGCCAGTTGTAAGCCCTGTGAGCAAATCAAGAATAACAGTAGTTATTGAAAGCAGAAAAAAATTTCCAATGTTGAAGGCTTTCTGCATGTCTCTCAATTAAAAATAAATCAGATTGTTTACATCAGAAAGAAAAAAGGCATATAAATACAGAATGCTACATATAAAAACTGGGCTCCATCAGGAAAGTCCTAAGAGATGAAATAAAACACACTACCAGTTTTGGTCTGCACCCTGAAAGGACCTACTTTATCTACATTGTAAAGTTCTTCCCCTCCTGCCCTTTGGCACCCCGCTATATTAAACCCATTGTAAAACCCAGCACAATAAAGCACTCTCAGGGCCGAGCTACTGAGGACCAAATGTTAAAAATCCATTTTCTTGGGAGGGGGCTGTACCAATCATTTCTTTGAAAGGCCGGCAGAGTGAATACAGAATCTGAGATTTCCTCTCTGGTTTCAAGAGCTGGCATGGCGTCTTTGCTCGGAAGGTGCGTTAATTAATGACATTAGCATCGCTTCCCTTCTTTGGAAGCGCTGTAGTTTAGCTCAATAATAATTTCAGGACAATTAAATTTACATACCGACTACAGATGCTTCCCATAGTTTGATAAAAGTTCTAATTGGTTTCTGACGTGATTAAATAAGACACCTGCTGACTTGAGAAAAACCTCAGATTGCTGAGCCCAATCTGAAAGTTTCTGTGACTAAAATGACCTCTTATCCAATAATCCTGCTCACCCCCCACCCTCACCCCCCCAAAAAAAAACATCCGCTGGGGCTGAGCCAGCATACCTGACTTCCTCTTGTTCTGTTCCCTGACATGTGGAGGAGGAGCACTGTGAAATGATACAGTGCACAGAATAACTCAGAATAAAGCAGAGTGAATGAAACAACATCAGGAATATTTTGAGAAACTTGCGACAGTCTCAAGATCATGATTAAAATCCTGCATTTTAAAAAAGGAAGCACCTTTTGTGATCTCTTCCCTTGTGTGAAAGGCCAAGCCTGTGATTGGCTGTTTTTCCTTCCTGAATTTTTTTTTTTTAATCTGCCAGGCAATTAGCTGGGTGGGGCTCTGTAGAGCACACAAGTGCTGCTGAACATTATTAGCTACTTGTTTCTCATACCTCTTTCCTCCTCTTTGAGCAGCCTGATGAAGCTGCTGCAAAATTTTATTTTCAAAAAAATTCATAACAGAGAATCAAAAACAGGCTTTAAGAAAGATGCTACAAAGAAAGCAAAACTGCTCTGGCATTGGGGCTGGGGGGGGTCTAAATTTCATATGGGTGGATTGCCTCCTTCATAATGCAAATGTAAGCCTCACCAAAAAATCCAAAGCAAATACATCATCCATATTTCCTCTCAATTTCTAACGGCTGTTAACTGCCCCTGAACAAATCAGCTCGATTGCTAAAGTAGCCACAAATTATGCTTGCTTTCTTAGTTAAAGTACAGTTCAATTTTCATGAACTCTGTGTACATATTAGTAAAGCATAATCTAATATAATGGGGTTTGAACTGTAATAGCATAGCAGCAAAAAAAAAAAAAAAGCAAGCAGGAGAAGAGATAGCTTTTATAATCTTAAATAAAAGGAAATAATGAAAAACTGATAGCTGTTTCCAGTGAAGGGTTATAGAGTCCTCAGCAATTAGAGCAGGGACAGCATTACTCAGTAGGCACATCAAAAGCACGAGAGGTAGTAATGATCAGGAAATTGGAAGTTCATTTTTGCAAGTAATACTCAATATCATAAATATTAAATAATTTATTTCAGACCAGAAAACTTCAATGGAAATAAAACAACAAGCATGTTTGAAAATGACTAAGAAACCCATCTTTTTGCCTTGAGTGGTTCACAAATCATAGGTTGCTTTAATGAGAATTGACTATAAAAATCTATCAAAATAAAAAAACACACTTAGTTGTGCCCCATGAATTCCATATATTTCTACTTTTTCTTAATTACTGATCATGTGTGTGGGGGGAACTCTTTTTTAATACCCCATGCTGTCTTTCTTTATATCAATTGTTACTCAGCCGGCAAAAGGGACTGAGCACAACAAACCCGTTTTCTATCTGAATAAGGATACTTCTGATGGCCTTTTCATTCCCATCAGTTAACAGAACTTCTTTGACATCTGCAGAAATAGCAACCTGAAAAAAAAAAAAAGGGAGCACAGCAAACAATGAGCAAATATGCTTGTCTGTGTGGAAGTGAAGACAGGAGTGACAAGCCTTCAGTATCATGCTTCCTCACCTATTTCTCTGTAACAATCTTCAATCTTTTTTCATTTTATGTCTGCATTATTTTAATCATTCAATCAAATCAGTCAATACTTTTATCATTCCATTTGCGGGAGCCTCTATCTTGCTATCATTCTGTTCGGTAATTGCATTGTGACAGCGGATGATGGTATTCTGAGAGGCTTTCATTTGTGGGCTTCTGTTTATCTAGTAGAGCCATCATACAAGGCTGTCACTCTGCCTTTCAGCTTGCTTCTGTCTGACTGCCTGATGCCCTTCATATAACTTTGCATTGCAGGCAGATGGCTTTGTGAGGGTAATTTTTTTGTGAGCTTTGACATGCTCGCACATTGGGCTGTAACCTCGACACATTGTGTAAGAGCGACAGGTTTGTCAAATGCCAATCAGTGTAACAATATGCTTTTATTTGTAGAGACATAAAAACTTGTCTAATGCACTGTGCTGCTACATAATATCTCCTGAATACATGACTCAGAACCCGGAGAATGGGGAACAACGTTCCTGAATGGCCAATCTAATTCAAAAGAATCTAATTACTGAGCGCTCTGGATCATGTTTGTTGGTGTGATAATGCAGGCAAAACATTAGCAGCTATATCATGGTGCTCCAACTGTGATTCGCCGGGCTATTCCTGTATCTTAGCAAATGGGACTATAATCTGAAAAAAAAAAAAAAAATGCTTTCGCTATGGCAAAGAAAGACTGCCGAGGCCTGGAATGTCACAACAAGCGATATTGACTACACTGAAGTAAAATGTTTCTGCTCATCGAGGCAACCATAAAATCAATATGATCCGAAAGTAAGTCAATCTAGAAGGTCTCTCAAGACCCGGCAGCTTGACCGCAGCTGATGCTGTTGACGGTTCTCTGACGCAGCAGTTGGAAGCCCTGGAACATTTTTCCTTTTGTTCCTCCCTCTGAATGGGATTGGAATTGAGAAAAGACCTACCATGAGCCCAGCCAAGCATGTCATGCCACCCCCTAGCTCACACACAGCAAGGTCCCTGAAAGAGAGAAAAGAAATGGTAGAACCCATACAAATTAGATGAAAATGGCCAGAGAGAGATATATGTTACAAGAACAAATTGCCATCTGCAGTTAAGAGCGGCGCTACCAGGAAGTTGTGGAGACGCGACTGGGCTACCTCATGTCGTTTTGCGTTTTAAAAATAATTATGAAATAGAAAAGTCACAAAGCAGGCAAATCAGTGGGGGTTCCCTCATTAGTGTTCACTGCAACATTACCACCGCTGAGCTGAAAAACCTGAGAAGGTTCCCTTTTTTCCCTTGTCAATGGCGCTGTCTTTTAGAACTAAACTAGCTAGAGTAGCAAAAGATAATTGTTAGGAAAGGATAACACTGTTAATCCACATTCATTCCTTCAAAAACAGTTAGACAAGTAAATGAAGAATATATATGAGTGTGTCTATACCTATATTATAGTCACACATACACCACACACACACACAAATAAATGCAATCTTGGATTTGAAAAAATTCTAAAACAAATGGAAACATTTTTGGAAAACTGAACTGCCCCCATCAAGAACAGTTACACAAAGAGCATTTAGCAATTAACACTTAAATCACAATTGACCCCAACACAACACAGTGAATAAACAATGCAGGGACATAATATGGTTAAGCCAGCAAACCCCGGCTAAGGTAATGACTGGGTTCTGACTTCGCCGCTCAAAAGTAAAGCGGCTCACAGTTCAAGCTGACAGTCTGGGGTAGCACTCTGCACTTACCTTCCCCTTTGTGCCTAAATATCAGCCCTCAACATGTGACATTCTCCCCCTGGCCCACTGCTTGCTGATTGGAGCTCGGTCAAGCTGAAGCAGAGCAAGATGAGCAAATGCCAGACTTCCAGGGCAGCTCTGCAGCCCAACGTGAAACTGCCCTGTCTTTATTATGTGTATTTACTTGGGACTGTTTCTTCTTCCCACTTTGGGAAGTTTATAACCTCAACAGGAAAAAAAAAAAGCATAATTAAAAGAGTGGGGGAGAAAGAAAGAAAAGGAAGGGTAGAAGAAGCCAAAGAAGGACGTTCATATTCGAAAACACACTTAATGAGTATTTAGTTGCTCTAAGCAATTATAGACTGGTTAGTAAATATGGACCCATAGAGCTTCAAAAAATACATATTATTGACCCAATCTTGTAAGTACATATTGTTAAAACACACACCATGATCACTAATGGCTTGTCTGGATTCACAATGGACTATTCAGAAGCATGTATTGGATGACTTTTTATAAAACGAGAACCAAAAAGAAAAACCCTTATTTCCTGGGTCTAACCAAAACATCTTAAGAATTTTTAAATAAAAGTTTTGTGGGGTTTTTTGCCTTTTTCCTATATCTCATCCCTGGGTTTCAACTAATAGTTGAAAACATTTATTTAAAAAAAAAATGAAGAGGAAATAAAGAAAACATTTATCTCCATAGCATGAACCTATAGCAGTAATTTGTATTTTACAAATACATATTGTTAGGTAGCTAAAAATGCCTTTATGACCAGGGGTGGAATGGCATCTTTAAATAATAGCTGGGGTGGGGGGGGGAGTACTTATTTCTCAAATATCCTGTAGTGACTTTCCTAGTAGAAGTTTAAAGAAGGTGTTTATTGTTGTTGGTTTTTATTTTTTTTTTTTTCTGACCTTCACAATCAGTAAAGATTGATTGGAGCTTCACTTTTGTTTCGCCCAAATCAAAGTAAAATAAAATGCCTTGAGTGGAAATCAAAAGCCTTTGACATAAAGCAAAAAGCTTGCTGTGCAATATTAGTACCCAAAGGCAATTCAGATATTTTTTTCAGAAGCAACATATTTTCACTACGAACGTCCCCCATTTCGGTTTTCTTTTCTTCCTTATACTTTTTAATAATTTGAGAAACATAATCATGGCAATCTTTAATATGCAGATATAATAACCATAAGTGGCGGATATATATATATTTATATATTTTATATATATATAAATAAGTAAATATATATATACTTAAGTGCAGCTTTGTACCTGAATATACTACTGTGCTTGAGGCAGTAGTAAGCCAAAACCTCTTCAGAGGGCCAGATGCCTGGAAAACACAAGAGGATAGACTTTTTGATTATAGAGTCTCTTCTCAATCATTCTCTAAAGCCATACTTTTAAGAAATGGTTTTTAAAAATAATGTTGAGCATAAGCTACTACTTGAATCAAACTTAAGATAATTATTACTAATAATGCGTCATCATTTAAGTTTCTTTTGTTGTTATTTTTATAGTGGTGAGAAAAAGAATCCCTTTCCCAGAAAAATGTCCCATATAAATGCTGCTAAATTTCAACCATAAAAAAAAAAAAAAAGAAGTTAAACTGCAGTGGTATTTAGGTGGATCTTCATCAACTACATATGAATCTTTTCAGTTAACAGACAGGATCAGTTGAAAACCTACTCCATATCCAGTCCCTGTTATTCAACGATAAATGGAAAACTTACTTGTAGAAGCAAATAATAAGCACTGAGGTCATTACCCCTTTTTGCTTGATTCCATTCCATTCTAATATGTTTTATTACATATAGGTTATTTTTCTGCTATTAAAAATCAGAATGTACTCTAAGGAATTTTAATTTTACCAGTTTTGGAACATTTTAAAATTTGTCTTACCCTTAAATACCATGAATGGGCATTTTCTGAAATTATCTTCTGTAGAAATTTGGTTTATAACACTATGCAATTTAGGGAAATAAGCTCAAACTTCCTCAGATGTATGCCACCACACCACACCTACCATAGGAGATTTTTACTTAAATAATAAACAAACATGCTTGGCAATTAAAGCTTCTAGTACTATAAGTGATTTTAATTTTGTTTTTTATATTTTAATTTTTTCTTTATTTTATACTTATATTTTCTGTATTTTCCAAAAATTTTACAGTGAGTATATAACATTCTTGTAATCAGAATAAAATAAAAGTTAGGTTTTATATAAAAGTTAGGTTTTCCCCAAGTGGTCAGACTCAAAGAGCAGGCAGGGTAGCAGGTATCCATGCCCCCTAAGGGTGAGAATGCCCAGCAGTCCTGGGGAAGGGCAGTAAACACTCACTGCCTGGACACTAAATACTCTTCTAAGGCGTTTTAATGCAAAGTTAAAACCATCTAGCAAGATTTAATCTTTTCCTCCTAGATGCATCTCCACCTAGGAGGAGTAAGACATTTGAACATTTCAGAAAGGAGGATGCTAAATAAATGGTAACTAAAATCCTTATAGGAACAATGGGTAAAGTTTGTGAACAGCACAGACATGCTCCATAGCATT
This sequence comes from Condylura cristata, assembly GCF_000260355.1. Lineage (NCBI taxonomy): Eukaryota > Metazoa > Chordata > Mammalia > Eulipotyphla > Talpidae > Condylura > Condylura cristata. The sequence continues at coordinate 15,609,617 of NW_004567121.1, forward strand.
TGCTGCAGGAAACGACATTTGGGTGTAGCCACTAGCTCAGCCTCTAAGGCACTCTAGTAGAAATGATAGTCTGGAGAGAAACAAGAAAAACCTGTAAGAAGTGTCTGGAGCCCTTTTGGGGAACAAAGTCAGGGAAGCAGTGAGTAGAGGGAAGTAGTTAAGATCACAGGCACTTGGGGACCAGATTCACTGGCTCCAGTTCCAGCTCTGAATTTCCTGAGTGACAGTGGACAGGTTATTTAACCTCTCTGTGCCTCAGGTTCCTCATCTGTGAAATAACATAATTGGAATAGCAACCTGACAGGATTGTTGCGGGGATTAAATGAGTAAAACAGATGAAATGTACTTAAAATACTTCCTAACTAGGCCCTCCTTGGTGGCGCAGCGGGTTAAAACACAGCACTGAGAATCTAAAGCCGCTTCCGCATGAGTTCGATCCCCGCCTGCCCCGGAGGTGACCACATAGTGTGGCAGACCTCTCCTGACCCACCCACTGCTCCCCTCAGCAGTGTACTTCGTCGATCTGCCTGTTCTGCTCCCCACTCTGTCTCTGGTGAAGCCTCTCACCATCCCTGAGCCTCTGGCCTGTACCCCAGTTCTGTATGCACAAATAAATAAATCTTTAAAAAAAAAATACTTCCTAACTCATAACAAGCTCAGAGAAAGATATAGTTGTTAATGTTATTCTGCAAAAAGGGTTAGGAGAGAGGAAGAGAGAACACATAAACTCAAAACAATTTCCACCAACTGTAAGGGAGGGAGCACCTTTTTAACCTGCCCCTACTCATGAACTTTGACATAATTCCAAAGTCCTACTATCTGGCATAATTCTCCATAAAAAGAACTCTATGCAGATAGAAGTACATATTAAAGTCTCTCAAGGAGGAACTGAAGACAGGGTTCTACAATAAGTGGATATAATCACCCAATAGTGAATTTCTTTATGCCTTTAGTAGGTAATTTTGAGGTTTAAAAGGTAATGATAGGGGAAGGGTGTTTAACTAAAATTCAAGACTTGATTAAGTATAAAAATATGACTTCTAAAATGCAGTCTTCTAAGAGTTTCATAATTTTCTCAAAAAATTGTCGAAGTTGACTTTAAACTAATCTAAATATTAAACATGCAAAGAACAAAGTTCTTTAAAAAAGCACCTCAAATTTCCCCACTAGTACATATTCACTGTTAACATTTTGGACCTAGTTCCAAAACTCCTCCTAGTATAAAGGTATTTTATACAAAGGGAATCTTCTCATGCAGGCATTCAATAACCTGGTTTTACTCCCACTCAACATGGAATGGATAGGTTCCCATGACAATAAAACTGTACTGTATCTGTTAAATTATTTTTATGACTGCCTGGATGTATGCATCATAATTTATTGAATCAGTTTCTTCTTGGTATCTGATTAGTTTTAAAGTTTTTGATATTTTGAGATTATAAAAAGTATATCATGAAGACACATTTTTTTTTTAAAGATTTATTTATTTATTCATACAGAACTGGGGTACAGGCCAGAGATGCGGAAGGTGAGAGGATTCACCAGAGAGAGAGAGCGGGGAGCAGAACAGGCAGATGACAAAGTACACTGCTGAGGGGAGCAGCGGGCGGGTCAGGAGAGGTCTGCCACACCATGTGGATCTCCTCCGGGGCAGGCGGGGATTGAACTCATGCGGAAGTGGCTTTAGCTTCTTAGTGCAGTGCTTTAACTCGCTGCGCCACCAGGGAGGGCCCAAGACACATATTTTTTAACCAAACATGTGATTCACTTCTTAGATATGGGAAATACAGCAAAGATTAATGCATTTCATATTGCTATGTACCAAATAGTCTTTCAAAAACTTCATCCCCCGTGTGAATATTTATTTCCTCAAACTTTGCCAAGGTAGTTTTGTCAACCTATCTTATTTTTTGCTAATCTGTTAAGTTTTTAAAAAGTTATCTCTTACTCTGATTTGTCTTCAGATCATATAAATCTTTCACCCTTTTATAAGTTATCTCAGTGCCAGTCAAAACCACTAGATATTACTACTTCACACCCTGGCGGGGGAGGAGTTATAATCAAAAAGTCAGATAATAGCAAATATTGGCAAGGATGTGGAGAAATTATGTAAAATGATTCAGTCATTTTGAAAACCACCTTGCAGTTCCTCTAAAAGCTCAGTGTAGAACTATCACATGACCTCACTTGTCTACTCCTAGGTATAAGCCCAAGAAAAAGCACGTGCACACAAACACTTGTACATGAATATTCACAGCAGCATTAATCACAACAGTCAAAAAGTGGAGAAAAATCCATCAACTAATGAATGGGTAAATAAAATGTGGTGTGTCTGTGAAATGATGATCACTTGATAATGAAAGGAAAAAAAGTCCTGTTCCACACTTCTGCATGTATGGAATTGGAAAACAGAAGAGAAACAAGCCAGTCACAAAGAGTCACTACATTGTCTGTGTCTATTGACATGAAATTTCCAGAATGAGCAAATCCATAGAGGCAGGGTGTGGAGTGAACATTGTCTAGGGCTGGGTGGTGAATGAGGAGTGATTGCTAAGACTATTAGGTTGCTTCCAAAGGTGAGGAAATACTCTCACATTTATTGTGATGGGGGCTAGAAAACCTTGTAAATATATTCTAAGTAATGAGGTGGACTGCACAGTACGCGAATTATATTTCAACAGTAAATTTAAAAAGATTTCTCATTGTTGGCCCTCCCTGGTGG
>NW_004567121.1:15612928-15689224 GCF_000260355.1 Condylura cristata
AGCTTAAAGAGTAACGGAGCCAATAAGAATGTGCTATCCACTCCTCCACAATCATTTTCTTCTCCAAAAACGACTTCCAATTGTTTTAGCTGGTTGGATCACTTGGGTATAGATGCTTCCATATCTATAGAAAACATGTTTGTGCTGTTACTTTTTGACATTTCATGTTTAGACATAACTCACTGACCCCTCACTGAAGACGATAAGCATTTGGTTTTGTCCCGATTCCTCTCGACACATTACACAACCTCCAGCTCCTTACCCACGCACCACCAACCTCTGCCTATTCTGGGTGGATTATAATTTTGGTGATCACTATTCATTTTATTATGGCCATGAAATAAAACTGAGCTATGTCATAGTGATGGCTGCTTTTTCTGCCATGTGTAATTTTCATTCAATCTCAAATTCCAGTTGTCAATTTCTCCTCTTGGTACATTCATTCACACCAGCTAGAGAGAATTAGCAACCTCCTGAGAAAGGCCCCTCTGCTGCCTACTGGCCTGAGGCCTCTTTGCTTGGTGCACAGCGGAGAGCCTGGCACCAACTTCACTGTCATTCCGGGTTTCCCTCCCTCTGTGTTCCATTTACTGTTTCCTTCATTTATTGCCTCCCTTTTTCTTGGTTTGCTTCCCCATTTCAATGCAATAAGATCCTTCCATAGATCTTAGAAAAGAGTATACGGAGAGTAAATGTCTAAGAACTTGTATGGATTTCCCCTCCATGTGCTTTGGTTCCTGCAACGTTCCACTGATTTCGTCTTTACCCTCACTTTTCGCTGTCCTTATCTCTAGATTTGGATGTTGAATTTCTTGAATTCATCCCCTATCTTCCTTTCTCTTCTGCTTTCCATCCCTATTGGTTTTCTACATGCTTGGATATTCCTCTCCTTTATCTTACAAAACTAACTATTGTTCTTTTCATGTTCACTAGTGTTGATGATAGTTCTCTGGATATGTCTTTTCAGAGAGCATCCTACTCCAGGTTCATGATTCTAATATCGTCTTTAAACTATTTGAAAATATTAATTGCAGCGTGTTTTAAGATTTCTATCTTTACAAGGTCTGTTTTTCTCATGCTGCTTTTATTTGTTACTTGTCACATTAAAATTTTCCCCAGACATCTGATAATTCTTTATTGCTCGTTCAAATGTCAGTGTGGAGAGATGAGAACCTAATGGGAGGTGAAGAGGATTGAGTGAGGGGGACAGGGAAGCTTAGTCTTCAGTCTGCACATTTCACCTAGTCCCCCTTTGCTTTTAGCATACACCCTGATTTCAGCTGCGTAGGGTATCCTGCAATTCAAAAGGTTCTGTTTAACCCTCTTCAGAGAATAAATATCCTCCTCTTCTACTGGGAATACAGAAAGGGCATATATCAGCATGGAAATTTCTTAGACAACTTTCAATCAAGCCTCCTCATTTTAATTCTCCTAGATTCCTACTTTTTAAATGATTTGGAACCTTTTGAGGCTTCAGAAGTATGAATTGGGCTAGTTCTCAACTTTCTCAACTGTTGGCCTTCCCATATCTACTAAGTCAGTGACTTCTCAACCATTTGTTTTCCAGCTTCCAAAAATTATGTTGTTATAGGTTCCTTCGTTCAGTAAATTTATGTCTTTAAAACATCTTTTTATAGGGGTTTAGAAAGGTTTCTGGGAGGAACTAATTTTAATGCATTATTCAATCTCCAAGAAATGTATGCTCTTTTGAATATAACTATGGGGGACCAGAATATAACTATGGGGTAGTTCTGGAATCTAAAACATACATTAACTATTCTTATTTCTCACAGAGTATATATATATATATATTAGAGATTTATTTATTTGTGCATATAGAACTGGGATACAGGCCAGAGATGCAGGGGTGGTGAGAGGATTCACCAGAGACAGTGGGGAGCAGAACAGGCTGACTGATGAAGTACACTGCTGAGGGGAGCAGCGGGCGGGTCAGGAGAGGTCTGCCATGCCATGTGGTCACCTCCAGGGCAGGCAGGTGGGGATCAAACTCATGCGGAAGTGGCTTTAGCTTCTTAGTGCTGTGCTTTAACCCACTGCACCACCAGGGAGGGCCTCACAGAGTATATTTTGGCATAAATACTTTAAGCTCTGAATGGTTGTATTTCACTGCACATTCTAAAAGAACTGTGACTAGTAGAGTTTCATGCAACAGAGAGAATCTTATTATTGGAAAATGATGAGAACAAATTTTAGAAGCTTATACAAGCTAAGAACTGGTGGTGAGGATATTTATACTCATATTTTTATGCTCCACCAATAATATTGTAGGGTCCCATTAACCAACTATAGGCATTTCCATTATATTCTTGACATCACCCAATGAGAGCAGACTGACCAAAGTGGCAATGATAGTAAAGAGAGAGGGAAAAAAAGGCATCACAAACTATTTTAGTGTTTTATCCTAAATAACTTGTTCTCTATAACACAGGTCATGAATTTGGACACTTCCTTAAAAGTTATTCAGAGGCAGGTAGTTCTCTATTCCATAGTGGTTTTCTGTATGTTGAATTACCTTATGTCATGGGAGATAAACTGGATAAACTTCATCCAGTGAGTCTACCTAAAGCATTAACTACCCAACAGCTCCATTTAGAAGAATATTGTACTGCCCTTCGGTTTCCACAGCCATTTGGTTTCATTGCATTTACTTTCAAACAAAGCTATGGTTCCCTGCAGATGCTTCCGTTAGAACTGGGCCTGTTGAATCAGAAATCCAGTCATCACTAAAATATGAGAAACTAGCTGTCTACATAGCAATAATGAGGGTGAAAATCGGCAAATGTGATCTATTTTATGTATGTTACCATTATGTGTTTGTTGTTGTGAAGTAGTTAGTAGTAGTTAGTTTATAATTCTTTTAAATGAGAAGTTGTATGGTAAATCTGGAAACAAACACCTAAAAATTAACTGTATGTAGATGTTAAGAGACATGCGTCTCCAAAAAAGCATGCCTCTTTGTAAAATCACCTTTATTAGAAAACTTTTTGCTTCCCCATCATTCATTTTAGAGAAAGTCTTGAGTTTGACAGATAACATCCAACAAACATCACCACTAGCTCCCTTCCCTCACTTGAATGGCTTATGCTTGTCCCAACCCCTCCACCTCTCACAGGAGAGACTTTTTCTGTGATCAGCTGATGTTCACCCAAGCAGCAGCTTACTCTACCCTCCCCAAACAAACGATCAAGGATTAGTGGAGATGAAGAAAAGTGGAAAGATCTGAGCTGTATTAAGAAGTTACAGTGTCAAGTCAGAAATAAGGACTTGCTCAAATCTCAGACTCAAGTAGAGAGGCCAGCACAACCTTAGCTAAGCCACTGATGCTTCTGGAAGAAGAAATGCATGGGTGGGTGTTACTAAAAAGAAAGGCTGAGCATACTGGAGCAGACAGGGAAGGCTTAGGACTGTTGTCAGTGTTTGCACTCTGTCTCCTTTTCCTTAAAGCAATTTACATGGCTGCTTTGTCATTGAAGTGTCAACCCAGAGTGGAAATCTGTGAGAGGCCTATGGAATGCTCCATAAATATTTATTGGGCATTCAGTATGTTGCAGGCCCAGTGAATCAGCAGGGAATGAGATGTCATGGTTGCTGGAGCTTCCATCTAGCTAGAGACAGAGACATTAAATAAATAATTGCACAAATAAAGTCCATAACTATAGTTATAACAGACGTTACATAGGAAAAACAGAGGCTGCTTCCTAGAACTCATCACAGGGAAGCTGACCTGGTCAGAGAGGAGGCTGGGAGGGGAGTCAATCTGGGAACACTTCCCTGTTGAGACAGTATGTGAGCTGAGACCACATAGTGGGTGAAGGGCCAAGTAGAGTTCAGGAAGAAGAATATGGGATAGGAAGGGAGTCCCATGAAATAAAACTGTGAAGAGGAAAAGAGCTAGATGTTCCAGGGCTGGAAATAGTGTTGGTGAAACTGTGGAATAAATGAGAAAGGGAGGGAGTATAGTACTATAAGATGAGGAGGTGGGGTTAGGGACCAGGTCCCACAGGTTTAAAGGTCATGTTAACAGGGCCCTCCCTGGTGGCGCAGCGGGTTAAAGCACAGCACTGAGAAGCCAAAGCCACTTCCGCATGAGTTCGATTCCCGCCTGCCCCGGAGGAGATCCACATGGCGTGGCAGACCTCTCCTGACCCGCCCGCTGCTCCCCTCGGCAGTGTACTTCGTCGATCTGCCTGTTCTGCTCCCCACTCTGTCTCTGGTGAAGCCTCTCGCCGTCCCTGCACCTCTGGCCTGCACCCCAGTTCTGTATGCATAAATAAATAAATCTTTAAAAAAAAAAAAGGTTATGTTAAGAAGAGGTAGAATTAAAGCTTTCACTTTAAAATAAATAATATGATTTAAGCAATCGAGCAGTGTGATCAGATTTACAGGTTAGGCTATTCTGGCTACTCTAAAGAAAACAGATGAAAGGGGATAAGACAGGAGGAAAGCAGGAGAGAGGCTACTGTAGCTCCTTAGGTGAGTGCTGGTGATGACCTGGCTGATGGTTAGTGGAGATGAAGAAAAGTGCAAAGATCTGAGCTGTATTTAGAAGGTACAGTGACAAGACATCAGTTAATTAGATGAAGGGGGTGGTAAGAGAGGGAAGTGTCAAGTATGACTTAGGTTTATGGCATGAATAAGTGGGTGTTGATGCATATAGGTTTTTGTTCAATTTTATATGAACTGAGGAGGCTGAATTCACGGTGAAAAACACTAGCTGGGGACCTGGGGTTTGATGTGGGTCCTGCCGTTAACAATCGATGTGGTACTGACATGTCATCGAGCCTTCCTGAGCTTCAGTATTTTCATCTGCAAAATGCTGGCGTTGGGTTAGAATAGGCCTGAAGGCTTCCAAGCTCTAGAAAACTACAGTAAAAGAGGAAAACAGACTTCATGTACGAGATTTTGAGTTCGGTTTGAATAGTTGTTCTGATGGTTTTCTGATCTTAGGCAAACCACTTCAACTTCTTAAACCTCATTCATTCATTCACCATATAATTATTGACAGTTTATTGAGAAGTTGGGGAGACAGCAGTGATTTAACACAAAGACCTTGCCCAAATCACCTTAAATAGGAACATTAGCCAATAAACGTGGTAATTTTAGAGAGAGATTAATGTTTGGAGGAAAAAAAGCATTTTCATGAACTAGAGAATAACTTTGGGGATAAGGATGTTGCTACTTTAGCCAGCATTGTTGGGTAATGTCTCAGTTCTCTCATTTGCTGGGTATAAGCAATAAAAGTTCCAACTTAGAGCTATGTTGTGAGAATTAAATGAGATAATTCTTGTTAAGGCACTTAGTAGCAGGCATGTCATCAATTTTTTAAATAATGTTAACTGTTGCTTAACAATACTGCTGTTGCCATTATTATTTTGACATGTTCTAGCCAGCAGATGTTATCAACCTGGATGTTGTTTTTATGATATCAAATTTTTTAAAAGATTAATTTGTATATGCACACAGAACTGGGGGACAGGCCAGAGGTGTGGGGTGTGAGAGGATTCACCAGTGAGAGTGGGGAACAGAACAGACATCTATACACTGAAGTATACTGCTGAGGGGAGCAGCAGATGGGTCAGAAGAGGTCTGCCGCACCATGTGGGTCACTTCCCTCCAGGCTGGGGATCGAATTCGTGCTGCAGTGGCTGCTATAGCTTCTTAGTGCTGTGCTTTAACCTGTTGTGCCACCAGAGAGTGCGCGATATCAAATATTTTTGTCATCCCTAATTGATAATCTGTAAAACCAAAGTTCCTCAAAATGGGACTTTGGAAAGACTGGTTTGAACTCTGATAACTTTGAAAATCAATCCCAAACAATACTTGTTCTATTCTTGTCCTCCAGCACCAACTCACCAACAGACTCTGAACAATAACTCCTTATGTGCAGGTTTCCAGTGTCTAAGGAGCCGGGCTACACGAACACAGGCCATGAGTGAAAGGCTCTTCCTCACAGCCCAGTGTGCAAGCAGGTGGAAGTTTGCCCTGTGACCACGTGTTCACTGACCATGGGCTGCTGCCCAGGCACGATGAGGCACATGGGAAAATTAAGGCCTGAGGAACCCTTCTCCCAAATCATGTAGATGTACTTCTGAGGTGGAATTCGAACCCAGGTATTATTCTTAGCCTCTGGGCTATAGGCCATAAGAATCACTCGTCAGGTGTTGCTTCTTCTCTTATTTCTGTAGAAGCCAATGGGACTAAGGAGGTGGGGGAAGTATAGTGAGCAGAGAAGTGAAGGGGCATGAAAAACTTCCCAACTACTTCAATAATACAAGATAATAATACTTCTAGGATACAAGGTGGATCAATTTATGGGCATGATAATGGTGCATTACAATTTAAAACTCAAATCTCAATTCAAATATCAATTAATGTGATGCTTGTGAGTTCAGGACAAGAAGAGTCCCCTGACTGAGGCTGAGAGGAGAATCTTCAGAGAACATTTCCCAGACACCTATAGGTGGACATTTTTAGAGCAGAAACTGGGGAGGAAACTAAGTGACAGATGAGCAATGGAGATAAGATGAGGAAGATTCTGCAGCACAATGAGAGAAAGGAACACCCCGTGACCACATCTTTTATGGTCCACACTGCAGAGATGGGAACTTGGAACTTAACTCTGAGGCTTATTAGCTTGGTGACTTTAACGGAACCGTAAGCTCTCCCCGAGTCAACTCCTTATCTGAAAGGAGTAAGCTACTCCATAAATATAGATGTGAGGATTAAATGAATTAGTAGAATACCAAAATAAGTGCTCAGTTTTTGCTGTTTGCTCTATTACTGCTAACATCGCATCACTTACTAAACACTTGCTATATGGCAAATCCTGAGCTAGGTACTTTATATGACTCATGAGCACATGTAAAGTAACCCCAGAAAGTGTGGACTATTGTTATGATCAACCAAGGGCCACAAGGAGGAATAGAAAGCAAAGAGAAGTTAAGTGAAAGAGCCAGGATTTGAACCCATGCTCTGCCAGTCTAGACCACAAAACATTATTGCCCCAATCCTGGGGCAAGTGTTCCTAGTTCTCATGATTCTATTAACAAGTAACTTGAAGACTTTTGACAAATCACATTTGGACCCAACTTCAAGGATTAAATGGAAGTATTCAACTGAAAGTGATAAAACTGGGAGTGGGCTCTGACCCACAACATTTGAATGAAATTAGAGCTGTTAAAATGTTTTATTTGAACTAATATATCAAGTTTAACCCCTACCAGGAAATATTTTGGATAGCATTCAAAATGGTCTCAGAATTCACATTTTCAAAACCTGTCCATTTAACTGAATTAGAACTGCCTCTGTCAATTAAATTCTCAGCTTCTGAAGTGTGCTACAGCTACATAATCTAGTTGTAATAGCTTTTTATTTAGTTAACTCAGCAGATTAATAACAATCAACCTCCTCAATTTTCCTTTTCAATACTGAGCACAGTTCTCAAATATATATTATTTTAATTTCAAACACATTTCCTCTCTGAGCTTCAACACACAGATAGAATATCAATTGTGTGCTTTTCCAAAGCCAGGGTGAGAACACGCTATCTTTCTACTGGTCAGACGTGTTAGAAGGTAAGAACAACCCTTTCTGGGAAAAGAAGACCTAGAAAATCAAACCAGTGAGGAATCATGAAAAAAGGAAGAAATGAGGAAGACTTTCATTGCTAGTTTTACTCTGAGTAACATTTCCCCTAGGTCTTGCTGTGTTCAGTGTCATCAAAGTTGGGTTCAGACCACCCTTGGAAGCCATCACCTTTCTCCTTTCAAAACTAGGCTAGGCTGTTGTCTTGAGAATTCATGAGGAGCTACTAGAGTGGGACAAAGAAGACAATATTTGGCATAACTGTCATTGTTTTTCATCCTCAGTACTGAACCACTTCACCAACACACACACACACACACACACACACACACACACTTCTTCTCCAGAGAAGAATCAAGAGAGGCAGGTCCCCCAGGAGTTACCTACATTCATGAATTCAGTTTCTACAGCAGCTCCCTGCCTTGTCAAGACAGTTTCCTCCCACCTTTAGGCAAACACTGTAACTGAATTCCAGACAAACCAGAAGCCTGGAGTTCCATGTGGTGTGAATGCTCTGCACACCTATGAAGCCTCACTGGAGAGAGCACGGCATTGAGGAGGCACACGTACCAACCCCAAACAGGGCGCGTTGATTAAACCTCCCTCGTGCTAGATTTGCTAGAACCTATTTTCTTTTTTAAGATTTTTTTCCCTAAGAGTTATTTAGACATACAGAACTGGGGGTACAGGCCAGAGGTGCAGGGGCGATGAGAGGATTCATCAGAGACAGAGTGGGGAGCAGAACAGGCAGATCGACGAAGTACACTGCTGAGGGGCGCAGCGGGTGGGTCAGGAGCGGTCTGCCGTGCCATGTGGATCGCCTCCGGGGCTGGGGATTGAACTCATGCTGCAGTGGCTACGTGCTGTATACACTAACCCATTGTGCCACCAGGGACGGTCCAGAACCTATGCACTTCCCAGCATTTCGGAGCTGCCTATGCCAAGTTTCTCTTTTTAGAACCACGTGAGAAAACGAGAGGTGGAGGATGGCCTGCCTTTCTTATAGCAGGAATCACCAATTAGCAAGTTCCAAATGGCACACCATTCAGCAAGTTGTCCTGGCAAATAAGGCAGCACCTCATGGAGGGCCAGTCTAAACCTGCTTTATGCAAAATCTTCTTGCCATCCTATCTGACAGTAAATGTAAGATATCCAGATTGGAGGGAGGTGAGAGGTGGGGGTGGGGAGGAGGGAAGGATGAGACTTGGCTGAGAAACCCCACCAAGCAAATCGACCAGGGAGTTGTCCTTTCTGTTTCCCAGGTCATCATTATTCAAGGATATGAAGGACACACCAAGTTCTGCTCTCCAGAAATTTCTACAGCTACACACACTTGGACGCCTCACCCAGACCAATTTGGAAAAGCAGCACGAAGCATGTTCTGGCTGTACACAGCAGTCCTGCGCCTCCTGGGCCATCTACAAACGGCTCCAACCAACTTGTATGATTGTCTTTAACACCTTTTTTTGTAATTTTTAAAGAAATGAATTTGATTTCATTTTCCTTCCCCAGTTTTCAAATAGTCATTAAAAATTAAACAACACTGGGAAAAGGCTTTTGTGATTATAGCCTTCATTCTCCTGCAACAAACTGGATCTATAAATTTACGTACCATTGTAGATGTAAATTACAAAATTTATATTCAACTATATTAAAACATCTATTCCAAAAATGATTACCAGTTGTGAAAAGCAGACAGGCTTATCACTTGCTGTCAGTTGTTCATGTCTAGTTAAGCAATAATGTGCTAAAACTGCTCTTTTGTTTTGTGTAAGAATTTTGGCAATAGAAGAAATGAACACTCGGTTAATAAAAACTCAGGCTGCTTTTTGCTTTGATGGAGGAAGCAGCTGCCTGTTTTCATTTGCTGCAGAGCAGCAAAACCCATCAATATAATAAGCAGCTTAGATGCATCCATCCACAGCATCTGTAAGGATATAGGGCTATTCGCTCAAAACCAATCCCTAGTTTAATTTTAACAAAGATGTGTCTGACATATTTGAAAACGCATTATAATAGGTTTTGAAACATGAACAATTTCTCTTTCTTTTAAATACTTTTTACAGATTTGAAAAAGGTTAGTATACATTGCTGAATGATAGAAACGATAACTGGTCCAAACTGTGAGGCCGTCCTAAAACAAGGACAGGGACGACAGCAGAGCAAAAGGCAGTTATTTGGTTCCATTTTCAAGTGGAAGTGATTCATTTGCATGTGATTTCATTCATTTATTCATGCAAACAAATATTTACTGAATCATTACCATGCACTAAATTAGGCTAGTGACTGAGACCATGTTTCCTACGCTTAAGAGGTTTATTCTTCAAGAGAAAAGTCTTACACTAAAACAACAGAGTAGCACAGTGATTCAGATATATATTTTTCTATTACTTTTTTATTTAAAAAATTTCAAATGGACATAGACACTGCAGATGTTAATGTAAACTGTGATAATTGACTCCTCTACTACAGTCACATGCTTTATTAGACATACCTTTAAGAAAAGACAATCTGATTTTGAAAGTTGAATTATGTTTAAACATATGTCAAGCTGTTTACTAATGTAGCCAAAATTATCATACTTTGGAGAATTTTAGGATTCTAAGTTATGTTTGGACAGCCTTTAATTTTATAGAAACCATTAGATACTTACACGACTGTGAATAAACAACATGACAAGCATAACAGAAAACAAACTTTAAAGCAACTTAAAATATGAGACAGTAAGATCTAGCTAGTAAATGTGTTAAGCAATTATTGATTTTAGGGCTAGGTGGCGGCCTTCGAAAGAGTCAGATACTTCTAAATCTTCCTGTTTTTAAGATTCACTATCAGATAAATGAGCATCTCAGCACAATCAGTCCAAAACCTCTGGTGATATATGTGAATCTTGGGGTAGCCATCAGCTTCTTAGAATACCAAATTTGCCAAAACTAAGGCAATGACATTGGCATATTAATATCAACTAAATTCATATTTTGTAACATTTTTTTAATATTGACATAACATTGCCTGCAAAACTATACATAATTTAGTTCTCACCTCTTCAGATGCATGTCCCCACACCACACCCATCACCAAAGCGCCTATCATCCTCCTCCAGAGACCACTGGGCCTCTCATCCCCTCCTCTCTACCTTCCCTCCCTCGCCCTCTCCCTCGGCCTCAATTCTGCAGTCATATTTGTAGACCTTGTTTTGGTTTAGTTTTGGTTTGGTTTGCATTGTTTCTTTATATTCCACACACAGAGAGAAACAGATACTGGATGATTTAACTTATGGTTTTGTTTTCAATGGAAAGATTCTTATTCAAGGTGTGGGTTGATGAAGGTGTCTATCAGAAAGTCACGAATTAAACCTAAAGGACAATCAATCAAACCTTTTTTTCCCTTAATTTTCTTCCTTCTTAAGTTACTCTAAAGTAATTCACATCCGATTTAAGATATACGACACAGAACATAGGTACCTCGTGGTTTCAAAAAAAAATCTGACCCCATCAAGTGAAGCTTTGATTCCCCATTCTATTGTAGAGCAGGAAGAATATTATTTCTAAGTCATTATTCACATAGAAATTCTGATTGCCCCTATTCAATTAATACTTTCATATCACAGTGTGATATGGACCTTATAACCAATCTTGTGGCAGCATGAGTTAAGAACCACAAAGAAGTCAGAGGTCATTATTTTTCACACATTCAGAGTATTTATAAAGCATTCACCATGTACCCTCTCCTCTCTGTGCCTGCTTTCTTCCCTCCGCTCCTGCACCATTTAATGGCTGTGCACAATGCTTCCAGAACCCTGCAAAGATTCATGGACTGCATACTGGTTAATGATGGACTCTTCAATAGCACATTGGAAAAGATGCCTTTAGGGAAAGTCTTTCTAGCTGCAGCTAGTGATTGCTATGGCCTGAATGTGTTCTCCCCAAATCTATACGTTGAAACCCTAATTTTCAATGTGAGTATATTTGGGGAAAGGATGGTAACAGGCAAGTAAGATGAAATGAGCTCATAGGATGAGGTCCTGGTATGAAAGGATTAGAGTCTTTATAAGAGACTCCAGAGAGGTCACCCCCACCACCCTGACCCCAACTCATGAGCACAGAGCTTATGTAAGCATAGGCAAATGGTAGCCCTCTACTAGCCAGAAAGCACAGCCTCAACAGAAACTGATGATGCCGATACCTTGACCTTGGACTTCCAGCCTCCAGACTACAAGAAAATAAATGTGTGTTATTGAACCCAGTGAGTCTGTGACGCTCCGTTACGGCAGCCCAAGTAGATTAAGACAGTGGTCAAACCTGAGTGCCTATTATTTAGGGGCATTTTCCTTCTCCAGTCACAATACATTCTAAGCCCAAAGAATTCCCTCCCTACAACGTAGACAGGGCCCAAGGAACAGACAGGGCATAATCACGAGCCCAGCGGCGCTCTCTACTTTCAGTTCTTCCTCTACCCATCTCAGCTTCTTTCTTCCTTTTCACTTTAGTTGCCAACTACAATTTTAGCTCCCTTTTTCCCTTGAAAATAATTCATAATGGAAAAGCTAACCTCATTCAAACTCTGATAAAGAAATTTTGTTGATACCACCTCCAAGGCTTTATAAAAATACTTGGATCTTCTTCTTTATGCTGTCTTTGAACATTATCTCCTTGAAGGCAGGGAGCTCATTGCTCCTCTTCTCTGTGGCATGGTGACATGATGCATGTAGGGGCATATTGAATTCATGTAGAATAGCAGCAAAATATCTAAAACTGGAACTCACAGAAATAACACATGAATCTCTTTTCTTTTGCAAGATCGATTTGTTAAGATTTATATGATGCATCTACTGGGAATGTGATTCTACCTATAAATGCAATCACAGGTCAAGTCTTGTGTGGATAACTTTCTAATTGCACTCAATCCACTTTCACTGGCTTTCTTATCTCTATCCACAATCTGCAGCCCTGGCAGGACAATTATCACCAGAAGACAGGATAGATGCTCTGGGGAGTAGCTGTCCTGGGCCTGAAAGGTGCATGCTTACAAGTTTCCAGGCTAGTAACAAAGAATCCACATCAATAGGCCATCTTTCTCTCCATCAATCTTTCTGCCTCATTCAGCAGAGCACGTGTCATGGGTGCTCATATCTGGGGCTTATCTGTGGATATCTACAAACATGCAGGTCTCTAATCATAGCAGCCTGGAATGAATCCCACAATGGGCCCTTTAAGCGACTTGAGATAGAGAAAAATGATTCTCTGAGTTGCTTTCTCTCTTTTTTTTTCCTTCTTTTTCTAGCCCTTCTCTTACTATGATAAAATTTGTAACCTTAAGCCATGTAGCAAAGTGTTTTCTCTGAGAATCACAACTCCTTGAGAAGGACCTTCAGAATATACTATTTAAACTGAACTATTGCTCTGATCTTGACACCACAATTATCTTTCTGTTGAGAAAAATACAAAAATTCTAGAGCTGTTATATTGTTACTGGGCCTTTCACACCAGGACACACAAGTGTTCTTAAGTTGAGATCAAAGTGCAGGGGCTGAGTCGTTGAGGAGCGGAGAAGTCATCATGATCTCTATGGACTCATGCTGGACTCCTCAGGACGAAAGCAGATTTCCTTCTCCCCCCAGCAGCAAAGGGTTCCTGTTATCTCGCACTCTATCAGTCAGTTTCTCTGCCCCCATCCTCTACAAATAATTGGAAAACTGGCTTCCCATTTGGAGCATTGCATTTAGGGGGGAATGTATTTTCGTCTGCTTGTATTGTCAAGAGCATGCTGAGATTTTGGCTGAGCAAATACTACATAAGTTTAAACTTCTACCATAATTGACAGGGAAAACAATAACCTTTGGAAGAATACGAAACAGTATTTACGTACCATGAGACTAGGTAGTTAGTACTTTTCATGGACACCACAGAGAAATCTCAATTCCTGAAATAAAGCATGAAGCATCTGGGGGCTTGCTGAGCATGTCGCTGGGGAGTGGCCAAGTTGGGTCAGAGCCTCAGCTCCCTCTGGTCTGGCCTTGAATCTCTTTACAGAGTGAGATGATAGTGTAGGGAAAACCTCAGGATCTTGTGGAAAGATTTTACCTTCAGGTAGAAATCAGTGCTTAAAAATCCTGAGTCATGTGGCCCTCCCTGGTGAAGCACAGCAGTACAAAGCTAGCCACAGCAGCTTAGGCGTGAGTTCAACCCCCGGCTGGGGAGCTGACCCACAAGGCGCGGCAGACCTCTCCTGTCTCACCCGCTGCTCCCCTCAGCAGTGTACTGCGTGGATCTGTCTGTCTGTTCTGCTCCACACTCTGTCTCTAGTGAATCCTTAACACTGCCTCTGCATCTCTGGCCTGTACCCCAGTTCTATATGCATAAATAGAATGGATCTTTTTAAAAAAAAAAAAAATCCAGTCCCACATTCCAGCTTCAATGTATTCACAGGCTCTTAGCAAATAAAGTTAAGTCTTTCGGTTTCTATTTCTCAATAAACAGTTTTACTGAAACACTCATTGTCTCCTAACCATGCCCCAACACACAAGAGGGTAGCAAAGCATATATATATATATATATATGTTTGTGTGTGTATGTGTGTATGTGGATACATATGTGTGTGAATATAACTATATAACTATACATCTATATCTATCTATTATATATATATGTGTGTGTGTATATATATATATATAATAGCTGCAGCTTAACTAATGGTGGAAACTCTGAGTTGAGGCCAGGAAGCAATGTATAATCTTCTCAAATAGGGACCCCTTTCTCTAGAATTACAATGATTATTTGCCTCGCTTTATAAAATTTGGCTTCTGTTTGTTTTCAGGAAATTTATCATCTAAACAGTCATCATTCTTACTTATTCAAATGTCTATGTGTAATTTGTCTTGCAATTAAGAGTTTGTAGCACATTCCAACAATTCTTTTAATCACCAGCTTCCCAGTCATAATCAAAGAGTAATTTTTATTTTGCTGTGTCTAAGAAGGGGAAATCACATAATATATACAGTGTTCACACACACACCACAGTGTTCAGAAATGTAATTTTCTGTATATTCTCTTCTAAGAATATTTTCGTTTCTGGATTGTCTCTGCACTCAGGAACGGGATTGAAATCTCTACTTTGGTATTTGTCTGAGACGGTGATAGCTCAGTCGTCTGCCGCCAAATGCCAAGATAGGGGGAATCTCATCATTCGAGACCAGCTGCATGATGGGCAGTTAATAGATATATCAAACCTTAGGATATATGCTAAGCTGAAGAGATGATTGGTTGGTTGATACACTGATTGATTAGCATAGGGAGAATGGGTTTCTTCTTGACAACCTAAGATTATGCTTCAGCTAAGCTCAAATTGCTTACACCTCTTCTATTGGGTTTAAAATTACAGTCCTGTCATCTAAAATCTCTCTTCAATGAAATTTTTACCATATATAAAAATTAAAGGGAAAAAGAAAGTAGAAGCACTGGATAAGAGTAAATGGAGTAGATACATTTCATGCTACTGTTGTTGATTTCATTGGGGAAAGTTGATATGTAAATCCTCTTGAAAAATGTTACACATTTCATAAATGATTACTGAATATTATACAATAATTCAGGGGGAACAGTTCTGTATGCTAAGTCAGTGAATGCTTTATTTTCAAACACATTAAAGTTTACGTCTCCTTTATATAAGTATGAGCATTAAAGTAAAACCCTCTCTTAATCAGGCTTACTTTCTAGGGCACAGAGACCCGGTCCATGGACTTGTGATATTTCTAACCGCTGGCATGCCTCGCAGGGGGAAGGGCAGACTTATGGAGTCTGAGGATTAGCTTTGTTTTGAAGCAGCTTAACACAAGTAGCGACTTCGTTAATTAGCAGTAATGATCCTAAAGATAGTCACATGTACATCTTGAAATATTTGACTGTTGTGCTGTTTTCCTTGGGAGTGGAAGCAGGTATGCTTCAAAGTGAAACAAAACCAGGAGAATGAAACACAGCCCTGTTCTATCAAACTCGAAGTGACATTTAAGTGGTACTGAATAAAAGTCATCAAATCTTTGCACAAAGGGCACACATTTAGAGCTCTACAAATGTCTGATGTTATTAGTTAACAATAAATTCATTGAACGTAAGCTTGGTTTATGAGGTGCTGTATAAAGATTGCATATTGTCATACTCTAGATTCTCAGAGTTGAAGAAAGGGCCTTGCTTTCTCTTTCCTTCTTGCCAGCCCCTCCCCCACCAAAAAAAAAAAAAAAAAAAGCTGGTCAGCTTTAATTCCGTACTTTGAAGAACACCCCCTCCTTTGCCTGAGCAAATAAGGATTTGGTTGCCGAATCACACTGGATAAGTGGTTCATTGAGAATGTTAAAATCTGCATTAATAAATAGGACTGGGCTGCTCGGATTTTCCCCCTTCCTATCAGCGATGAGCGGTAGGGGATCAGCTGCAACTAAAATCCCCAGCTGAACAACTCACATACAACTCAGTGAGCAGACTTAAAACAAGGCCATTTATTGGTGACTGTTATGCAAACAAAGCGTCCGAGTCTTAGAAACAGATGTCAACTGAAGCATATGCTTACTGTAAACTGGAATTTGATTCTCTTTATAAAAATAGACATAAATGGGCCTTCCGAACATAGCCTGCCTCTTGTTGTCTACCATTGCCTAACTTGATTCAGTCTAAAGCTTTTAAAGAGCTGAATAGACTGATATGTGAGGGCAAAAGAATAAAACTTAAAAAAAATTAAATTGGAAATAAATGATAACATGTTGGAGCAGTTCCCAGAAGCAATTTTACAGATTTTTCTCTAAAAACACAAGACAGGAAGTTAAAAGCTTAGCGCCGGTCACCCCATGGCACGCCGAGTTATCATTTCCTACCACTTAGGGTGGAAAAGAAACTGCACGTTGCGGTGGCAAGTGTCGGAGTGCGTACTTTTTATCCTCCTCGCTCTTTCTTTTTCTCTCTCTTACCTCTTCTCACATCTTGATGTCTTTTAAATGTCACTTATTTTACATGAGGCAGTTGGTGGAGACATGACTCAACAGCAATCAGAACCATTATCCCCCGCAGCGAGTCCTGGTCTTAATGCATTGTGACACCTTTGCTGGCCAGCCACCGATTTACCTTTCTGCTTCTTAGGGAATTAAGTGGCATCATGTGAAAATGGTTGTGATATGAACAGCATGGGCATAACTGGTATTAAATTTACCTCTCAGCCTAAGTGAATTTTCCTCACATGTGACTAATCAAAATGAAAGCTTGTGGACCCAGGCTGAGCTGGCCAGCACTTCCCCACCCCTGGGACCTGGGCTATTTTGTTTTATCTCTTTGTACAAGCTGGCAGAAGTTTAAAGTGAAGGGGATAATCCAGTGCTGGTGTCTTTATGAAATAACATCCTTACATGAAGAGGCTTTTAACTGTCTGTCGCTGTCCTCTCAAAAAAAGAGTGTGACAATCTCATTTTGCTGAGCACCCTCCCATGAAAAGGGAAAATAATAGCCGTGGCCGCCATGGCTAGTACTGACCTTACATGATCCATTATCCACTAAACACTTTAAAAGTCAGTTTTACATACACTGCGGGGGAAATGAGAGAACTATCACAATCATTTTCACTTTACTGAATTTGCCATCCATTTGAAGTGAGTCACTTGATATCCCAACACATCCAGCCAGTGTCATATAGTACAAGGCAAAAGAAAACACAACTGACTGGAGATGCCGAGCACAGACTTGCTGGCACCCTAATATTTCAGACATCTGCTGGGGGGGACGGCGATACTAGCAGGGCTCTATGTGAACTCCCCTCAAACGTAGCCATAAGAAAAAGAACAATCAAAAACTCAGTCCTTCAAATTTTTAGAAGTGCTTGACATTCCTACAAAATGTTTTTACCAACCACTTAGCAGAGATCAGTAGGTGCCAAAGGAAGAGCAGGCAGAGCAATTATCATCCTGCACAGTCAGCCTGATGCTTATTCACAGACAAGAGTGGTTTGCATTCCGCCATGAACCAACTGTGCATGTTGCTGATAATAGAGCAGAGGTATTGCTAAATTGGTACTGAAATAGCATACCTCGTTTACTTCCAGCAACTTATTTGTGGAAGGCAATGAAGGCTGGGATATTTTCTCATCACTACAAGCATACACCACTCATTGTTAACATTAAAATTAGTTTTCTGACATGGCACATGCTATATGCATCTATTTTTCTTTAAATAGGACCTTCTGTGCCTAGAGGAACACGCTAATGGCATTTCTTCCCCTTGTGGATAATGCGTTACTTCATTAATAAACCATCTAGAAGCTTGACTGGTAATCAGGGTCTGGGCCACTTCACAGTTCTTCGAAGTTCAGAGACTCTCCCTTCACTTAGGGAATGCATTTATTCTTGAACCCTCTGCTCTGCAGCAAATAGAGAATGGAAAGAGGAGAGAGAGAGATAACTGAGAGTGTGACAGATGTACAATATCAGATGCAGTGACACACAAATCTTGAATCACACTTATAAGATTTAATTTTTCTAGGTTAGGGCACAAAAGGAAACAGCCAAGTAAGTGGTTGCGATATTCTTAAGGAGTTTAATTCACACGCCGACCTTTAAAAAGTAAAGTTTGAATCTGAGTTTATCCTTTCATGTTGAACTCCCTGACCTAACTCTTAACAGCCGGCTCAGAGGAGATCATAATGGTTTATTCAAAATAGTTTGAGGAATCTGATTCATAAAGAATGGAGGATGATTCTGTTAACAAAGTTAAACACCGCCCCCCCTCCCGCTACCGCTGGCTCCCTGGAGATTTTCAACTTCGTATGGCGACTAGAGAACTAGAACTCTTATGCACCATGTGAGGAAAATAGAATTTGAAGCAAGACAGTTGTGGGTAAATAAAAATCAGCAGCAAAGCCTGCAATTTTCATGAACCATGAAAAGAACACCAGAGTCTGCCATTTTTAGGTCTCAGAAGAGAAAGGCTGAGTGAGAAGAAAAAGGGGGTGGGGGGCGGCGAGGATGCGATCAGAAAATCTTCGAAGGCCACACATAAACATTCACATGCTCTTATGTATGGGAAGAAAATGAAACACGAACCATCAGAGGGTAGACTCGGAAGTGCTGTTACCCGCTGAGTGGTGACATCTGTTTTTGCTGAGTAAAACTTGCTGTACAAAAGAAAAATAAGAACACCCTAGTAATCGGGTTTAGTATCTGATTATGTGCTTCAGGATGGAGGCAGAGGAATGACTGCAAGCCCAGTGTTTGGATAGATTGGCCGCCTCAGACAGCCTGAACTGCTACCTGAAGCCGGAGTGTGACCTGAGAGCAGCCATGCTGCCAGGAAGAGGAGAAGCAGAGGAGGTTTGGGGGGGGGGGGTTTGGGGGGGGGGGGTTGGGGGGGGGGGGCGCTGCAGTTCTCAGGGGATGCCCCGCTGGTGTTAGAGACTCAGCCCTGGCTCTACCGGGTATCTAATACAAGATGGGGAACTCATGCCACTACCCTACCCACCGGCTTAGCATTCCGAAACACTAAAGGAAAGGATAGATCACAGGTGCGATTTTTCCATCCATAAATTTTTTTTAAGGTTTATTTATCTATGCATACAGAACTGGGGTACAGTCCAGAGGCACAAGTGCGGTAGAGGCTTCACCAGAAGCAGAGTGGGGAGCAGGTCAAACAGATTGACGAAGTACACAGCTGAGGGGAGTAGTGGGAGACAGGAGAGGTCTGCCGGGACAGGATCACCTCGGGGGCTGGGGATCTAATTCGCACTAAAGTGACTGCAGCTCGCTTGCAGTGCTGCGCTTTACCGGCTGCGCCACCAGGGAAGGTCCCCTCCATAGTTTTTATTAAAGTCTTTCTCCTAACGACGCATAAAGATTGTTTGGAGGTGTGGCAGTTGTTGCTGTTGTAATGAGTTTTCAGAGCTGCAGCCACCCAACAAAGAACACTGCTCAGGATCCGAGCACGGCATTTCTATCATGAGCGCCACGGGCTGTGGTCTGGCTACTCTGGACAGCTCCCAGAGGGCAGACGGTGGCTGAGGCAGTCTCTTTAATTTGCCTACAGGTCCTTACTCCATGAACTCAAAACCCAAGAGTTCGTTTTGCTGGAAATGCACCAGCCTGTCTGTTTTCTTGCCCAACTGAACTTTGGTATGTGCATTGGGATTGGGTGAGGGGAGGGGAAAGAGGTATTTGCTGACTCCACTGATCCCAGTTAAGACTCTTGGCACGCTCAAAATCAAGTTATGAATAAACTCATGCGGCCTCTCCATTAATCCTTCCAACTGCTCTTAATCATGGAAATGTCACTACCCCGACTTCTTAGAAGTCTTTAAAAATGAGCCTGGGCTCAGGAAATCTTGCAGGTTACATTATTCTTGTACGACATGATTTTTGAAGAGGTAGTCTAGGAGATGGAAGTCACCTGCAAGATTGTTCTAGGAATTCTAAATGTCAAATTAAATCCCAAAAACAAATGTGAAGGGTCAAACCTGAATATAATCACTGATTGGAATACAGAAATGAGGGTTTTGTAAAATAAAACAAAGCTGGCAAGTGACTAAATATGAAGAGAGAAAAACCCTTAGGAAGAGGACTAATGGATTAGAAGTAGGAAGACAGAATTTAAAAAGAGAAGAAGGAATTATCAGAAGACCTATCAAGTGCTGAGCATTATTAATAACATTAACAAATAGTCTATTAGTATAATGATCTAACTACCTTGCACACTGGGTTCTCTCCTGCAGATAAAAAAACTGGGCTCCGGGAGGTCAGGTAACTAGTCTAGGACACTCTCTCCTCCAAACTGGGGGTTGAGTCCAACCCAGGCCCCAGACCCTCCTGACTACGAGACCCCCTCTACAGAGACAGCAGGGCTGGAGTGTGTGAAAGGATTAGGGATGCGCTGTTGCCAGGACCCTGTAATACTGAATTTGGGGGTATGAGCAAAAGTTCAAGAATGACTTACCCAGGAGTGTAGGGTTTAGGGTCTGAGTGACTAGGGATTTTGTGATATCACTAATAACAATTGGGGTGTCATAATGACCAGTCTGCTTTAAGGGTCAAGAAATCAAAGGCTTAGGTTGTGCAAGCCGAGTTAAAGGCATGGTGGGTGAGGTCATATGCTGGTGCAGCTACTGGACATATGGGACTAGATTCAGTACTAAGGTCAATTTGGGGCTACCCCTTTGAGAATATCCATACAGAGATTGTAATTTAAAATGTGGGTTAAGATCAGCAAAAGAGGGGAGAGGGAGGTGGGAGAGAAGAGACTAAGGAAATGCTCCCCCACAGGGATAAGATGTGTGACCTCAAGAATCACAGTTTCACTAATTACAAAATAAGGATAACCAATGGATGACTAGATAAAGAAATGTGATATATACATAAATGGGATATATTTCAGCCTTGAAAAGTATGGAAATTCTGATAGATGTTAAATTATGGATGAATCCTAAAGATAGGTTAAGTAAAACAAGCTAGTCACAAAAAAACAAATTCTGTACAGCAGAACAGGCAGATTGATGAAGTACAATGCTGAGGGGAGCAGCGGGCGGGTCAGGAGAGGTCTGCCGAGCTAAATGGAGCACTTCCCAGGCCAGGATCAAACTCACACTAAACTCACTTGCAGTGCTGAGCTTTAGCCCATTGCACCACCAGGGAGGGCCTGGGAACAATACTTTCTAATGGTGAGGTTAAAAGGAAATGATATCTTAAAATGGGCATAATATGTAGTATATTATTTATATTAAATGTCAACAAATATTAGTTTCTTTTCTCTTACCAGGAAAGAAAGGAGGAAAAAAAAAAGGAGTGAGGAAAGGAAAGAAAAAGTAATAACAGAGGGGTAAGAAAATCAGGAACGTAAAATGTCATGGAAGTCACAAAAGACCACATTTCAAACAAGGGGCAGTTCAACAAGGGCAAGTATTGCAGGGATCAAGAGAAGGGAAGATTCTGGAACTTGACAAGGACATTGATTACTTCAGGAAAGGCATCATGGGTGTGCTGAAACCATGTAGAAGATGAGTTTCAGGGTCTAAGAAGTAATCAGCAATCAAGAGGAAGTGGCAAGGAACACAGATTCCTTTCTAAGAGTTTGTGGGGAAATAAAGGAATAAGACGTAGAGGCTTAAGGGAATGTACAGTAAGGAAATCTTCCCTCTCACTTGACTTTTCCCCCTGGAGGACAGTAGTCCCTGGCATGTTTGTAAATAAAAGAAAAAATTAGTGGAGGAAAGTAAAGGTGCAAGAGAACCGCCCCCCCCCCCAACACACACACACAGAGGACAGAGTCCACAGGTGAAGGCTTGACATAACTTTTCCCTGAACACTGCTTATTCAGACTGAACTCTGCAATTTGTCTGTTCCTCAATAGCTTTCTTACTTTTATAATTTTTGTAAACTTTATAAAATTCCTTCTAATTTTTTTTGATGACTTTAAATTATCTTTCTCTTCCTCCCTCCCCCCACCCTTGCATTCTTCCTTTCCTTCCTTAATACAGGAGTCTGTGCTTTATGTGTCTCTATGACTTTGAGTTATTTATTTACTCCTCCTTATGCACACATACTTTACCCCCCTCCAGCAAATCTCAGGTGTCCTATCCCCTTTCTTCCCCATCCCCTCTTCTCTCGTCCCTGTCCCTCAGGTAACTGGTATATTCTGTATCGAGTCTAACACACAGGTGGAAGCTTTAGCTTTGGAAAGGAGGGAATCGAGCTTTATTCAGGATGGGCAAGAAGAAGTGGAGATTGATGGTTTTTTTTTTTCCCTTGTGGGGAAGAAATCATTACATGCCAAGAATGAGAGGCTATTAGCAGAGTAGAGAAACAACAAAGCTGTATAATCAACTCTTAATTATCAGCATTTTGGTTTATCAGCTTCAAATCTTGCTTTCAAGCAAGTTAGCACTTACTCGGCTTAATTACTTGCTTTGTTAGCATTTCAAACTCAATGTAATATAACTTTGTATGCGGCCTGCAGCCCAGCAGGGTAGCATTTGACACCTGAACACTTAACCACTTCCGTTGTTCTGGGAAGGATTTACAGTAGGCACTTGGGTTGAGGTTGGGGGCTTCACAGCAGTCTGAGAGACAAGCAGTTAAGCTTTCCAGGTGTTACTGACTTCATCTGTGGATGTGTTGCTTTGTGCACAGAGCTTCTTAGATCAGATATATCTACTTCTTCGATCATTTATTTAAACTAGTGTTTATTGAACCCCAGCTCTGTGCCAGACATTGTGCTCTAGATCGTGGTGACTAGAATAGTCCCTTGCAGTCAAGGTGCTGATAGTTTAAGTCTAGTGGGGAAGACAGATGGAAATAGATCATTGTAACATCAAGATACAAATGTAAATAAGATAACCAAGTATAAACCACAGTGGTTGCACTAACACCACCTTGGTTTATCAACATTCCTCCCATCTTCAAGAGTTCAAATAATAGTGATTGGACTAGGTTCTAGAGGATTCAGCTACAGCAGAGTAGAGAAATGGTAAATCCCACAGAAAAAGCAAATCTAGTGAGCCCCATCAGATGAATGACTCTGCATAGAATTTTCTTTATGGGGGATTTTTTTTCTCTATGTAACATTTATGGTCTTGGTGCATTAAAAATAGCAAGCAAGATTGTGGATTTTTTCTCCCCATTCATTATGAAAGGGATGGTTATAAAGATCAATTACTTTGCTGGAAAGGTATAAAGCCAAGACTGAATGGTCTCAACCTCATACGCCTGGAGCCCTGACTGGTGTGTGTGTGTGTGTGTGTGTGTGTGTGTGTGTGTGTGTGTGTGTGTGTGTGGTTTCTAAAAAGCTGCTTTGTTTGGCCTGCTTGCCTTCATCTTTCTCAATTACTTTGTAATTGATGCTCACATTTTCTCACATCAGTGTTTAAATCTTTGCTTCTCTCCCAATAATCTCCATTATCATCCTTCATTATCTTTCTTTACCCCCAATTTCTTTGCTCTCATTTTTCCTGGTTCCTGTATCTGCATAGTCCAGAATTGTGAGGTTTTCAGCAAGTACCTTGGTTTATATAGATCCCAACACCTCCTTTCCTTTTGACTACACTGATAAGGTATAATCTTTAGGTCTTTGGCTATTTTCTTTTTAACTATTCACTGCCCCAAGGGTTTTCTCTTTGACTGCAGAGCCAATTAAAATAAAATCAAACAAGATCATATATTTAGAAGTGCTCTGTCACCTACATCTACACACAATTAAGATTACTATTCCTTATTTTAGCACTGTTCTAGTACCTACGGTTGCCTTAAGAGAAGATTACAGATAACTGAGGCATTGATTTATTTTGCTTGTTTATAAACTATTTATAAGAACTGTTACTTTCCCAAAGAAATAGCCACAAAAAGTTAGAATTCATCTAATCCTTAAAATATACAAAAGATTACCACTTTAACTGACAAGATACTTGCAGATTTCTTAATGCTTCAGAGTTGCCATTATCTCAGTTAACACAAAACTAGAAATGCACAAAAGCGCCCAGTGACGCCGAACGTGCAGAACGTGGTGGTAGTCTGGCAAAGAAAGCAATTCTGAGTCTCTAAAATTGAGAAATAGACACAATGCCCTCTGCATTCCCAGTGCCCTCTACTCTAGCTGTGGCATGATGTTCCCTTTGGATGAATAGATGCTCTGCTCATGTCAAAAGGAACAAAATTGAAGAAGGGCCCTAAACTCTTCAACTAAAAAGGGGAAATGTACCTAGTAGCACAAATAGTTGTCTGGTTCTGCAAAAGTAAATTCAGAAAGGGTCCAGCAAATGTCAAACAGAGCAGCTGAGAGGAAAAAAAATCCACAAAATCATCATTTACTGTTTTAGCTCCAGAAACTAGAAAAGTGGCATTTCAAATAAAAATTGCAAAAAGCCCTATGCACTCCACTTGTGAGCGGCATTCTGTTTGGGCAGCTTGCTCAAAGCATGGAACACACTCTCTCCAACTCTGTATTGCTGCTCTTTACCAGACCTCCTTGCGAGCCCGCGAGCAGCTATCTCCCCATTATACATCCAAAGAGTAACTAGGGTGAAAAGGACAGCCCGTGTAAGAGGAAATAATTGCAGCTTAAACTACTCTTCCTCATTAAGAAGCAAGACTCTTTGGGGAGCGTGGGGGTGGGGAGGGTCAGGGAGAATGGTATTGAGTTTTCATCATCCTGTCAGGGCAGGTCAAGTTTTAACTCTAGCAACTTTGGCATGATTTTCTATAATCGCATTACAGTTAAAAGTGTATTAATCACTGTAACTATCACCATCCTATGGTGAGATGAATACTTGCAGGAAGGACTGGAAAAGAATCGGAACTCTGGTCTGGGGTCTGCCTTTGGTGGGATTGGTCTTTTGTCTTGGAGGTGTGTGTGTGTGTGTGTGTGTGTGTGATCAGTAAGCATGATTATGAAAATGTAACTAACCCTTCCTTTCATGGTAGACATCAGTGAAATATGTGACAGTAAAGATGTGCAAAAGGTTAGAAAGCGTTTGAGGTTGAAATGTAAAGACCCAAACCAGCTGGTAATATTTCACACACACACACACACACACACACACACACACCATGAAAATTCAACACCAGAGGACATGCTGCCCACAGGGGACATATGGAGGTGCCTGGAGACAGGCACCCCTTCCCATTGTCACACTGGGAGGAGTAGGGTGTACTGGCCTACACCTGAATATCCTCAGTGCTCAGGGCAGCCCCACACCAGCAAGAATTATCCCAGCCAAAAAGTCAATGGCATCACTGTTCAGAAACCTTACTCTAATCAATTAAATTAGAAGGAAGATCTAAATATTTGTATTTAATTTCCACTCTGTATTCTTCTCATCCATCTGAGGCTTAGTAAAATGTTTGAGGTTGATATGCATGTCCTAGAAAAATACAAAGGTGTCACAAGTCAAGCAGAAGATGTGGGGGGCTAGCTGATGACCATGAAGGGTATTGGCTCTAATTGAAATTTTGAGGAGGAAAAAGG
This sequence comes from Condylura cristata, assembly GCF_000260355.1. Lineage (NCBI taxonomy): Eukaryota > Metazoa > Chordata > Mammalia > Eulipotyphla > Talpidae > Condylura > Condylura cristata. The sequence goes on from NW_004567121.1 coordinate 15,638,506, forward strand.
GATGTCGGGGAAGAAAATCTGGTACCAAATCATGGCAAGGCAATGAGTTTGATTCATGGTTTAATATTGTATCAAAAACTTGATCTCACAGTGTACTCTTGAAGGAGAGTACAAAGCCAGCTAATCAATGCTCCTGGGACTTTTTAAAGCTACATGTTAACTTTAAAAATTTTTTTTAAGCTCTATCCATCCATGCACACAGGAACTGGGGCACAGACCAGAGTGCAGGGTGTGAGAAGACTCACCAGAGACAGAGTGGATAGCAGAACAGGCAGATCTACTCAAATACACTGCTGAGGGGAGCGGGGGGGGGGGCAGGAAAGGTCTGCCACGCCATGTGGGCCAGGGATTGAACCCATGATGCAATGGCCCCTACATGTTAACTTTGATAAAAGGGCAGCGTGTATGAGCGCTGCAAGTATTCCCTAGGCAGCTAGATGCACCCAGGGCTAGGAAAGGCACAGTCAAGAGTCAACTAAGGTGACTGAGGGCTTGAAAAGAGCATAAGCTCAACAGCTTCCTTGACAAAAAGGATTCCGTGCTGAGAGGAGAAGGGAGACATGATGTCAGAGAGGAGCATAATCTCTAAGAAACTGGGGAGGAAGGAATGGCGAAAAGTAATGCAGAGAGAACAGAAAGGGTGGAGGCAGAATTTCTCAAAGTGTGGGTGCTGCATCAGCAGCCTTCTTAGGAACTTCCTGAAGATGTGAATTCTGATTCCAGACCTACGAACCAGAAACTCTGGGAATGAAGACAATGATCTGTGTTGTAATAAGTTCTCTAGGAAGCAGATGGTTTGTGTAGATCAAAATTAATCGCCTGCCAGCAATTTTTTATAGTTGAATCTCATACATGAACATTAAGAAAGTCTGTTCATTAAATCACCAAGACAATGGTAAAAGGCCGAGCTGAAAACTGGGAGCAGATTACTGTTACAATAACTGGCCAAAGATTAGCATCTAGAATCTATAACAATCAATAAGAAATCAATAAAATGACAAGCCCGTCGAAAAAAATGGGCCTAAACATGTGTACACATTTCACAGAAAAGGAAATGTAAATATCTAAAATCACTGAAAAGGAGCTGATTAGTAGATAATGAAATAGAGGTTAAAATCATAACGAGATGCAATTAGTTATCGGGCTAGCAAAAACTTTTAGCAAAAATTTGAAAATCAGATGGTACCATGTTTTGGCAAAGATGTGCAGGACCAGAAACTTTTATTCTCTTCTTATAGTAATATAAATTGATTAAAAAAAAAAAAAAACTTTGGTGGTATCTCATACAATTGACCCCATAATTCTAATCTTCAGGACATACTCTACGGAAATACACAAACACACACACACACACACACACACACCCGGAGCCCAGTTCAAGGATACCCAGTAACATTGTTGGTAGAATTTTGTCAGCAATAGCAAAAATTCACAAATTCTTGGAATTACTAATTTTCCCTGCCCCAAATCTACAAAGGATTTTTTGGGAGAAAATTAGTGAATTCTGAATATGACCATGGGTTATAATAGTAGCACAATGCAATGTTCAACTGCCTCATTTTGCAAAAAAGCAGCCTACCAACTAGGAGATGTTTGCACACATATGTCTCACAAAGGACTAATGTCCCAAATACATAAAGAACTCATACAACTCAACAAAAAGAAACATCATCAACAAATAGTCAGAAAGGCTAAGTGGACATTTCTACAAAGAAGACAAACAGATGGCCAACAGACATGAAAAAAATGTTCAACATCACTTCTTACAAGGAAAATGCACAGCAAAGTCACAATGGGACACCACACCAGGCCAGTGAGAAGAGACTATAAAAAGCACTGGAAACAAGTATTGGCAGGAATAGAGAGAAAAATGAACTCATTCATTGATGTTGGGAATGTGATTTGGAGCAGACAGTACAAGAGGCCTTAAAAAACTAAAACTAGGCCCTCCCTGGTGGCGCAGCGGGTTAAAGCACAGCACTGAGAATCTGAAGCCACTTCCTCATGAGTTCGATTCCCGCCTGCCCCGGAGGCGACCACATGGCGTGGCAGACCTCTCCTGACCCGCCCGCTGCTCCCCTCAGCAGTGTACTTCGTCGATCTGCCTGTTCTGCTCCCCGCTCTGTCTCTGGTGAATTCTCTCACCCTCCGCATCTCTGGCCTGTACCCCAGTTCTGTACAAATAAATAAATAAATCTTAAAAAAAAAAAAACAAACTAAAACTAAAACTAACCCACGGTCCAGCAATGCCACTGCTGTGTATTTTCCAAAGGGTACAAAAACACTAATTTGAAAAGATACATGCATCCCTATGTTCCTAACTTCATTATTCACAACAAAAAAATCTTAAGACTCAAAAAAAGTGGCGATTGCCAGAGGGGAAAGGAAAGAAGAGTGGGAGGAATGGGAAAAGTGGGCAATTTGCCACGATAAATGGCACTTGAGCGTTGGTGGTGGGTGCAGTGAGGGGCAGACACATAATGAGGCAGTTACACTCCTGAAGCTTATGTATTGTAAACCAAAAGTAAATCAATACAATCTTATTTTATTGTGATCTTATAACTAGTAACCATGGCCATTTAAGAAAATGTCCTTATTCTTAGTAAATACAAGTGGAAATATTTATAGAGGTGTATATCTGCTATTCTCAAATTGTTGAGAAAATTAAAATACACAACTATATAGGCAATTTCTATAATCTGTCTATCTAGAGACTAAGAACGCTAGCAGGTTAAGATATTGACAATGGCGAATCTAATGATAATTGGTAAAATCCTTTTAACTATTCTTGAAATCTTTCTGTAGATTTAAAGTTGTATTAAAATAAAATGTTACTTGCAAAAACGTAATAACAACTCTGTCAGATTTTAGGGAAATTGAGGAGGAAAATATAGCTTATTAATAATCGAAGTGGCCAAGACATACTTTCCACTGACAAAAAGTGCAGTTCTCCTCCATGGGATACAGCTGCCAGTGAAGCTAAAAGATCTTTAGATCCATCAACAGACAAGGCAATAAGGGAGCAGATGGCCCCAAGCTCGACAGTGGATGCTCCATATCTGGAATTCTGAATATCCTTCTGGGTATCGTTCTTTTTCTTTTCTTTTCTTTTCTTTGTTTTTTTTTAAGATTTATTTACTTGTGCATACAGAACTGGGGTACAGGCCAGAGGCTCAGGGGCAGCGAGAGACTTCACCAGAGGACAGAGTGGGGAGCAGAACAGGCAGATCTACGAAGTACACTGCTGAGGGGGGCAGCGGGCAGGTCAGGAGAGGTCTGCTGCACCGTGTGGGGCAGGCGGGAATCGAACTCATGCGGAAGTGGCTTTAGCGTCTCAGTGCTGTGCTTTAACCCGCTGCGCCACCTGGGAGGGCCTGGGTATTGTTCTTTTAAGATGGATGCTGAAAACTGGAGCAGACCAATAGGATAGACAATAAGGTTGGGAGAGGGGCTGAGAAAATTGCAGATAATGAATAAAGCTGGTTGAGTGTGAATTAGAGAAGGCTCATCAAGGTAAGAGTGAAACGTGGAAGTTGTCTCCCAACCTTTGAAACGTTGTAAAAGGGTATTTGTCCGAAGTAAAGTTGGAGCTGTCCAAAATCACAAGAGGTTTCCTTAGGAATCATGAAGTTTCTATCATGGCAAGTATTCAAGCAAAGTTGGGACAATTCATTTGAGACACTATGAAGAGCTTCAACAAGGGGGTTAGAACAGATCAGCTTAAATTCCTTTTGAAAGAATTTTGAAATTTTATACTATTTAAAATAACAATTCTGAAAATTTGGGGGAACAGCACACACACACACTCACACGCACACATAGACACACATGCACATAAGGTATTTTTATAGCCAAAGGCATGATCTGATCTTCCATGAAAGTATACGATGTGACAAGACATGACACTTGGCTAAACAGGGGTGCTGCCCTCCTGGAGGTAGCAGTCCCTTCTCCTTGACCACATTTCTTTTGTCACCACCTATCTGAGATGTAGAGTGATTTTGGAGATAGCTCATGAGCAAAAAGCTGTTTGTCACCTCTATCACTGCAAAATATTCTAAACTTAATTCTAATGCCACTAAACACTCGTAGCCTCTATTCTGCTGAAATACTGGAAATGTTTAAGATTGTTGTTTCTTAAGAGAAAGGAAACAGAAAACCCAAGTAATGACTGGAACTGGAACCATCACACTGTAATGCAGACAGCATCAGGATGAAAGCCAGGGTGGGTCCTTAGCGAATCCTATAGCCATATAATGGCTGACACCCTTACTCACAATTATTATCACTATTGCCTAAGGAAAAATAAATAAAATACAGTCAAGTAAAATGTGCTGTTTTTCTGAACTAACTCATTCTGAACCAGTGCCACTCTGTTAAATTAGGTAAACCATCTACCTTTCATTATGAACAACCTCACGGCAGGAATAAGAGAAATCAATTTGTTCCACTCTAGATATTGAATGCATGAAGATGATATAACACCACATACAAATAGAAATAATGACTTAATAAAACCAGTTTTACAATTATAGATTGAAGAGTTAAGAAACTAAGTCTTCCTATAGACTACAAGAGCTATATATACATGTTTAAAAACCTACTGCCAAAACCAATGTTGATTCCATATATCACTAGTAGTTTCCATACTATATTGGCTAGATCTTGAAGGAAATATTTACATATTCCTGTTCACCATAGTTTTTACCTTAATGTCTGCTTAAACTTTGGGAGAAGGATAAGAAGCACATTTTAAAAATAAGTAGCTCAGTGAAGTCCATCAAAATTAAAATTGGGTAAAATATTATCTCTATTCTGAAAATGCTATTTTCATGGGCTACGTTCTTCTCAGCAGTTCTCCAAGTGCAATTAGAACCCTGAGCATATCCTCGACTATTATAGGGTCCATAAGGCCTAAGCTTATAGATGATGATCATGATGGCAGCAGTGGTAAGTTCCCCTTTTACTCTCTCTCATGAGGCTATGTGACTATGATAGTGGACCAGACTGAATGCAGAAGCAGATAGTAGAATCTAAATATCTATTAGGAAAACAAACAAAATAACTTTATAAAGACAATGCCATTTCTCTCTAAAAAGCTTTGAAAGAATGTACTTATTTTTCATAAAAAATTTATATTTATATAATAGGATTAACATAAAATGGGTTTAACGTTTAGTAAATTTGAAGTAAACATTTTATACTTTTCTCAGGTTTAATTTCATAGTTTTAATATAAATTCTGATAGACATGACTCATGAGCAAAGCTCTTGGGTCCTCAATAATTTTTTAAAAGACAAATATGTGGACTACAAACTTTGGGAACCACTCTTCTATAACAACATGGTAAGATATAGGGATGTGTATTATTCTTCTGATTTTTTTTTTTTTGCTAAGAAAATGGAAATAGTTTATTTTGAACTAATTCTAAATATCAGTATTCTGGGTAAAATAACATCTTAGTATTGTCCAAGTAAGTGATGCAATAAAGCTCTGACTAGCAATATCATTAACAAATAGTATAAAAATCTCGGGTGAAAAAGGAACTTTATACATAGAAATTAACACTATAGAAATAAACACTATAAGTACCAGGAAGAAAACGGAGCCTTATTATTTCAGTCTTACTTCATAATTTATTTTCCACTTACTTTCAAAAGGATTTGAGATGACTAACAATAAAAGCACAGAAATAGTAAAGACTAACAATTAGCAAAATAAGATGAAAGCCCAAAATTTAGTAGTAAGGGGGAAGTGAAGGAGGATATTGAGTGGGAACAAACTGTTTCAAGAAGTCCTACTGGGGCCCTCCCTGGTGGCACAACAGGTAAGGATGCAGCACTGCAAGCTGGCTGCAGCTGCATCAGTGTGAGTTCGATCCCTGCCGCGGGGGGTGACCCACATGGCACAGCAGACCTCTCCTGACCCACCCACTGCTCCCCTCAGCAGTGTACTTCATCGATCTGCCTGTTCTGCTGCCTACTCTGTCTCTGGTGAATCTTCTCACTGCATTGAGCCTCTAGCTTATACCCCAGTTCTGTATGAATAAAATAAATCTTAGGAAAAAACAAAAAAGTCCCACTGGAGGAGTCAGAGCAATTAAGCATGAGCACTTAGCTCCACACTCCCTAGCAGTCACAGGGCAGAGGGAAGTGGCTTCCACTGTCTAGAAGGGAATACACTAGCTCTTCAGAAGGCAGAATCTTTCTTGGGAACCTGAACTCTGAAGATGTTTAAAGCAATTTGTCATGGAATTCTTTTCACCAAGAGTCAAGAGGAGAATAAAGCCATAGTCACCTTGGTGAAGGAGTTTCACCAGTTATCTTATTTTGCAATTGAGGGAATGGAGTCCACCAGAGGGTCAAGAGATTGCCCAAGGTCATGTAGCTGTAGCACCCAAACCAAGATGTGAATTGAAGTCTGTCTGACTTTGAAAGATGTGTCTTAACCATTTTGCTAATCTGTCAGGGTCTTCACGTTAAATCGCATTCAATCACATTTTTTAAAAAGAAACTTCAGAGGGCCAGCATGCAACTGTGCAAAGAAGCAGCTCTCACTCACAGCCAACAAGGCCACCTCTCACGGCAATGTTTATCTACTCTAGCACACTCAATGCCTGCATCTTTAACTATCTTACATTTCCTTTGCTTTCTTGAAATGAATCATGTTAAGTCATATCACCTACCTATAGAATTTTTTTTTAAAAAGATTTATTTACGTATGCATACAGAACTGGGTTATAGGCCAGAGGTAAGGGGTTGGTGAGAGGATTCACCAGAGACAGAGTGTGGAACAGAACAGGCAGATCGACGAAGTACACTGCTGAGGGGAGCAGTGGGTGGGTCAGGAGAGGTCTGCTGCACCATGTGTATCACTTCCTGGGCGGGGATCGAACTCACACTGAAGCAGCTGCCGCTAGCTTGCAGTGCTGCATCCTAACCTGTTGTGCCACCAGAGAGGACAACTTTTAAAGATCCTAAATAGCACAAATGGAACAGGAAAATAGTCCATAACAAATAGTATATAGATTAACATGCAAATACTATATGGTAAAGTAATATTACTTCATAACAAAATTTAAAATAGAAAAAACTAATGACTCCTTTTGACAAAAGTGTCTCAAAGGACATAAACTTATTGTCTTAGCACTGAGTGCTTTAGCAAAACACACCTTTCCCTCTTCCATCATAGCCTCACATAAAGATAAATGAAAAATTTCAAATAAATCATATCCCTTTATTTTCTCCAAGCAAAAATCACTTACAGGCAACTTGAAATGGTTTTTGTAATTATATTTCTCTAGTGTTTTAGGAAGAATGCATTTCATAAAACCTAATCTTCAGTGTTCTCATAGTGCTCTAATCTCTTTTAGCTCACATAGATTATTTTCTCCATAATATCACTTAAAAGAAGCTAATGTTTTGCTGGCTCCCTCCTGCCCCCAACTATTTAAATCAACAAAACTGAAATGGAAAGCCTTCTGACCTATTTTTAACTTCACATCTCTTTTAGCCAGTACAAAAAATTTGTACCAGAAGAGACTGATGTTTGCCACATGATAAATGAATCCTGCTGGCTTCTCTAGATTCCAGTGCCTCTACATAAAAAAGATAAAGGGTACTTGATGACGAAAATCATAATACTACCAAGTCAAACATGTTCTGTAAGCATAGTCTGTCTCTCCTGCTCCTCCTGTGTCTCCTCTCAGCCTAACTGAATAGCAAGGCTCTGACATCCCACTGCACGCAAAACTGGAGAGGATGCGTGTTACCCGTACTTTTAAATACTCTCCCAGAATGGGCTTGCTTGAAAATTAGATTGTCATTTGAATATAGATAATGCAAAACCTGTTTAGAAGATAAATTCTGGTTGCTCAAAAGCACCTGCAATGTGTTACTTTCATTTAGTTAAAAAGACACCACCATATTGCTTATAGAATTAGCCTGGAAATGGGTAAAATCAGAGGGAGAGATTAGTGTCTAGTCCATTGACATTTTTGTCTCCAGCAAGACACTGCCTCTGTATCAATCAGGCAAACAAAGAGCACCCAGGTTTTGAAAATAATGACTTGAACACCTATCAGTGTAACATTATTATTATTATTATGACTAAGAGATCACTATCATTCAAAGCATTTAACTATTTGAAAATCATCTGAAATATGTACTTGAGAGATTATCACTTGCCAAACACAATTGTATCAATGTATAATTTAAAAATGTGTTTATTGTTATATTTACATATTATGTCAATATGTTATTGACATGAAGCACCAAAATTAAGTATTAGGTCTCTAAAAACATTTTAGTCACTAAAAGAATTTCAAAGTGTATATGAAGGCAACCTCTTTGACACCTAAATATTCATCTTTTCCACCCTTACAATTAAGTATATTTTACATTTTCAGCAATTGTATGCCTCAGAATCAAAATGGATTCTTAAAATGAAGAATATCATTAGACATGTGCTTCAAGACATATAGATATGGAAATTTACCACTGGATCATCAACATGGGGGAAAATCTAAATACTCTAAAAAAAAGAATTAAGTATACAAATTATGGTACTTGAACATAATAGAATACTCTGCAACCACTAAAAGTGGTTTCTACAAAACAAAGGAACAAACAGGCCCTCCCTGGTGGCACAGCAGGTTAAAGCACAGCATTGAGAAGCTAAAGCCACTTCCGCATGAGTTCGATTCCCGCCTGCCCCGGAGGTGACCACATGGCGTGGCAGACCTCTCCTGGCCCGCCCGCTGCTCCCCTCAGCAGTGTACTTCGTAGATCTGCCTGTTCTTCTCCCCACTTTGTCTCTGGTGAAGCCTCTCACCACCCCTATGCCTCTGGCCTGCACCCCAGTTATGTATGTACAAATAAATAAATCTTAAAAAAAAAAAAAAGGAACAAACAAAACTAAACTAAAGCAAGTGCTAGAACTGAGCCTGCAGAACTGAACCTACCAGAAAGGGGGGTGAGCGTGGGGGGCGGGGCACACAGAGGGAGTGGTCAAATGGTGGAGGACTGTAGGAGCTTCCTGGAAGGCATGGTGTGGAAACCTCCGAAGAGGTGGGAACCATACTCCCAAATCATGTACAGTGTAGTAAACCAAACTTACCTTAATAAAAAATAGTTTACGGAAACATCTATTGACATTCAGAAATATCCATGCGCTTAAAAAATAATCAAGTTTTAAAACAGTGTGTACTATATCTGACCCCATGAATATTCATAGAATAAAGGGCTAGAGGGACACAACTGACTTGACATTTAGAAGTTAAAAACTGTCAGTTAACAGTTAATCTTTGGCTCCTGGGATTAATAGTGACTTTGTTTTTATGATAGCTGCATTTTCTAACTTTTCCGTAATAAACATACATTATTTGATAATGCCAAAACTTAAAGAAAGCAATATAAATCAAATTTGCCTTTATACAAAGGTTCCTGAGGCAATCGAAGCCTAAACACTCTAAAAGTATATAAAGTTTTATGTTCTCTGACTGGAATTGAAAATGTAATTTGATGTCTGATTCATCCTGGAAATCAGATCTGAAATGTTCTGAGATCATAAAAAAATTCAGGGGACGTTTCATTTGTTAATGAAAAGACACTCATTTTCTTGGGGATCTATGACATTCACAGACAGTTAAATACGTTTATTGTGCTTTGTGGGTAAACTGTTTTGCCCAGGGTCAATTAAGATATATGGCAAGCCAAAAAGCTTGATTCAAAAAAAGACACTAATATTTTTTACAAATGGATTTGATATTGTTAGAACTAGGGAATTCTCCTAATCCTTTGAAAATGAAGAAGTTTTGATTTCATTCTGTCACTCAACAAATTTTGATCAATTTCTACAGTGTCACATCTGTTCTAGCCACATGGATGAGATTTTTTCAATTTTCTTTTGATCTTGTCAATTCTTCATTTAGACCAGTCTTTAAAACAAACAAATATCACCAGATGATTGAGATTTTCCTGTAATATAGCTCTCACAAGATTAATATATACAAAAGTAATAAACAGTTTTTCTTTAATCTTGATTATCTATTACTAATATATTCTCTTCCTCTTAGCACTGTAATCTAAAACATTACTTTTCTGCATACCTTCTGTATAACTCTTCTATATAATTCTTGGAAACTTGGAGTATAACAAAAATGGGCTCTGGGGATCTGAATTCTAGTCATGACTCCACAACTAACTGTCTGGGGTGATCAAAGACAAGTGACCTTAGTCCTCTGGGTCCTAGTTTCCTTATCAACAGGATAAAATTTCCAGTCCACCTTTCAATTCTAAAAGTTCGGGGGTTTCTTTTAGTTGATTTTTATAGCAAATAACATTTCTGCTTACTGCTTCCCATGACTTATATGTTGATGAACAGTGTCAGCTAACAACATTTGCACTGCAACTACCTTGTGGAGAGGAGTTCTCCCGGGCCAGCTGAGGAGGATATGAAAGGACAGGAGCTGCTTCTTGCTTTAAGGGAGCACCTTGTTGAAGCGATAAATAATAAAGCCAAGAGACGACTAAGAGACTGCTACAAGGCAAGGATCAACAAGTTCAGGATCATACATTAGAAGCTAACCAATGCGACCTCGGAGGGAATAGAATAAGCCAAGTGATCATTTCTGATGAGGATATCTACCGAATAAGTTTACGAGAGGTTTCCATACAGGGAACAGAAATGGTTTGACAGAATACATTGAGGTATTTGGGGTATTTTACTTGTTAATAAGAAGGGAAGCAGGCAACTGGCCAGATGGCAAAGGCAGAGAAGCATATGGCCTAGATAATCCACACTTTGGATGATCAAGCCCTGAATAACTGAGGGCAGGCTGCGTTTCACTAGGGAACCAGTAGATGTCAATTGTTCAGCACAGCTTTGCTCGGATCCCCATTGTCTAATTTCTGTTTTGGAGATAGGGATTAACTCCTGTCCATCATCACTTGCACACCCACCCCAGCAGACACCTTCTTTTCTCCTAGAGGATATAGTGTGTTTCACACTAAGCCTGTGTGCAAGTGTGTGTGTGTGTGTGTGTGTATGTGTGTCATTTGGGGGTGGGGGTTAGTGAGATGCACTATCACCAACTTTAATCTTCAGGTAGTGAATTCTGACTAGTGAATTCAAAGCCTAGTCAACCATAGAGGCATAATTTAATCAAGCCTAGGCAGTGGATAGCCCATAGGGGTTGTCATCCCTGGTTACTTCTCACACCCCCCAGAGAGACTTGACTGCCTGTGTTTCCTCAGGGATAGCGAACAGTCCAGCAGACTTATGAAGCCACCTAGGTACGTCACATGAGAAGAAGCAGAGCTAATGAGTATGCTTTTGTTGTTCTTATAAACTCTGCCTCTGACAAGGGAGGAACAAATCCTCTTTATAAGAATGCAAATAAAGAGATTGCTAGAATAGTGTTAACTGCACTTATTTTGGCATTAAATCCACACTATTGCGTCATAACTACAAAGTCAGAAAAGATCATTTGTCAAGGTGAAAGTAAAACTATTTTTCTCCAGCCTATGGGTAAGTTATTTTCTTTGAAAGTATGACTTTTAAACCTCAGCCACTAAACCAAAATTAAGGCGAATGATGAGACAGGATTAAAATAATTACTTTGCCCGTCAAAAACATCACCATGAATCATACAATGCGCATATACTATATTAAAAAGCTTTCTTCAAATGTCATTTCTTTATATCAGAATAATCCTACCACTTAGTGCGAGACTTATTTATGAAAGAAAAACACCTGGTGTGATTTACAATACTACTGTGAGCAAAATTTTTTCCCCAGAAAGCTCATTAAATTCTCCTCTCCTCCTAATGGTTTCATTAACATGCAAGAAGTACAGTTCAACTTCAAATAGTAAGTTGAATATGTTTAAATATATTTTAAATTATAAGAAAGTTTGGGAAATGATGGGAAAATGACTCATAATCATTTCATCTTAAAACAAGTCCATGCATCCTAACACCTTCTGTACATTCTGCAGTCTTGTTTCTACTAACTTTTCAGTGTGCATGCTTTCCAAGTTTACACAGTTGCAATCATTTATACTTTTAAAATGTGCAACTTTAAAAATATGAAGCATTTCTTCATGTTGCCAGAGGTCTGCATGGTGTCATCTTTTGATAGTTGCATATTCTACCGTAAGGATGCAAAGATTTATTCATCCATTCCTCTACTCTCAGTCAACTAGATTGCTCCCAAGTTTTCACTACCACAAATGATTCTGCAATGAATAACTTCATGAACCCAGTTTTTTCTTCCTCAGGATTATTAACTTAGTTAGATCTCCAGAAATAGTCCTGTATGAACATTCTTATAACCCTGGATATATCTGTCAAGCGTTTTTCGAAGGTCTGTGTTCATTTCCACCACCATCGCCATCACAATCTAGCATTTGTACCACAGTTTAAAATATAATTTTTTAATGATTACCAAATATTTTTCTATGTACTTATGTAATAAATATCTTTTTTATAGTTTATTTTTACATCATTTTGTACTTTTTTTTTCATCTCAATTGTAATCCCCCTGTGTTTCCCATCACCAAGTCACCCATGTGCCATCACCATAATCTAATGCACTTCCCTCCCGCCACCATCTTTGATCCCATTCCCCACTCCACCATAAAATGTCTCTGGTATATGGTTGTTCATTATTCTTATTTTCTCGCCTGGTCCATTATACTCCTGCTATGAGCAAAACCATCCGGTATTTTTCCTTTTCTTTCTGGCTTATCTCACTAAGCATGATCTTTTCCAGCTCCCTTCATGTTGCTGCAAAAGACACGTTTCTTTTTTTTTTGTTGTGCCGAGTAATATTCCACTGTGTACATGTACCACATCTTCTTGATCCAGTCATCTACTTTTGGGCACTTGGGCTGTTTCCATGTCTTTTCAATTGTAAATAAAGCAGCAATAAACATGGAAGTGCAGGTGTCTTCTTGAATCAATGTTTTTGTGTCTTTTGGGTAGATGCCTAAGAGTGGGATTGCTGGGTCGTAGGGAAGCTCCATGAATAAACATGCTTGTATACATGGTCTGGCTTCTCACTTGGTGCTTGGCAGAGGTTGTTTTACAGCAGTTTGAGTAAAGTATCTCCAAATTATAATCCAAGTAAGGTTAGTGAAATTTTATGTTACAGATAAAAGGTGGGAAGGGTCTCATGGGACTGGTTCTAGACTAATTTAATGGTGAGGCTGGGCTAATCTTAATCTCAGAATATGGTGCCCAGATTTGAGAGAGAGGTGTGTGGTAGGACAGCAAACACCCATTATTTACTGGGCTGTTACTCATTCAGCTTCCAAATACCACATGGAATTTGTAAGCAATCTGGTAACGTTTCTCTTTCCTGCAGCTCCTATTTTACTGTAAGGTGAGATGGTGGCGGCATCATTCAGGTAATGTTAGGAAATTTAATATTATTTACAAAACAAAAATGAGAGACACTTAGGAATTCTTAGCTTCGGAAAGTTATGGGCTGATAAGCAACAAGATGAAGCCGACGAGGCTGCCATTCAGTTCTGACCTGGGCTGAGCCACGCCTTTGGGGTACAGAACTCGGAGCTCACACAAGCTCGACACTTTACCCTCTGGAGAGCTCCCCACACTGCGCTTTCCTCTGTGCCTGCAATGCCTTCGTCACAATTAAGACAGAGCAAAACATCAAAAAGGACGCTGATCAGCACAAAGCCCATTAGCTCTTCTTCAAGCAGTTTTTGTTCAGTCTGGTTCTCAAGTTTTTTTTTTTTTTTTTTTCTCTTCTTCAAGCAGTTTTTGTTCAGTCTGGTTCTCAAGTTTTTTTTTTTTTTTAAAGATTTATTTATTTGTGCATACAGAACTGGGGTACAGGCCAGAGGCTCAGGGGCGGCGAGAGGCTTCACCAGAGACAGAGTGGGGAGCAGAACAGGCAGATCTACGAAGTACACTGCTGAGGGGAGCAGCAGGCGGGTCAGGAGAGGTCTGCCACGTCAGGTGGTCACCCCCAGGGCAGGCGGGAATCGAACTCATGGAAGTGGCTTTAGCTTTTCAATGCTGTGCTTTAACCCGCTGTGCCACCAGGGAGGGCCGGTTCTCAAGTTTTTTAAAGCAGAAAAAAAATCTTAAATGTATCATGGGCACACATGTCGTGTTATAACTAGCAGTCCTTAGAGTTACTGTGATGTTTACAACCCAATATAACAAAATAGTCCCAACACTGGTCAGAGGTCATTTTTTTCTGGACCCTTGGAAAACACTGTCCTTCTTCAGTCAGTCCTCCTATCCTTTGGAAAAGAGGACTAGTAAGGAGTACAACTTTTTCTATCTTTTCTATTCATTCTCTATGTAACGCCTTTTCAGTTGTGTTTTTTTTTTTTTTTTTTTTTTTTCCCCGCGATTAGACTTAGTAAGGCCCTTTTCCTACTCACCTTTGGTTTTGCTTAACACTTTTCTTCTTTCGGTAAGTCTAAAATTTCTCCTACATTTCCTGGAACTTAGTGCTATGCTACCTTCTCCCTTCCCTTCGTACTTAACTTTACACTAACCCTTGCCCATCACTTGTGTTGTGGTTTATAGGTGACCTGAATATGCCACTGGGTGGCATCTTGAGAAAAGGTGGGGCAGAAATAGATGTGCCCTATTTCTTCTCTCCCTGCTATGTGATTCCATCATGGAAGGACCAGGGGAAAATTCTTGTTTGGCCAACAGATCAACAGATCTATGATTCTTATTTTCTGCTCTTGCTCTCTCTCTCTCTCTCCCCACCCCCTCGCTTTCTCTCCCTCTTTCTCTCCCTCTCTCTCTTTTAATCCCTGGTTCATTTATCAGCCATTCCTTCCCCCTCAACATTCTAGTTTCTACCAACTTAAAACTTGACTAAGTTTGGTTTGGTTGCTTGAACTCCTACTAGAACAATGGGATGTGGGGTTCACATGATGTAAAAACAACACTAACATTCAACCATGGACTACTTTTATCGATGGGGAAAGAACGTTAGAAGAAAGCAAGCTTTTCTATACAAGTCTGAGAAAACGACAGAACTCTTGCTTCTCTAACTCAAGGCTGAGCTGGTAATTATATATTTCAGAAGAATACCACATACAATTAAAAAAATCATAAAAAACACTAGCATAAAAATGTGACATGACATGAAGCTCAATATAAAGTTTTTCAATGCACATACAGTAATTGCACCAATTACATTTAAAATATCTATTTGCTTACCAAAAAACCCCAAGATATAAAAGGCTAATTATCAAAAATGACACCAGTGAATGGTTTTACCCCAGCTAACCAAAAACAGAATAATATTAATAGTGCAAAGAAAAGAAAAGAAACTTCAGTTTACATTTTGAATTAAAATGTCAACTAAATAAAACAGCAAATTCATCAGCCTTGTTGTTCACATACATGGCTTCAACATTTGAAGAAAATACAAAAAGCCTTTTCAGCTTTGATAATCACTTTGACTCTTGGGAATTGATGGAGAAAGGAAACCACATCAAAACTTCCATGTGTTAAGATAGGTTAAATTCGATGTATAATTTTAAAGTGTGATGATTTTTTTTAAAGAACACCAAGCCTAGTTAATGGTTATCCCTTTGTCTGAGTATCTTGATAAATTATACTTACAGATTCCAGTGTTAGAGTTCTGTTTTAATTTCCAAACACTACCTAACGTGTATTCGACAAGAGAGTTCTTTTGGGTACATTTCACACAACATTTCTTTCAGAGTTCTTCAGGCCTAAAATGAAAGAATTATACATGATGACACTAAGGGGGCGATTTACTGAAATGACTGACATTCTCCACTGACAGTTTGAGACTGGATTCAGATTCCTCTGCACTAGTACAATTTGATCTTTATAAAGAATTAAATAATGGCACATAGATGATCATAGTCATGTTAGTTAAAAAAATCTCTGCCTGGATTTATGCTCTGACTCAAACTGTGAAGGCAGCCTCTTGTCACAGAGGTAGTCTAACATTCCTGAATGGGTAGAGACAATGGTTCATATCACAGCACCATCTCTGTCACTATCTCGAGTTAGTCCAGTCTACTTTATCATGCTGTATTAACATAAATCAATCTACATAATATGAAGAATTAACTGATCTCAGGTTGATACCAGGTTCTCATATTCCCAGGTTCATAGGGATAAGTTACACTACAGATACATAATGATGCACAGATATACAAACATTTCTGAATCATACCAGAAGAGCTAAGGATTATTTTAAATAGTAGGATATTTATTCTTTGCTGAGGAAAAGTGGAAAATTCAAAAAAATTTTTAAATTCTTAATTCCCTTTAGAAAAATTTTACTCCTTCTCACTGGGTAATGATTGTGGCTTTCTAGAAGTTGTTAAAACATTTTTGCAAGTTCTTACTAACTTCTCTAGCTAGAAAGCTGTCTCATCTCATTTTTATTCATCACGTTCCAACTCATCTTTTAAGAATGACTCAAGTTCTTTTTCCTCTGTCAAGCCCTCATTACTCAATTCTCCAGTTCATAGCTACATTGTCCTTTCTAAAATTCCAATTATAATCCATTCCTTATATTAGTATATAGTTTCATATTTTCTTTTGCATTATTTGTTAACTATCTTATAATGTATCTTTCCAGGGACCTCCCTGGTGGTACAATGGGGTAAAGCACAGCACTATAAAGCTATCCACAGCCACTTCAGCGAGAGTTCAATCCCCAGCTAAGGAGCTGACCCACATGGCATGGCAGACCTCTCCTGACCCACCTGCTGCTCCCCTCAGCAGTGTATTTCAGTAGATCTGCCTGTTCTGCTCCCCACTCTGTCTCTGGTGAAATTTGTTACCTGTTGTACCTCCGGCCTGTGCCCCAGTTCTTGTATACATAAATAAATAAATCTTTAAACAAAAAAGTGTCTTTCCAGGAAGTCATATATGTCATTTGTGGTCTCTCATCTTTATCTTTTCCATGGCTTGCACATAGTTGCTCAACATTCTACCTGACTGATTAAAATGTTTTTGTTACTTATGTTTCTGAAGGAATATTAAATAGTCTCATTTCATTTCAAACTAAATGAAAAAGCCACTTTCCATATCCTCAAGAGTTATAATTAACTGGAAGTTCTCTGAAACGTATGATAGAGGCTAAACAAAAGTAAGGTGTTGTTGTCCATCATATGAACCCATTTGTACCCAGAAGCCTGCATGAATGTACTCTCAGCCACTCTGCCTCTGCTGCCTATTTTACTGTCAGTTCTTTCAGAATAAGGATTATTTGTTCAAAACCTTTGACCTATTAGGTTTATGACCATATCATCAACACAGTTTGTTTGAGTGTCATCCACAACTGATTTTGTGGATGTTTATTCAGTCAATGAAAAATAAAGTATTTCATGCACTGGATAAAGTCCTTCACCAAACCTT
The DNA here is from genome assembly GCF_000260355.1 of Condylura cristata. Taxonomy (NCBI): domain Eukaryota; kingdom Metazoa; phylum Chordata; class Mammalia; order Eulipotyphla; family Talpidae; genus Condylura; species Condylura cristata. Next base: position 15,655,908 of record NW_004567121.1, read on the forward strand.
CCTTAAGCCTTAGTATAGCTGGGTCTCAGAGGATCATTTTTCTTTTGTGCTCTGTGAATTCGGGACCCAAGAGCACGTTACACTGGACCCCTACCATCGTCCTCCAGAGTATTTCAAACACCTTCACCAGGCTTGCCAACACCCCTGACAGGGTGTGCCTTATTTCACAAGTAAGAGATTTTGTGTAAAGAGAAGGTCAGAGTCTTCTCACAAAGTCACACTCATAATCACAGCCACATAATGCAGGGAAGCAGAAGAAACACTTCCTGACAACTAGTCTTCCTTTCAAATACCTAGCCACAGACATTCCCTAAATTATAATAAATGTGTATGAAAGACCTGTACCTTTTTCAGTCCCAGGAAATAGTGAAGATCAGGAAGACACTCAGCGTAGACTCCACACAGCTGCCTTATGCCACCAGCGCCACTAGGAAGCACTTGAGACAATTCAAAAGGCACTTTATTCCCTTCCACCAGATGAGCCTCTATTTCCTTTATGCCCCTATTTTCTATCTGCCCATTCTTTGCTTATCTTAAGGTTGGTTTGTTCTCATCTATTCCTGAGGCCTGCCTATACCAACCTGGTATTATTCAGACTAGCACTCCAGATGATTTTAAGCCAGCTAAGGTAAAAGTATCTTCCCTTACAAGTATTTTCCATTAATTATTTTTGTACAGGAGGCAGAAAAAACACAAAATAGTGAGTCATTCATTGCATTAGACAATGTTTTTATGGTAAAACACAAACTATTAAAGTAAGAGATCTGGAAACAATATAAGCCACTAGAGGCCAGAGAAGTCTTTCACTGAAATTTCAGGATCCCAGGTGGCAAGATGGTGGGGAATAACTAAGTAGAGGCCAGGAAGGTGATAGTTAATATTGGTAAAGGATGCGCTTCTATTTGAAAACCCGGTTTGTGTCTAGGGTCAGATAAAAACATATTATTATAAAATTCTGAGCAATGGAAGTTGGCCTGACTAAAGAACAAAACGCTGGTCAGATGCATGTATTTGAGTCCGCTGGCTTAGGTCTGGGTTAATACACAGAGAGTCAGGTTTCCTCAAATAAGGGACCAGACTGAATGAGCTCAAAAGACCATCTTTAAAAAGTCTTCTAAAGAAGTTTAAAGAGATCAAAATTAGAAAAAGCACGTAAGCAAACGAACTGTACTAGAATCTAGAAAAATTATAACTATGATGAATAACTAAGCATAGCTTTACTGTCAAATGTGGTCTTGCTTAAGGAAAAGCTGACATTTAAGAAAATACTCACATTTCCAAAGCATTATTTGAAAGATTCTTTAATTTTAGAAAACAATAAGTGAGATAAATGGGGCAACTATGTCCTATAAAAATCACTATCAGTGTGAAGATCAAAGTGATATATTCTCCAAAACTCTGACATAAAAAGAAGGAGGAAGGTGCCACTCCATAAAGCAAGAAAAAACAGCCTTGGTCATTGTTTATAACAGCAAAAAATAGGCTTACGAAACTTATTATTATTCCAAGAGGTGTCCCTAGCTACACATGCTCAGGAGTTCAAAGAGATTTTAGGAAAATTCATGGCTGACAAATTAACATCGGGACATTAGAAATAGCTTAGAAATATTGATATTTTCAACATCACAGGGATGAAACAGCTTGCCCATGCAGTGTTTCATGGGGTTCTGTTCAAGACCAACACCTGCGTTAAATTAGTAGTAGTAATAATAGTAGCAACTCAGGCACTATGTGGTATGCTTTATTTATGATTTATTAGTTCATTTAATTCTCACAATGTTTCCATGAGGAAGATATTTCCAGTTTATGTTGGAAGAAACTGAAGTTTACACAGGTGAATTAACTGGCCCAAGACACATTAGAGGGTGGGATTAAGAAGCCAGACAACCTAACAACAAAATCCACACTCTTCAATTATGTGTGACCCAGTACATTTACATATACCCCTCCCTTTTGTACCTGGAGGCTACACTGGCAGAGAACTTCAGGCTCTCAGGTAATCAAATGGTACCTTTCAAAACAAAATTCTACATAAGACGGCTTGAAATCATAGAATATATTTCTTTGGATTACATAAAATGGCATTTAAAAATATTAAGAACCATTTATGATGGTTCTATTTAAAATATTATTTTATTCCATTTTACTGTGTTTATTGAGAGTCATATAGTCATATTATCTGTTTGATGACATATCAATAGTAAAATGACTTTTTTTTTAAAAGTATTTATTTATTCATACAGAACTAAGGTATAGGCCAGAGATGTGGAGGGTGAGAGGATTCACCAGGGACAGAGTGGGAGCAGAACAGGCAGATCTACGAAGTACACTGCTGAGGGGAGCAGCAGGCGGGTCAGGAGAGGTCTGCCGCACCATGTGGTCACCTCCGGGGCAGGCGGGAATCGAACTCATGCGGAAGTGGCTTAAGCTTCTTAGTGCAGTGCTTTAACCTGCTGCGCCACCAGAGAGGGCCCAAAAATGACTTTTAAACTATCTATTACTTAATATGAGTATTAAAACTGAGGTAGTAAGTGGAAGAATGCATGTTCCGCAAGGAAAGTTACATTCTCAAACAGGAGGGATGTGAGTGCTCAGAGGATACTAGGAAATACCTCAGATGGGTTAAATGCCAAGAACGCAATCAATTTACATGTAACCCCTGTCTTAATCAGGTTGGGGTGAGAGATGGCTGCTCAGATAACCCAAAACATAACCAATCCCAAACATGCACAAATGCATTGTAAGCTTCTAAGTTACTTTGGTGGTGACTTTGGATAATTCCTAACATCAACTTCTATTTCCAGAGTACCTGATAAACTTCTATTATATGAGATGCCCTCAGAAATACGTTGAGTGGAGCAAAATAGCATCAAGTTAAAATAGCCCCATGGATATCCCTCAAAATGGGTAATCTTCATCTGGATTGATAAGGATGGATTGACTACAAATGAGAAATCTAAGCTTACATTGGGTGATCAGCGCTGACAGGTAATACAGTATTCAAGGTGGAATCTTATAGAGTGCTTTAGGATCTCATCAGTAGATACATATCCAACAACAAAAGGTAGGAATTGGTATTGAGAGTTACCCTAATAAAATACACATCATACACAAGCCATGCCATGACTACATCTCCTAGTATACTGTGCTTTCTGTTAGCAGCAGCTATTCAAAGTGCTTTTATATCTATCAAATAATTTATGATAAACCATTACAGTCATAGGAAATAGATACCATTATTATTCCCATTCAATGGAATGAATGGGAAAAAAGATGATGTAATTTGCCTAAGTTTACCAGGTGCAAAAAGGCAGCATTGTGATTTAAATCCATGGAACCTGGCCCCAGTACCAATGTCCTTAACCAATATACTAAACTGTCCTTAAAAACTAAATAACTGCCACCCCACCCACCCTCAGGTAGTTTGAAAGGTGGCGATTTTGTTTGTGCAACAGGTAAACTATACTCTACTGACAGGCAGTACCTTGATATAAAAACCTGAAAGTTCAGATAAATATACTAGACTAAGAGCTTGATTACTTGGATAGCTTTACCTGAAACTGATTTGTTAATATACCCAGTTGGCTTAGTTTTGACTGGAATATTTCTTAAATAGCAAAGAAGCAGACATGACTCATTTCCTTGTGTCCTGTTTCCTCCATGTTAGAAAGTCAAAGGAAATAAATACAATTCAGGAAATAATCAAAAGACCAAAACTGCTGTAGAGCTACCTTTGACAGATCAGGGCTGTCCAGAGAGGGTTTGGTTTTGCCAGTGGCTACAAATATCTTCTTTCCATCCTCTGCCAGCTAAGAAAGCAAAACTGACTATCCAAGGCTTTTGTCACTGACCACATGTGCCAGAGCAGGCAAAGGTCAGGCAGGGAATGACAGACGCAATTAACCAGACGGCTTGGGGAAGGGTGGAACACTTCTTCCACTTGTCTACTTTACATCTGAACGAAAAAAATGTCCCCTTGAGAGGGTTCACACAGTCAATAAACAGGCAGTCGACCTGCCCAAGGTGTCCTGTAATTTATTTTATAAAAGAGAAAGAACTCAAATTATATTACATCTCACATTTTATTTTAAAGGAATATTTTCTTTCTCTTAAGAGAACTAAGCTCCTTTTGAAAGATAATAGACTATCCATGAGGAATTAGAAGAAAAACCTTTTGTTTTTGCCATGGATTTGTATTGGTAAAGATTTCACATGAAGCAAACAATAGGATTTTAGACTTTTCAGTAATTTCTCATGAAGTAACTTTATAGCTGTACTCATGTTTTTAAACCTGTAATAATTATTGTGATACGGGGAAGACAGTGCTTTAGATTTCATGGTGGCGGGGAGGGGAGCTCTTCAAATCTTGGAGGGAGATCCTATTTTGAATAGTAATATTGATGGACAACCTAACTTTCATAACACTCTGAATACTGAAAAAAAAAAAAAAAAACAGAAGAGAAATATCTGTCAAGGACACCGTTTCTCTCTTCCAGGAGATAAAACCATAGTTGAGAAGACAGTATAGACACTGTCACATACAAACATTCACACCTATATATAAATTTAAGAGCACTTCAATACTGCATCTTCTCAAATACAAAGGAGACTATATAAATAAGAAGGAGACTTAGTATTATTTTAGTTAACCACTGTCATACCACGATTTGGTTGCTGCTAGGCTTCTTAATGTTGCAGTCAAATCTGAGGCCACTGGATAGCTCAGAAAAAAATATTTAGTTTATATGCATTTTAAAATTTTAAGACAGCAGTTTGCCATGTTAGACTGAAAATAACATGGTCAAGGAAGGAGTAAAGAAAAGACTCGTTTCCTAATGAAAAGGAGATTTGAATGATCTTTTCAAAACTCAACTAACATTGGGAAAACCTGATTTAAAAAAAATGGATAATAAAAAATCAGAAAGCATTCAGTAAAAAAAAAATTCTTCTGACAGACTAATAAGGACTTTAATATGATAATATGGTGTTTATCTGCGCTTTGCTTGTGCAATTGCAGTTTTCTCAGCTATTATGCAAGAGCTGTAAAATGAAGAATACCTAATTGCCTCCTGGAGAAAAGTATTACTACTGAAATGACTTAAGCAAACACATTCTGAACTAACAAAGTACTTTAAAATAATTTGAACTGAAAAATGATTGACAGCTAAATGACTGCCATTAAACCGTTCCACAGGTGCCCCTGGCCATGGCCCATTTTGGTTTTAGCGAACACCCACCAGCCTTAGGACAGCTTCAGCAGCGGAGTGTCAAGTACTTCGGTGACTCGATTTTCCCCTTTTACCTGACACAATGCCTGTCAGCCTGGAGTACTAGTCTATCCACTGTCAGTGAACTCATAATAAAAAATGTTCTCACCTTCCATTTCCAGAGAAAATGTGATGTTACGTCAGTTGCTTGAGGTGAGTTAGGTAAAATGGAGTAAGAGGCAGGCACATTTGTTTCTAAACAAATATTTAAGTAAGAAGGCAAAGCTGGAGAAAAGTTAGAAAGACTAACTCAAATCTCTCCTACCGGATATAGGTAAGCTTTCTGGACATATTTTTCCAACAGGTAAAAGGAATCTATTTTCCACAGCCTTAAACTACAAAAGGAAGAGTATATGTAAGAATACAGACAACATATCCTCTTGCAATTTAGAAAGAACTTTTTCTTTGATGAGATAATTATTTTTTAAAATTATTTATTTGTGCATACAGTACTGGGGTACAAGTCAGAGGTGCAGGTGTGTTGAGAGGATTCACCAGGGACAGAGTGGGGAGCAGAACAGGCAGATCGAAAAAGTAGACTGCTGAGGGGAGCAGCGGGAGAGACAGGAGAGGTCTGCCGCGCCATGTGGGTCACCTTGGGGAATGGGGATAGAACTCATACTGAAGTGGCCAAGGCTAGCTTGCAGTGTGCTGCGTCCTAACCCATTATACCACCAGGGAGGGCCCTAGATAATATATATATATATATATATATATATATTTTAAAGATTTATTTATTTGTGCATGCAGAACTGGGGTACAGGCCAGAGGCTCAGGGGGCGGCGAGAGGCTTCACCAGAGACAGAGTGGGGAGCAGAACAGGCAGATCGACGAAGTACACTGCTGAGAGGAGCAGCGGGCAGGTCAGGAGAGGCCGCGCCATGTGGTCACCTCCGGGGCAGGTGGGAATCGAACTCATGCGGAAGCGGCTTTAGCTTCTCAGTGCTATGCTTTAAGCCATTGCGCCACCAGGGAGGGCCCCGAGATAATATTTTTTAAAAATCATAAATGGTACAGTTGAGAGTTCAGAAATGTAAGAGAAATGTTTCCTCATGATTTGGGGTACACTGACTATTTCCAAGCTTTCTTTCACCTTGTCCTACCTCACTCCACCCCCTTCCCTAGCTGCAGACTGCTGTCTCAGTGGCTGTATGAAGTCGGCCGAATCAGCTGCCATTTCAGTCATTCAGGTTTTTTCCCAGAGTTGTTTCTTTATATTCATTCTCCAAGCTTTTGCAGAACTTCTGGATCCTAACTCTGTTAATTCTATCTTCCCGGTTTGAAGGCAACTGGTCTTAATGGTGGAATTCTGTCTACCTGCTCTCCTCTCCCATCTGGCTTTCCATGGCGCCAGGTGTCTTCAGCTGCCATGACTGTGGTTCACCTACTAGCCTGTGTTGCTGTTTCTAGGAACTCCGATACTAACCAGTTTGGCTGCCAGGGTCAAGCGTTTTGTCTGGTATGATGAGTCTTTATTTCTCCACTTCTGGGCAAAATACAGAGAAGTCAAAAAGTAATTTGCCAGTTTGTTTAGGAAACAAGTTAGTGTCAGATACACCACTTCTACTTGGGAGGTACTAACTTACAGAAACCAACTGTTCGTTGTTGCAAAACAGACATAGCAAATCTATAAAAACAGAATACTCTCGCATTGAACTACATTGTATCTGCTGGGACTGTAGCTTATAAAAAGAAGGCTGACTGCAGGAAATACCAAGTCCACATTGGGCATTTTACTATTTTAAGTTACTCAGTCAGTCTCATGTATGATCTCATGTATGAATAATAATGCTGTGAAGGAAAATACTAGTAAGCTTTCTAACATCTTCTAAGGAGCAGCCCCAGCTCTGTAATCCTGGAAGAAATCATTTTGGTCCCGTTTATCCTCTACTTTTGAAAACATTATATAGCATGGCAAGGATAAAACAAAATTCTGTTTTTATTTTCCTGCATAAGAATTTTGAGAGTTGCCCATTGGCTCCTGGTCTATGACGTGAGGGATGTGAACCTAGGATGTGTAGGAGGAAGCATGGGATGCAGGAACAGAATATGAGGCTGTCTATTTACATTTATACTATCCCATTTCCATTTCTTCTTTTGTACATTTTATAGAGCATACATGTCACCATATATTATTTGCACAGTCTATTAGTAATATATGTATCTATATGTTGGGGGCAATATGTAAACTTTTCTTATAAATGGGAAATGTAATCAAAAATGTTTGAAAGCCAGTGACTTCAAACTCTTCTAGGACAGTGACTAGCTCTTCTAGCAGCATTTAAGGTAGCACACAGTCTGCTTTCAGTCTGCCAATCCTGCCACGCCACCCACAAATATAACTCCTATCTGGGCACCCTAGGCTCTATTCATACTTAACTACTAGACCATATGCTCTGTGGAGACATACTTAAGTCCTATTTTAGGGTCCCATATACCTTTCTAATTATTTGTAACATATGTTTGTCTTCTCTTATATTCCTCCAATGCTCAAATCTGACAGTGTACCTAGTTTATGTTCTAGGTGTTCAACAAATCATCGTGGGATGATGCATCAGTGACTTTCTAAATAATAAACTAGTAATCTTTAAGAGGAATTTGAATGCTGCTTCAAATAAGTACTGTAAACTGGTACCAGACTTGACATCCACCGCCACTAACTGAAAACAAAGCCTAGAAATATGAATACAAAATTAATGTTACTGGAGGGAGAAGTAGAGACTAAGAAACAAATGAGGCAGAGGACCCAATGGTTTACTGGGGAAGATTACAGGTACTAGCTTCTAGTATAGAGCCTTTACTGTATTGAGGTATATATTATTCCCATCTTACTTACAGTTGTGTTTATAAACGCAAGCTGGATCTTATCAGATGTTTTTTCTGCATTGACTGATATCATCATATGATTTTTATCTTTTTTTGTTAATATTATGTATTACACATTGATTGATCATATTATATCTTTTTGATGAAATGAACCCTTTATGTTCATTTATCAAAGATGGTATGGAAATGGACAATAAACATACATATGAAAAGATTCAAAATTAATAATCATCAGTGATATGCAAACTAAAGCCATAATGAGATAATAAATATAGTTACTAGAACCGCTAAAATTAAAAAGACTGACCATATCAAGTATTGGTGCGGATATGAAGCAACTGGATACTGATACATTGCTGGTGAGAATGTGAAATGTTACAACTATATTGGAAAAACAATTTGGCAGTTCCTTAAAATGTTAAACATACTCCATGCATACAATCCTAGGTATTTACTCAAGGATAGTGAAAATATAATAGATCATCTATTCCTAAATGATCCCAACAGCTTTCTTACAAGAGCCACAAACTAAAAACAACTCCACTGCTTATCAACAGCAAGTGAATGTGCAAAATTATGGAAGTATTCTAATACAGGGACAAATTACTTCAAAAAAAAAAAAAAGACTGAATTACTGATACAGAACATTGTAGATGAATCTCAAAAACTAATGAGAGAAAAAGGCATCCCCAAACGATTACATGCTATAACTCCTTTATATAGGTGTCTAGAACAGGATAAATAATCTGTAGTGACAACACACACATCTATAGTTTCCTGGGGCTGGGATGAAGATGGGTGCTGACAACAGAAGGATATCAGGGAACTTTTCAGACTGACAGAAATATTTTGCAACTTACTGGAAAAGAGATTACATGGTGTATACATTTGCTAAAACCATTTAAAATGGATACATTCACTATATGTAAATTCTACCTGTAGTGTTGATTACTAAAACTTTAAAAGACACTAGATATACATAGGAGATGTTTCCATCTACCATAGGATGAGGAATGAGAAATCAAGGTCATTTGAAACCAAAATTATTAACTTTGTAGCTGACTTTGGGTTCATTCTTAATTTTGCCTTTATCTGCCTGGAGCTTGTGTATACTCTGCTAGATAATGATATAAAAATAGCCCCACCATTCACCAAATTGTTTAAGTCAAAAGTTAGAAGTCTAACTTTATCCTTACCTTTTCTCCCCACCCCCATGTGAACTTCCCAATGTTCTCCCATTACACTTATGACAAAATCCATGTACCTTACTAGCCTGTGTAGCTGTGGCCCTAACCTAGCTCCTCAACTTCATCACGAGCCATTCTCAACTGCTGCTACACTTTGGCTTAACTAGTTTCCTTTCATTCTTCAAACAAATCAAATAATTTCCTTCTTTTGTTACAGGACAGCAAATCTGTTACAGGACAGGGAGAGGGGCACCCCTGAAGCCTCAAACCTGCCTGCTCTAAGTGGGTTCTGTCATCCGCTGCAACAAGACAAAACATATAAAACTTTAATGAAAAGGGACTTTAATACAGTAAATATACAATATGGAACACAAAGAATATAACTTCTAAATCAAACACCTGAAGTTACACATCCCCTCGTGGGCAAAAGTCCACCCAAAAGGGATTGGCCCAAAGCAAGGCCTGAGAGCCCGCCACAACACTAAAGCACCTTCTGGCCGGGACCCATGGAAAGGGTCAGAAGTGGCCAGACAAATCTGGGAGCAAAAGAGCAACATCAAAATATAAACACTGCCATAGTCACCTCTCTACAGGTATCTCACCCACATCTGCCTTAACCAGTCCAGGGTCAGGAAACAAGCACGGTTTCTTCATCACATGCTTGCTGCTCCATGTGGCTTCCTCAGGTTTCCTTCTTGTTCTCCATTCAGTCCTTCTCTTCTCTCCTCCTCCTTTTTCTCTGCTCAGCTCCACCCTCTTTCTGGGTGGGGCAGGGAACCTGGCACTTCCCCTTTTCCTAAGGACCACCCTGTTATACTTTTAGGGCCTCTGCACTAGTTTGCTCTGCCTAGGATCTATTTTCCCAGCTTTTCACTTGACCGACTTGTTCTCATCCTTTAATTCTCAGCTCAAATGTCACTTTTCAGTAGAGCTTTTCCAAACTACCCTATGTTGAGAAGCTTCTCCTATTTATTTCCTTACGCTACTTATCACAAGCAGGAACTCAGGCAGAGCCTTGGAAAGAGAACAATAACAACAGTTACTACCCAGATTTCTTATGTGCCAGGCAGTGTACTCAGAACTTCACACATATTAAGTTACTTAAGGCTCTTTGCAACCCAACCGGCCAGAACAATCATAATCCTCATTTTACAGATGAGGACACTGAAGCACAGACCTATTGAATAACTTGCTCAAGGACATACAGCCAAAAGCCTGTGGAGCTTCTCTATGGAACTCTCTATCAGGCTACAAAGCTTCAGAGATCATGATCTAAAACATCAACCTTCTTGCAAAAAGAAACTACCTTTTTTTATGACAGAGGGTAGGAATTAAAGGTGAAAAAAGTTGCAGTTAGGCCCTCCTTGGTGGCGCAATGGGTCAGGATGCAGTACTGCCAGCTGGCCGCAGCCACTTCAGTGTGAGTCCATCCCCGGCCCCAGAGGTGACCCACAAGGTACAGCAGACCTCTCCAGGGCGCGCCTTCTGCTCCCCTCACCAGTGTACTCTGTTGATCTGCCTGTTCAGCTCCCCACTCTGGCTCTGGTGAATCCTCTCACTGCACCTGCACCTCTGGCTTGTACCCCAATTCTGTCTGAATAAATAAATAAATCTTATAAAAAAACCCAACTAAATGCTACTGCTGCCTTATTAAAAAAATTGCAGTTAAATTAGGAATAAGGAAGAAATTCTGAAGAAATTCATGGCTACTGTCTTTTTTTAAAGAAAAGACATTCGTATCATCTATTATGTCTGATAGTACAGGCCAGATTGGGAGATTAAGAGAAGTAAGGATTTGAAGTAACTCTTGTAGGGAGTGGGTAAAATGACCACCAAGAGATTCCAAAGGGCCACCTGAGGCTGGAAACCATGGCTGTGCAATGGCACCATCCACATTATGGAATTTTCTGTAGCAGCATTTTAGTCCAAGGGTAGAGAGAATCAGTACTCAGTGCTTATTTGTGGTTGGTGATCAAATTAGGAAAGCAGGGTCCAGGAGTAAAAGTTTTTTTTTTTTTTTAAAGATTTATTTATTTGTGCATACAGAACTGGGGTACAGGCCAGAGGTGCAGGGGCGGTGAGAGGATTCACCAGAGAGAGAGTGGGGAGCAGAACAGGCAGATGGACGAAGTACACTGCTGAGGGGAGCAGTGGGCGGGTCAGGAGAGGTCTGCTGTGCCATGTGGGTCACCTCTGGGGCAGGCAGGGATCAAACTCATGCAGAAGTGGTTTTAACATCTTAGTGCTATGCTTTAAGCCGCTACGCCACCAGGGAGGGCCCCAGGAGTGAAAGTTTTTAAGTTACTGATGAGAACTCTGAAATACCCAACCTAGCTGAGCAGGATGAGAAATCAAAAATAAGTATCTTAATGAAAATAACTTTGAGTGGGAAAATGTATGAGTTTAGAAAAACACAAAGAAATGTACCAAAAACATAACAATTAGTAATTCTGGATAATAACTATAAGTAAAGTCCTAATGCCCTCTATTTATGGTGTTAGGGATTATTGTTAAATCTTTTTACATGTGTTAAGGGTATTGTGGTTATGTCACCTTTTTGAGTTAGAGATACTAAAATTTTTGTGCATGAAAATATTTGATTACCTTGGATTTGCTTCAAAAGAATACAAGAGAAATGAATGGGGTATTTGATGGGCAAGATGGGTGATGAATTGCTGTTTGTTGGTTTTGACCAAACATGGCTATCCTTAAAAACAGGTATGAAAATCCATTTGAAATCATGAAAGATTTATTTCCTATACATTATGATTACACAGAACAATATATGTAGAAATCACAGGGTTGGATTTTCAAGTACAATGTTAAATATATGCACCAAAGATGCCATGTTTTGTAAATCAAAATCCACAAAAAAGTATTTAACCAAGGTGCTAGCTACAAAATTTTATGCCTAGTTCAGCAAAAAAAGTTATTTAGTGGCATACAAGAATTTACATATGTAAAATATTTTCATTTTCAACCCTTTTAAGAGGATAATAATTACCAAGTTATAGCACCTGAATGGAACCGCAAATATTACAGAAATTTGTTATAAAATATGAATTATAGTCATAATCCCGATAAATATTAAATAATCCTACTAAATATTAAAAACTTTAAACCAGACATCTCAATTATCTACCTAATGTAAAAGTATAAACTATAAATGGTTTTATAAGTTTTGTAGATATTAAGACTATTCAGTCATCTCTCAATGTAAAAGCAAACTTCAGCAATGGTATTTTCACTAACTTGAAGAACTACCTTGTATAACTTCTTCAAGGTCAAATATGAAGCTTCTCAAAGATTTCGTCCTCCATCAATTAAGGCTAACTTAATTGCATTCCTATTACCTCAGCGTTTCCATCTCTGTGTTTATATCCCTCTCCTTCATAAATGTCTCAGACCTCTTGGCTCAAAGGTTATGGAATGAAAATAGTGGGTGCCCTTCCTAATCCCCATGGTTCCCAAACTAATAGAAGAAGTAAGTAGATCTCCCAGGAGTGTGGGAGAGAAGCAGGGTGTCAAAAAGTCTCTTTAACTATCACAAATGACGTGATCGATAACTACATGAAACACTGTTGTCAATTATATATGAAACAGAATAAAAGGTAGTCGTACAAAATAACTGCTTAGAGAAGCAAAAAAATAAAATAAAAAGTGGGTAGAAGCACTGAGAGCCTTACTGCTGAACTCTGCAGAAGGCGTCTTCAAATAAATATTTCAAACCTTCATATGAATATTTTAAGCATGACAACTACACATAAACACACAGCCAAAGTGCTCAAATCCACTCAAGAAAGACTATTAAGTCATCAACTTGCTCCTGACAGGATCCACTGAATATGGCAACAGTGAGAAGTCAGGAGACAGTTGGAATCATTTCAAGACTGCTAATTTAACTTGTCTTAAAACCAACCAATGCTCAACGTGTCATCATCAATGTCATCTCATCGCAGTCTGAAAAGCCTTCGACCTAAAGCAAAAAGGTCCCCAAGTGCCACCCTTCTTGTCTACTGGTTGAAAATCTAATTGGTTCTGCTGACAGGCTTGGGAATTGGTAGGAAGGCTGTTCAGTTAATCTCCAAGGGCCAGCAAAGAGCTCAGTATCCATCTCTGAGCTTTGCTCCCTGGCTGTCGTAAAATGACTCTGATGGCAGTGCAAGCTCTTATGCTTCAGCTGTCTTCTGACTTCTGTTAAGTCAAATTCAATAAAGTTTGTCACTCAATAATCTGAGAGCTACCCAACAAAACCTCTTTGATCAATAACAGCTTGCCTGCTTGCACTTGGGAAGGTGACCTATTAAAGATTAAAAACACACCTGCTGCTTGAGGCAGAGAACATCCCTTTTTACCTTTAAATGAAAATTCATCCACTAAAATCAGTTTAACTATTAAAATGTACATGCAGCATTGTATGGGAGAAACGGGAATGAGATAAAAGGAGCAGCTCAGATAAATTGCTTTCCTGATATCTCAGGAAAGTTTGGTATTTGTTTGCTTCTGCTATATTTCAGTCTTATATAGGCCACTTCTGTCCCACCTTTGAATTTCAGTATCACAGTCTTATTTATTGGTTGCCTGTGTACAAAGCATTGGTATAGTAAAATTAATTCAGTCTAATCAAAACAAAGTAATTTGTTGTTCTACATCACCTAGCTTCAGAAAAGTCATGAAGGCTCATTCAGGAAAATACTTTCTTTAAAGTCACAAAACTTTTTGATATAAGTAGCTTTCCTCATCCACTTCAGTATACGCAATAAAGTTGTGACAAGATGGTACTCCAAGTAACTTCAGAATTGAGATGTATAACTCAGAGAGTCCAAGAAACAATTAAATGTATTGGGGAAAGAGTTGAGAAACATTTCTCTTTACCTTCATGCTCATGCCTCCCATCTGGATAATTGGAAACCTTCTAGAAAATTTTTAAAGATTTATTTATTATGCATACAGAACCGAGGTATAGGCCAGAGGCTCAGGTGCAGTGAGAGGAGTCACCATACACAGAGTGGGGAGCAGAACAGGCAGATCAATTGCAGTACACTGCTGAGGGGGGCAACGGGTGAATCAGGAGAGGTCTGCCGCGCCATGTGGGTCACCTCCAGGGTGGGGATTGAACTCATGCTGAAGTGGCTTTAGCTTCTCACTGACGTGCTTTAACCCAATGTGCCATCAGGGAGGGCCCACCTTCTAGAATTTTTATAAAGCAATTTTGTAAAGAATTCCAAAATAGTGGAAAATTTAATCAAGGTATTTTAAAAGAGAAATAGAAAATCACATAATTCTTTTTTATGTCAAGAGCAGTGAACAGTGTAGCTTGTGGAGTGTATGGGTATATGTAGAGAAAGCACTTTGTTTGTAATCCAACAATAATAATCAAAAAGTGTTATCATATTACAAAGGACATTGCATAAATAGAATTTTTAAAAAAGCCTTCCACACAGCCACAATTATGGGTCAATATTAATGAAGGGTTCTGCTAGAATGTGACTAGGGGCTTCTTGATTGTCGGGGGCTCTCAACATGTAGCAGATGGATGTCCCTGGAGAAAAATGTGTCCATCTTTGAATGTCTGTGTATCAGTCTCTTGTGGGGGTATTTTTCATAAAGTTTAAACATGTTTATTTTGTAAGGCATTCATTTTCTCCCATGACATCCCCAGCACTATCACACAGGACATATGTGACAGGGAGATATGGATTACACCTCCAACAGCCCCTAATAATTTCATCATCGTCTCTTTGAACTCTGCAGCTCTTTCCTGATCTGAATTAATCACTTCTCCCCTTCATTGGCTATTATCTCCTTAGTTTTGTGCTTCTGGTTTTCCAGTTCTATTTGAAATGCTTCCATCAAAGCAGCTGCATACAGAAACATGAGTTCATTTCTGCTTTCGTTTGTTTTCTCCTGATTTGTGTGATATGCATAGATCAAGGTTTTTAACTCCTGTATGGAGCAACACATAAAGTCCTGGAGGCCAACTAATCTAATTAAGGTTTTCTGACTAAAATAAGGGAATTCTTCGTGTCAGTCAAACCCTGGGATGAGGTGACTCATTTCAGAAGATATCTTAGTTTGCTCAAATGTACGGTTATAATGAGGTTAAGCTGAGGCTAAGAAACATTACCTCCTGTGATCAAGAAATGATCACCTTTTCTGGTGAATCAAAAATGTATACATATATTGTTGAAGTTTGTTCTATTAGTATATATATGGCTTGTGATAGGAAAGATTTTATGTTATCTTAGACAAATAGTAACAATTTTTTAAAAGGTGTCTTATAAAATATTAGAATTAGAGTCAATAAGAGAACAAAACAGTCATTGGAGATCTCCCTCCATGGAGAATAATGACTTAGCAGAAAAATGCAGATTTTTTAGAGGTCTAAAATAAGTAGGTATGCTGGTTAAAAATACATCATAGCGGCCTTCCCTGGTGGTGCAGCGCTTTAAAGCACAGCACTAAGAAGCTAAAGCCACTTCCGCATGAGTTCGATCCCTGCCTGCCCCGGAGGTGACCACATGGCGTGGCAGACCTCTCCTGACCCGCCCGCTGCTCCCCTCAGCAGTGTACTTCGTCAATCTGCCTGTTCTGCTCCCCACTCTATCTCTGGTAAAGCCTCTCGCCGCCTCTGAGCCTCTGGCCTGTACCCCAGTTCTGTATGCTCAAATAAATAAATCTTAAAAAAAAAAATAACCATAGCATCTAAAAATGCCAACACAAATTGAAGTGGACACAGTTATCCACTTGGATCTGTATATTTATGCCCTACCCAGGCCATATCCGTTGCGCCGCCAATGACATATACCCCACACCATTTTCATCATCACATCTAAAGGCCTCTACGACTTTATCCTGCTCAGCAAACAGCATCACACCCACCACGGTACCAAAGGCAGAACCTGGGAATTATTTGGAGTCTTGACTCACCTTTGTTTATTACATTCAAGCACATACAGCATTGTAGTGTTTCTTTCCTTTCTAGATCGCTCATTCTGTCTGCTTTTCTCCATTCCCTTGCATGTGGCCCTAGTGCATCTCTTACTTTGATGATTACTGCCCCACCCCCACCCCGTGGTCTCTCTGACTGGGTTTATGTCTCCATATGGCAACTGGATCTGTCACTGCTGTTTAAAGCTCTTCAATGGTCCCCCTCTACCATCATGGTAAAATTGTACTCCCTAAAATGATTTGCAAGACACTTTATAATGTGGTCTCTATAACTTCTCCAGAATCGTATCTCAGTATAAGTACACCATCACCAATTCACCCCTCTTTTTGTAGTCCATCAACTTGCTGGTTACTCTCCCCTACCTCACTCCAGCCAGCTGTTTGAGTTCCTGGCTGTTCCATGAACATATCAGGTAACTTTCACCTTAGGGAATTTTCATTTGGCATATTTTCTGCCTGGGATATGTTTTGACTCCGGAGAGTCACAGAGCTTCTTCCCTTCATGGCTTTTAGCATTTTATTAACTAGCTCCTCATTGAAGCAATCATTGATCCCTCTATTTAAATTTGCAAGCTATGCCTCTAAACTCCAGCAGACCCCCTTTTTCCATTTGGCTTTTCTCCTCTGCACCTTCCACCATTTGCTTTTTACACCCTATATTTTAGTCATCTTTGTTTTCTGTTTATCTTGCTGATAAGAACATAGGTTGCATGACGGCAAAGATGTTTCATTCTTTGTTATATTTCCAGTGTTGCAATGTGCCTGGAAATAGCGACAAAGCAATAAATACTTGCTTTAAAAATAAGAAAAATGCAATGCACTTCTTCCCCAATCACAGTATCACCCTGGTTGATTTTCTTCCATCTCCCTCCCTAGAAAGGGCCTGTGTTCTAGTCAATTTTGTGTTCTCAGCACCTAACACACAGTCCCTGGCACAGAGAAGACACGACAGTATCCTCAAACCCACTTCACACATCCCCAGGGGACATTTACTTCATGCTGTCCTCTTGGCTAAAAGAAAACATCACCTGTCCCATTTTTCACCTTCAATATCTAGTTCAAACACCACCATTTAGAGAAGCCATCTATGATTTCTCCTCACTACGAATTGTTTCAATTTAACAGGAGAAAGGAGTAGGGGAAGGAAGAACATTATCAATTCTCTGGAAACAAACTCTGTGGAACCTATTATATCTTGCTTTCTCCCTTTGATAGGGGTTTTCATTCTCTGCCTTAGATGATGATTATATTTATCCTATCACTGCTACAAATCATAAAGTTTTCAGACTATAAAAGAATATGCAACCAGCCTCCTTATTCTCCAGATGTTGTACTGACAATCAGGGGGCTTACTGCCCAGTGACCAGCGAGAACTCAGAGCCCCTCCTGTGCCCTTTCGGGAGTCAGATGGCCCGGTAGGCATCCCAGCTCCATCACTTATTATTTATATGACCTTGGACACATTACTTAATTCCTTTATGCCCCAGTTTTCTCATCTATAAAGCAAAGAAAATAAACACCCAAGCATAGCGTGCAGGTTACTGAAATGACCTCTGAAACATGTTTCGGACAGTGTTTCTGGCTTTTAGTAAATGCTCAGTAAATGTTAGCTATTAGTAAAGTTATTATCACTAACACATCTGTGAGCTCTTTGAGAGCAGGGATGTGACTAGTTCATGTTTTTATTCCCTGATGAGTTAACACCAAGTTTTACACACGGCCAAAGGTGATTGAAATATTGTATTTTTCAATGACAGATGCAGCGCAGGGCCCTGGCCAACCAAATGATGCTGGCCCTGGACCAGATGAGAGTCCTAGAAGCCCCTGCTGAGTTGTAACGTCTCCTTTATTTATTGGATCATAGAGAGATCTGGTGGTTTCTGAGAGCCTAGAACTTCCAGACAAGGGAAATTGGGGTATGGCACCTAGGACAATATAGTTTAGAAATATTTCAATATTTTCACAATTGATATATGCATTCTACTGTGCCCCAAATGATCGCACTGCATAGAGGTGATACTCAAATATAATTATGCAAACAGGAAACTAATGCATGAGTTAGCATTTCATGTCAATGACACTGCTACATTACCAAAAGAGTGTCAAATACAAAAATCGTATATTACTGAAAGCAGACTCACTGAATCTCATGCAAATATTAAAGGATAACCATGAAAAAATAAATAAAAATGAAAGGACAACTTGCATTCTTCATATACCTATCTTTCCCCTCACCATTACCTCTATTGTCACATAGCATGTGTGGAATAAATGTACATACAGGCAGCAGAGAGTACACTGGCAAAGACCTATTCATATATACAGAAATCAGGATTTCGACTTTAAAAGTGAATGCTATTTAGTGGGAGGCAGGGGAGGAGAGAGAGAAAAAGGGAGACACTGGAAAGAAGCTTAACTGTAGTCAAGATAGTTTTAGTAGTTGTCAAGTCTGTGAGTTTCATTATCACTTTTGATGCCTTGTCATGATTACAATAGTCAACTTTGATTTTTAACTCTTTTCATGTTTACTTGGTCGTTATTGTTACTGATCTTTTGATATGCCAGTCCAGTTGCAAGAAAGTAATTTTCTACTCAAAATCTTACTATAGTAGGAACTAATAAATTATCATGCTGTGTATCCAGAGCTTTGTGACTACTAAGTATACTAAGGAATAAAGATGTATTAACTGTAATACTATTCAGAGTAAGAGTAATCAATCAGTACTCCCCCAAAATTAGCTGTCCTCTTCGCTGGCTGAAAGTACTGTGTTTACATGCCTTTTGCAGCAACATGGATGGAGATGGAAAAGATCATGCTTAGTGAAATAAGCCAGAAAGAAGAGGAAAAATACTGGATCGTTTCACTCATAGCAGAAGTATAAAGGACCAGGCGAGAAAATAATAATAATAATAATGAACAACTGTATACCAGAGACATTTTATGGGGGTGGAGTGGGGAATGGGGTCAAAAACAGTAGGGGGAGGGAAATACATTGGACTATGGTGATGGCACACGGGTGATTTGGTGATGGGAAGCCCACGGGGATTACAACTGAGATGGAAAAAGGCTCAAAATGATGTAAAAATAAACCATTATATTATTTAAAAAGTAATAATAAAATTAAATTTAAAAACAGTGGGGGGAGGGAAGTGCACAGGACTATGGTGATGGCACACAGGTTGAGTTGGTGATGGGAAGCCCCTGGGGATTACAACTGAGATGGAAAAAGGCACAAAGTGATGTGAAAATACACTATTATATATATATATATATATTTTTTTTTTTAAAAGAAAGAAAGTACTGGGTTTAGTCCGGACAACTAAAGCTATGGTGATGAATGTGATGTTATCTTTGATTGGCAGGGAGATTTTACAAATTTTCTGGAAACCTTTAACCATGGATAGCACATATTGACAGCTATTTTCCCTTTAAAGGAGCAATATGTGGGGCTCTCCTTGGTGGCGTAACAGGTTAAAGCATTATATCATGAAGCTCTCCGAAACCACCACAGCACAAGTTCGACCCCCTGCAGAGATGTGACCCACCTGGTATGGCAGACCTCTCCTGACCAGCCTGCTGCTCCTATCAGCAATGTATTGTGTCAATCGGCCTGTTCTGCTCCCCACTCTGTCTCAGGTGAATCTTCTCACCCACCACACCTCTGGCCTGTCCCCAGTTCTGTAAGCATAAGTAAAATTTTAAAAATCTTAAAAGGGAAAAAGGAACAATATGTGCTGATAATTCTATTTCTTGTATGATCATTCTCATGAATTAACTTTCTATTTTGTGTAATTTTAGCAAGTTTTGATCGTTCTGTTGACATGAGATTCCTGTAAAATTTCAAACATAATTCTGGTGCATAAAGTTAAATAACAGTACCACTGAGCCATAAGGTACAGTTTATTTGATTAATGGGCTTAATAAGCTAATGAAAAGAAATAAACTCCCTTTTGTGGGTTCTTCAGAAAGTCAGTTTTAAATTTAATCTGCTAGAGATAATGTAACTTGTTTTGCATTTTTCATCTTTTACTATCATTTTAGTCAACATTACTCCATATTCTCCTTAAAGAATCTGAGTGTACATACGTCCTTTCATGGAACGATGAAACACAAGTCAGCCCAGGTCTGGATCCTATGCTGGGGGGTGGGGGACTCCTCCCTAAGCCTCACCCACCTCCTTTGCTCTGATTAGTCTTTCTGAGCCCACTTCTTAGTCTGCCTACCAGCGCTGTTTCTTGGACTCAACTTGTTAAATTGAGCTCTAACTCCTCTCATCATTTCTCACTGCCCTTCACACCACTTGCAGGGAAGGGATAAGAGATCTGGTTCTGCTTTATTCTTATATGTCAGGATTCTCAAAAATGGAATTGATGTCCCAGAGCTGTGTATCTCTGAAATATGGGCAAGATTCTGTATGTAAAGAGAAGTATTTTTCAGGAGAAAAATTTAACTTTTGCCAATTCTTCATAAAATACACAGTTAAGAACTTTTTTTTTTCTACTCTCACTTAGATAACAGAATGCAACTGGGGCTTAGTACTTCATACCTTAGTTCTAGTTTGAGATATTTCACTTACTTTTAGCAAATACATTATACCTATAGCTTGCTGTTGGCTATAGGTCAAGTTTACATGTGTAGCAAGCCAGTTTAACTGAAAGGGTTACATTATTTTGGTCATACTGATAGTTTTTTAAATGGGAACTTCAGATTTTGGATAATTTTCTTGTGTAAGTTTTGGAGGAAACTTAAGAGCTTTGGAGAGGGTTATTGACTTCACAAGATGAGGGTTATTGAGAGTTATTCACTTCACAAGATGAAATTACTGACCTTCCCAAAATAGGCGAGACCCCAAAATATTCACAGAAATCTTTGATCCTTATGCTTGGTTTCATTCTGTTTTTTATAAACTTTAAAAAATTTAAATTCCAATGTTGAATCAAATATTATCTCTCATTTTTATTCAACTCTTTTATGTTATATGCCTTATTAAAGGACAGTGACACACTTTAAATATTTATTTTCTTTCCCTCTCACTCAGACATTTGCATAATGCAATAGCAAGTAGACACGCAATAAATTCCCACTAAATGAATAAACACATTTCTCTAGTAGAAATAAATCATCATCCCTAATCTATTCTATATATGCAAAATAAACCTACTTTCCCAGTGGGGTAAAAGAGGTAATTTTCTTTTTTTTTAAATTGAAGTGTAATTGACATTCAACTTTATTTTAGTTTCTGGTGTGCAAACATAATGATTTGACATTTGTATACATTGCAAAAACCTCTTTCTTGATTGTCCACATCTTAGGCTCACATGTAAAAAGTCAACTAGGTGAACCACAATTTTAAATAGTAACTTTCTCATGAGGGTCTTATATAAGTAGCCTGTTGACAGTGGTTTTCAACCTATTTTCTCTTCTCAGCCTATCTGACAGACATGTGATGATTTCACCAGTGGCAGTTCACTACAATTCAGCAGGGGTTGGAGGCTAGAGGGGTAAAAAGGGAGCTTTAAAAGCCTTATGGGTGGTCCCTCCCTGGTGGCGCAGTGGGTTAAAGTACTGCACTAAGAAGCTAAATCCACTTCCGCATGAGTTCGATCCCCACCTGCCCCGGAGGAGATCCACATGGCGTGGCAGACCTCTCTGACCCACCCGCTGCTCCCCTCAGCAGTGTACTTCATCGATCTGCCTGTTCTGCTCCCCACTGTGTCTCTGGTGAAGCCTCTCACCCTCCGCATCTCTGGCCTGTACCCCAGTTCTGTATGAATAAATCAATCTTTAAAAAAAAAATTTAAAAAAAAAGCCTTATGGGTAATTGTGATTCATCCTTTTACAAATAAGTCTTCTCCATGTCTCCCCAACAAAGGAGAGAAACACCAAATTAGAAGTTTGAATAAAGAGAGATTTAGCTCATCAGAACAAATTTTATAGTTGCAGAATCTGAGTTCCATAAATATACAATGAAATATTACTCAGCAACCAAAAAAGAGAAACACATGTCTTTTGCAGCAACTTGGATGGAGCTGGAAAAGATCATGCTTAGTGAGATAAGCCAGAAAGAGAAAGAAAAATATCGGATGGTTTCACACATAGCAGGAGTATAACAGACTAGGAGAGAAAATAACAAAAATAATGAACAACCATATACCAGAG
Source organism: Condylura cristata (assembly GCF_000260355.1). NCBI lineage: Eukaryota > Metazoa > Chordata > Mammalia > Eulipotyphla > Talpidae > Condylura > Condylura cristata. The sequence continues at coordinate 15,678,299 of NW_004567121.1, forward strand.
ACATTTTGTGGGGGTGGAGTGGGGAATGGGATCAAAAACAGGGGGTGGGGGAGGGAAACGCACGGGATTATGGTGGTGGCACACGGGTGATTTGGTGATGGGAAACCCGCAGGGATTACAATCGAGATGGAAAAAAAAATGTACAAAATGATGTAAAAATAAACTTTTGTAATAAAAAAAAAATTACAACGGTCAACTTAGTAAACAGGATTCATCATTCTATTAGGTGTCATTAGCAAGGATTCTAACTATAGGACTTAAATGGCCTTTGCATATTCCTCAGTGGAACTCCATGCTAACCACAGGTAAGAATAAGCTGACATTTAGCTTAATCAAAGAAAGCTTACTCTTTCTTTTTGAGATCTACGAGCAAGTGAGGAAACACTCTTCTTATGTGTCATTTTCTCTTCTAAAATACCTGCAAATGTGATTGACTTAGTACTTAACAAGATAAAGTTAGATTGGACTGTACTTGAATGAAGTAAAAAAATGAAGACATTTGGAATTTACATTCAAAGTAATAATTTTGGGATTAAAAAAATACGGAAGTACCAGTTTAGGGACCTGTTAGCAACATCCCTGGGGGTGAAATCAGAGTAACCCAGAACAAATGGCTTTATTTCATTCATACACAATTAGCAAGAAAATTAAAAAGGAAAGAAGAAACTTAAAGGGATTTAGGGAAAATGTTATTCAAGTATAATGTGTAGACTCTAATTTGAATACAGACACAAGTAAATTGTAAAAAAATTTAAAATGATGAAATGGGAAAACTTGAATTTATTGTATATTTGATGGTACTACGAAAAAATATTTAATATGTTTTATTACTATGCAATTTATGCGTGAAAGTATTTAAGGGTGAAATAATGCCTGGTATTTGATTTGAGGTGACTTAGTAAAGAGAGAGTGATGAATGGAGAAGTAAATTAAATAAGACTAACATGTTTGGTAACTGAAGTGAGGGTGGCTGTATTGAATCATGATACTATTGTCTTTACTTTGGACAATGTTTTAAATTTACAATAGAAAGTTTTAAAAATAAAAAAAATATGGAGCATATAGATGGTACTGAAGAAAATAAATGATAAAAATAAGAATATTTTCAAATCTAATTACTACATATGCACAAATATAGACTTCATTTAAAATACCAACTAGCATCAAATTGCATCGATTATACACTTCTACTCTCAAATCACTATAGCCACGTGTTTACCTAATTTGGTTCTCATGATGGTACATTAAATACCACATTTTACTTTTAAAAATTGCTGAAGAATTTTCTCACACAAAACTAGTGATAAAAGATTGATCACAAAGATATACAAAGAACTGATGAAACTCAACAAAAATAAACAACCCCATTAAAAAAATGGGCAGAAGAGCTAAAAAGACACTTCTCCAAAGAGGAAATGCAGATGGCTAACAAGCGTATGAAAAAATGTTCAACATCACTTGTAATAAGGGAAATGCAAATTAAAACCACAACGAGGGCCCTCCCTGGTGGTGCAGCAGGTTAAAGCACAGCACTAAGAAGCTAAAGCCACTTCAGCTTAAGTTCGATCCCCAGCCCCAGAAGTGACCCACATGGCGTGGCAGACCTTTCCTGACCCACCCGCTGCTCCCCTCAGCAGTGTACTTCATCGATCTGCCTGTTCTGCTCCCCATTCTGTCTTTCGTGAAGCCTCTCACTGCCGTGCACCTCTGGCCTGTACCTCAGTTCTGTATGCATAAATAAATAAATCTTAAAAAAAAAAAAAAAGAAAAACCACAATGAGATACTATCTCACATCAGTGAGAATGGCACATCTTAAATCAACTAGCAACAACAAATGTTGGGGAGGATGTGGAGAAAAAGGAACTCTCCTGCAGATGTGGTATGCCCTCCCTGGTGGCACAGTGCATTAAAGCACAGCACTGAGACACTAAAGCCACTTCCACATGAGTTCGATTCCCACCCGCCCCGGAGGTGACCACATGGCGTGGCAGACCTCTCCTGACCCGCCCGCTGCTCCCCCCAGCAGTGTACTTCGTCGATCTGCCTGTTCTGCTCCCCACTCTGTCTCTGGTGAAGCCTCTTGCCGCTCCTGAGCCTCTGGCCTGTACCCCAGTTCTGTATGCACAAATAAATAAATCTTTTAAAAACAATGTGGTACATATACACAGTGGAATATTACTCAGCAATCAAAAAAATAAATACATGCCTTTTGCAGCAACATGGATGGAGCTAGAAAAGATCATGCTTAGTGAGATAAGCCAGAAAGAAAAAGAAAAATACCAGATGATTTCACTCATAGCAGGAGTATAAAGGATCAGGCAAGAAAATAATAATAACAATGAACAACTATATACCAGAGATATTTTACGGGGGTTGAGTGGGGAATGAGATCTAAAACAGTGAGAGGAGGGAAGTGCACTGGACTATGATGATGGCACACAGGTGATTTGGTGATGGGAAGCCCATGGGGATTATAACTGAGATGGAAAAAGGCACAAAATAATGTAAAAATAAACTATTATATTATTTAAAAAAACAAATACAAATCATTGATAATGTTTCCTATTTCAGTCTGTAATAGATAGGTCTCTCAGTAAGAGAACAGGCTTATTTTGTGTGTAAATCTCTGAGCTTTAATGTTTACTGCGAGAACCCATAGCATATAAAAATGTGAAACGTTCAAGAGCAACTTAGTACTCCGTTAAGAAGTAAACACAGGTACTGCTAATTTTTTAAATACTTGTAAAGAATCATATATCAACCTTTCCTAAATGAGTTTCCCAACAAGGAAAATGGAGAAGTCTCTACCATTTCCATCGTGAATTAAACCATTTTATGTTATCGGAGGTGATGGAAAATATTCTTAAGAATTAGAATGATCTCATCAGCATTACTGGGGCATTCTGAATATAATCAAAGAGGCAGTGTGAATAAAAAATATTCTTGACAGATGAGCCTGCCATGTCATGGGAATTTGCAGCCTGTCTGCACAGAATGAATTTCTTACTGAGGCAAAATGTTCCCTCTGACTATAAAGAAACTGCTACTAACAGAACTTTGTAAGACCACACAACTGTTACAAGAACCATTAAGAGGTACTGTGTGACAAATCACAACATTAATTATGAGCTACTAATACTAACAAACAACTCAGGATCTATATATAGTCTGAGCTTAAATGAAAGCTTCAGGATACATATAAGTGGACAAAGCATTACTGTGGAGAAACAGCGGCAAGAACCATTGAAGAGAAACTGGAGATCAGGCTCTCAGAATAATCTTGGGGGACAGCTGGTCATATTAAGAAACTTCTAAGTAATTCATTCCGATTTTATAAAATAACTGGAATTTGATAACAGGTACTTTATTTCCACTCTGCAAGGGTAGAGAACTGAACTGGAAACAAAGTTGTGGTGCTGACATTTTTGTAATTTCTTGAATGGTGTGACTTTTTTTTTTTTAAAGATTTATTTATTTATGCTTACAGAACTGGGGTACAGGCCAGAGGTGTGGTGGGTGAGAGGATTCACCAGAGACAGAGTGGGGAGCAGAACAGGCAGATGTAGCAGCAGGCGGGTTAGGAGAGGTCTGCCGCGCCATGTGGGTCAGCTCCCTGTCAGGGGTATCCAACTCATGCTGCAGTGGCTTCAGAGAGCTTCATAAAGCGGTGCTTTAACCCGTGAGCCATCAAGGGAGAGCCCGAATGGTACCACTTTTTAAGGGTACTCCCATCTTTACAATAACAGCAAAGCCCTATTGTCACCACCATTTCAAAAATCTCATTTCAATAATGAGAAGTTGGGAATGGTTAGTTTATGACAAGCTCCCGACGTCATCTTCCTCTTTCCATCATGGATGGGCTCAAGTGTGGTCACAGCGGCTGTCACAGACTAGCACGAGCCTGGGCACAGGGATTTGAATCCCATTGCTCTATCGTCTCTGTAAACACGGAGTGTGAACCAGTGTAAGATCCTTTGGTTCTCTAACGGTTAGAGAAATTGATCTTTTAGGTTAATTGGGAAAGGGTATTTGTCATTTTGAGAGGCAATTTTTTCAATCAAATCTGTTTTTTGGTAATATCATAGATGATAGGATAATATAAATCATATATTATATAAAAATCCAGATGACAACACTCTATGGATGATAAGTCATCCCTCAACTCTGAGTTCCCCAAGTCTTCATCCTCTAGATTTTTAAACTCCCTAAACCAGCAATAATTAAAAAGGGTAGAAGTTGGGAGATAGAAAAAGGAAATAGAGAACAGAATTATTATTATCAACACCTTAGAAAAAGGACAAAAAGCTAAGAAAAACTACACACAGGCCTTGGAATTGCATTTCCTCATCTTCTAAGTTGAGGAAGCAAATTTATCAGGGGCTAAAGGCACTTAGTTTTTTAAAATTAATTAATTAATTGATTATTTTTGACTGAGGCAACACTGGTTTACAATGATATTAGAGGTACAGGCTCACACCCTCAGGTATGTTACTACACCACACCACACCCACTATCCCGGCACGCTCCACCATCTAGTCCTCCACCACAGCCCATGTACCGCCCCCCCCCACTTCGCTCCCTCCACTAACCTCAGTTCTACAGTCAGATTTATAAGGTTTGTTATTGATTTGATTTTGCCTAACCCTTTCTTTGTTTCTCTATAGTCCACATGTTTTCTGTCCCCCTTTTGACTGATTTCACTTACCATTTTCCCTCTAGTTCCAACCATCACTTACCATTATCCCTCTAGTTCCAACCATGTTGTCACAAATGGCAAGAATTCATTATTTTTTTTTATAGTTGAGTAACCTTCCAATTTGTATATGCCATTTAGGTTGCTTTCATAACTTGGCTACTGTAAACAGTATTGCAGTGAACATAACAGTGCATATAGCACTTCAAGTTACTGTTCTTGCACCTTTCAGGTACATACCTAAAAGTGAAATTACTGGAGCATACTGTAAATCACTTTTATTATTTTGAAAAACTGTTTTCCATAGGAGCTGAACAAGTTTACATTCCCACCAGCAGTGTACAAGTCCATATCCTTGCCAACATCGGTTTCTTGTCTTTATGATATTGGTGAAGTAACTTAACTTAGAACTAAGATAGAGTAACACTTCTACTGAAATGGGGAAAAAAAAATTCTTCAGGCTGGTTAAATAAAATGAGCCACAACTAGCTTATATGTTCAGTTTTCTCTGCCTCTGGGACCATGGTAGAACCCAGCAACTCTGCACCATAAAATTTGAAAGAGGTTAGACAATTAACACTATGGAAAAAAAAAAAACCTTAAAAATTTTAAGATGTGTCCTCAGCCATAAAAACAAATTGAATTTGTAAGCAAAGAGTTATATTAAGGATGATGAAGTGTCTGAAAAATTTATGGTTTCAATTTTTTAAAATCTCACTATTTTAACATGTATTTTGAGGTTGCCAGAATTAATATTTTTATTTTAGTGAAGATTAAAAAAGTGAACTTTGACAGATCTACTTGTGTTCATAAAATTTCCCAAACATATTTCCTCTAATGTGTTGTAAATCCTCCAAGTTTGAATTTTCCTAATACACGGGATTTGCAGTTAAGAGAGATTGCTGAATTAGAGAAAAAAAAGTTGGTTATCAATTCTTTGAGTTCCACATTGTATAACAGCTTCTATCATAAAGGATGGTCAAAAATTAAAATGTAGTAATAAAACAAGTACTTCACTAAGGTATATATATTCCAGAAGATAGTATTGTGTTAATGATTAAAAAGCAAAAACAGGAAGGCTACTTCTAACCATAAATTCTTTTAGGACTACAACATAATATAAATTTCAAGCAAAAGATTCTATACATTAACCTATATATATTTCCTTGGTCTATATAAACTGTACCTCTAATTCAAGGCCAACTCAAGTCCCACCCCCTTAACAAAACGCCTACTCTGTAGGACGTTAACTGAACCCTTCTCTGAAATTCAGGGGTAATCACTTAGTAATTATTTACTGAATACTAAGTAGATGTCAAGTAATTAACCCAGCATATCCTCCAGAAAGGGGAAAGAGGTAAGGAATTTGACAACTATACAAGGTCTATAATTCAATTTTACTATTTTTATAAGTGTTGGTGTTATCTTCCCAACTAGGATGTAATTTTCTGAAGAATAAAGACAAAGTCTTTCTTTTGTATCACTCTTAATGGCTAACTCAATATATTCATTAAAATGAATCCAGCCAGCATCTCAAAAAAGTTAATCTGAAGTAAAATGACTTTACTTTGAAAAAAAAAAAGAGGGGGGGAGAGGAATCTACAGGGAGAAAACATTTTAAATAATGAACGAGGGTGGCACAGACAGCAGCACGGGGCAGCTGAGAGAGAGGCCGAGCACTGAGCCTGGTCCTCCTGTGCTCTGGAAGCAGTGGGTGCAGGAGCACCCTTTTTCTGAAGGTGAACTGGAAGTTACCAAGATGACAACTGAGGAGATTCCTGGCTTCACTACCACAAGTAACATCAACACTCAGTCATATATGGCCTTACGTGACAAACCAACAGGCGACATCATATTCAGTGGTGAAACACTGAAAGCTATTCCTCTAACATCAGGTCAAGACAAGAATACCCAATGTTACCACTATTATTCAACACAGAATTGGAAGCACCAGCTAGAGCAATGAAGCAAGAGGAAGGTGTTAAAGGAATCCAAACTGAGGCCAGAGGCAGCACATGGGATATACTTGCATGTGCTTATTTACAGTCTATCTGGAAATCTGAAGGCAATTCTTCACTATGGCAAATCAACTTCATGACCTGCCCCACACCATGTTCACACTCCCCTTTCTGGAAACATTATCTTCTCAGAAAAGGAAATTAGGTAAGTGACCTCTTGAGGTTCTTTTGAATCTTAAGACTTTTTATTTTAAATTTTACAGAACTATCTTTTTAATTGGATTTCTTATTACTTCTCTAAGGGTTGGAACATATTCTTTTTTTAATATAACAGTGTATTTTTACATCATTTTGTGCCTTTTTCCATTTCCATTGTAATCCCTGTGAGCTTCCCACCACCAACTCACCCACGTGCCATCACCATAGTCCAGTGCACTTCCTCACCCCCCAGTTTTGATCCCATTCCCCACTTCACCCTCCATAAAATGTCTCTGGTATATAGTTGTTCATCATCATCATCATTATTATTAATGACTTCTTTTAAGGAATAGCACATCTGATATTTATATTCTGTCAAAGAATGTCAAAATAAGCCAGATACTATAATTAATTTGCAGATATACAATATCCCCCTAAATTTAGGCTGCAGCAGAAACCTGGTAATTGGAAAAGGAACAGAGTATCAAAGGAAGACTCTGTGGGACTCTAATACACAGTTAGCTATAAATTATTACTCACACCTGAGTCTTTTTAACATTTAACTCCATCCAGGAAAAAATAAAAATCGAGATTTCCCTTAAGTATCCATAAAACTCTGAAGAAAAGTTTTAAATTATTTTTGATACTTAAAATCTGTGACCTATGAAGTCAAATTTGTCCTATAACCTAGGGAGAATTCACACAGGTATGTATGTTTGTTAACTGAACAGGGAGAAATGCTCATCCAAGTCAAAGCACCTACAGAGAAGTGCAAACCATTAGGGAAAACAGTTTTCTTAGAGTTTCTCATACTATTTTTCACTGACCTTTCCAGCACAAGTGGTCTAGTAGATAACAGGTTAAGGCATGTAGTTCACATGTGTGGACAACAGTGACTAATATGTAACCTTGTTGTATAGTTTGCATGTGCGAAACATACTTCTATAAACTAGGCTGAAAGTTGGCTCTGTGTGGGCTTTGTCTGTATGTTATACAAAAGCTAGGAGCGCTGCTGTAGGAGATCTCTCATGGCCACTCATGGACATGGCTGGAGCTAAGAGGGGTGGTGCCTGCTGGGCTCAGCCACTGTTGCTATCTGTGTAACTCCTGCTGCCTCACAAGGAAGACTTGCTCCTTCCCCCCACATATAGGCTTTATGACCTGCTTTCTCGTCTGCTGTGACAGAGAACCTGGCCAGCAGGTTCATTTCCATTCAGCCTAGGTTAAAGTGAGAACACTAACTTTCAACAATAAGTGTAAATTGCAAAATGAGGTATTTTAAAACCATTCAGTCCATGAGTATGAGGTGCTTTGAAGGAAAATTCATAAAATTCCCACACTGGAGTAAATTTCTTCCTACATTCTTTAAACAAACAATAAGAGAAACATACATACATGTATTGATAGACATTACTGATTTATGAACTCCATCATTAAAGAAACTCTTTCTCTGGAAACTGTCAGCTCAACCCAAGCTTGATTACTAGACTAGCCAGCTATTTTAGAACCCAGATGGAAAAATAAGACCAAAAACATGTGTTGAATGTAAGCCCTAGAGTCCCATTTCTGAGATTTTTAATAAGTATATTTAAGATTCTTAAAAAAAAAAACTATGGTTTCTTTTATTTTAAAAACATTTACATAGATTGATCTTTAAATTTTAAGAAATGATTCTGACAAATTACTTTTCATTTCCACAGAAGATAATGGCCCTATTAAACGAAATAATAATAGGGCATGGATTAAATGGGCTCTAAAAGAATATGATATTGATGTATCTACATTTTCCAGCTCATTCATTGAAAGGATTAGCTGTAACCAGTGCAGTAGCTATAAAATGTTGAGAGAGATTGGTTCCTAAGACCTGCCAGATGGTCAGAAGAAAATATCTTACAATAGTGTTACTGGAACCCTTCAAACAAGGACAGATATAATCTAGTCTTGAAAGCTGCCAGGTATTATGAAGTGTTATATTCTATTTGTAAATAGACTATGAATTATTGCCAAAATGCTTGAAAAATGGAGAATAACAAAAATTTCTAACAAAATCCCAAAGCTTCTCATAGGCAGGCAATTCTCATTAGCTTAAGGGTTTTTCCATTCCATCTTAAATGTTTAATTATTTAGTAAACAATGATCAAGAACTCATGTATCAGGATCCAGAGAAAATGTGGAATTATTTACATTTCCAACAGATTTATAATTGATAAAAATTTAAAAGACACGCTAAATCTACATAGACAGAGCATACATATTTTTCTTAGGTAATTATGGCTTTTTATTGACATGTGCAATCACTTAATCTAATCATGCATTCCCAGTTAGCAACTTGCAAATGTAAGGCTTGGCATATGTATCATATATGTATGATAGGATGTAACTCTTCTCAACTTCAGATTTTAAAAGCGCGGCTTTTATCTTGTTTCCCCTTTTTATCTTATGTCTTTTTACCACCACCTTGCCACCTGAACCCTAAGTTGTTAAGCCTAGGGACATTTTAAAGGTCCCATGTTTGTTTCTAAAAGTTCCTTCTGAGCTGAGATTTCATTATGGTATATAATTCTCTCTTTTATATAATTATATTTCTACTTTGTGCTAGCATTCTAAATAGGCTTCACAGATTAAAAGTGCTGTATGATTAAGTCATACTTGTCAGACTGTTCATTAGTGTTTCATTGAAGAGTACAATTCTAATTTCAGCAGGAAGTAATGGAATGTTAAAAAAAAAAAAAGATGTATACCAAAATGTTGAATAAAGCTTTCAACGAATTCCACAAGGGAACTGGTCTTTCATATTTTTTCTCCCATATTCCTTCATACTTTATTTTTGTATAATGTGGTTTATGTGATTTAATGAAAACTAGGTTGTCACTAAAAATGAACGGAAGGTAGGCAATGCTTGGGATTCATTGAGAGAATCCAGGGAGCCCATGAATTAGAACTTTTTACTAAAGTTTTGAATTCCCCTCCATTTCAAAGGTAGTGTACGAACAATGACATTTTCTAATAACAGTATAGTTGCTGCAGTTACCTCTAAATGACATTTAGTGGCTCATTCATAAAGAAAAATTACAATAGTCATTAGAGCTGCAACAAGATCTTATTATTTCATTGCATTAATAAGGAAGTATATATATGTGTATACACACACACACATATTACATAGCACAGTCTTGTTTTAAACATATTTTGATAACTGTATTTCAATGAAGTCGGTTTATTTTCTATTCCCTTAATTTTATTAGTACATTTGAAACAACATGTTGAGATAAGATCTGTAAGCATCACTAAATATCAAAGGGGACCGTGTGACAAAAAGGAGTTAAGAACTTCAGAACTAGGGAAGAAAACAAGCACTGTACAAAGATAAACAACGATGTAAGTAAATAAAAAAAAAGGAGGACTTCTGAGCTAGAGGGATTATGATATATATGTATGATCTATCTATTGCATAATGTTTCCATTTTTCTACAGGGCCATAAAGTGGTATTAACAAAAGGCCCAGAAGGTGACAAGCTCCTATACAAAGTAGTAATGTCACAGACTGATTATTGATTATAGACCAACTGCAAAGAGCTATAAATATTGGACTTTTAAAATGATTTTTTATAAGGCAACCAAAATAGAGGTAAATAGGTAGTTAAGAGAGAGTACACTAATTCATAAATTAGTATCACCTGCCTAGGATGAGCACTTAGCTACAAAGATAGCTAGTCTGTGTGAAAGATGTACCCTTGTGGAAAGGTCACATCATAGTCATCATATATGTTACAGATATATCAACCACTCAATCAACAATTAGGGAATTGCAACTACTGACAACGTCAGATGACTTTTCATCATGGGAATTTCACAAATACTGAAAACTTTTAACAGAACAAGGTTCTAACCAATAATATGAGACAATTTTCTTGTAAGTTTAATTTTTTTTAAAGAATGATGTTGGGCCCTCCCTGGTGGCGCAGTGGGTTAAAGCACAGCACAAAGAAGCTTAAGCCACTTCCGCATGAGTTCGATTCCCTGCCTGCCCCGGAGGTGACCACATGGCGTGGCAGACCTCTCCTGACCCACCCGCT
>NW_004567121.1:15689479-15805630 GCF_000260355.1 Condylura cristata
TCTGCCTGTTCTGCTCCCCACTCTGTCTCTGGTGAATCCTCTCACCCTCCGCATCTCTGGCCTGTACCCCAATTCTGTACGAATAAATTAAAAAAAAGTGATGTCATGGCAGACTGAAACAAATATCCAATTTTATATTAGCTGTGAAATTAGAAAGGAATCTATATGCATGGTTCTAATTTCCTTGTAAACTATAATTGCTACAATTCTGTCAGATTGACCTCCTGACGGAGTTTTCTGCATGAGATTCTGGGGGAGAGAGTTCCCCAGTTCAGTGATTCAGGTTTTTGATGATGTAGGCACAGTTCAAAAATGAAACTAAAAGACTGATCAGAATCCCATGATTCAGTGTTCCTAGATCCTTAAGAACTGCTATTTCCTAGATTGTTTGATTTGCTTGGACATTGATCAGTGGTTCTAAAATGTGAATGTACCATAGACAAGGTGAGGAACTTGTTACAGATTTCCTGATTGACCTACAGATTAAGATTCAGTAAGCCAAACTGGCTTCACTGGCTCACAAAGACTAAGTAGTAAACACTTATTTTTCTCAAATTCTTTTGGAAAATTGAACAGAAAGAATACTTCCAAATTTACTTATTGAGTCCGTTACCCCAATACAAAATCAAAGTCTTTCTGTGAAAACAATAGATTAATATCCCTCACAAACATGGATATCCCCTACTACCATATTCAACACTCCAATTGTTCTACACAGTGGAATACAACAAATAAAATAAATAAGAGGCAGCTAGATAGGAAAAGGATAAGTTAAGTTGTCACTTTAAGTACACAGTATGACTGTAGAAAATTCTGTGGCATCTACAGAAAAGGGTGTGGTTGCAGAATACAAGGTGAGTAAACAAATCAACTGCATTTCTTTCTGTATAATAGTAAATAACTATTAGAAATGAAAGATTTTTAATAAAATTTGTATAGTATTTAAAGATATAAAGTTTTTATAGGAAAATCTGATAAAAGATATATAAAACCCAAATACTGGTGAAAAAGACTTAAATATCTGACTAGTGAAGAAATATGCCATGTGTGTTTATTGTCCCTAAGTTGGGCTGCTGATTCAAAATAATTCCAACCAAAATCCTGGCTGTTGAATAGAAATAGGAAATCAGATTCTAAAGTAATATGGAAATACAAATACTTGTAACAACCAGAACATCTTTGAAAAAGAAACCAAAGTTGTAAGACTATTGCCTGCTTTTTAAAGACTGGTAAGTTATTCAACAGAACCAAAGGGAGAACCCAGAAATAGACTCACACATAAGGACTATTGATTTTCCACCTAGGTTCACTGACAATTAAGTGGAGAGACGGTGGCCTTTTCAACAAACAATGCTGGAACAACTAAAAATCCACATTACAATAAGAACCTTGACCAAATTAAAAAAAAAATTACCTAAAGTGGATCCATACCTAACTGTATAATGAAAATAGCAGAGATTGTAGAAGATACAGAAGAAAACATTTGAGGCCCTGGACTAGAGTTCCCAGATAGGAACAAAAAGTATGATCCATGAAAGTAAAAAAAAAAAAAAAAGTGAATTGGACTTCATCAAAATTTAAAACTTTCTATTCTTTGAAAGACATTGTCAAAAGAATAAAAAGGCAAACTATAGACTGGGAAAAGGTACTTGTGTTTAGAATATATAAAGAACTCTCAGAATAATAAGATACAAGTGCCAAAGTTAAAAAGTGAGCAAAACACCTGAATAGAAGCCTCATCAAAGAAAATACATAGATGGCAAATTAACACATGAAAAGACGCTCAAAAATTTTTAGCATTAGGAAGCTTATATTAAAAACACAATGAGATACCATAACACAGCTATTAAAATGTCTAAAATTAGAGATTTACCATATCAAGTGTTGGCAGAACTCTGCTGATAAGAGTGTGAAATGGAACCCCCATTTTAGAAAACACTTCGGCAGTTTCCCAAAAAGTTTCACTTATGCCTAAAATATGATTCAACCATTCTGCTCCTAAGTACTGACTCTAGAGAAATGAGAGCACATATCTATACAAAAGCCTGTACTATACATTTTCATAACAGTGTTATTTGTAATAACCCAAAACTAGAACAACCCACCTGTCTATCAATGGATAAGTGGAAAAAAACAAACAGTATATAGTCATGTTTCCAGTAATGGTGGGGATAGGGATACATTCTGAGAACTCATCTCTAAGCAATTTTGCCTTTGTGCAAATGTCATGAAATATACTTCTATACAAACCGTAAAATAATAAAAGTAAAAAGCAGTTCTCCTGCCCCAGTTTGCTATGCAGGTGCCTCTTTTTCTTTGTGTTCTTTACCTAAAAACCCTGTCCTAAAATATCAAATACTTACAGAAACCTAGGTAGCATAACCCACTACTCACCAAAGTTATATGCAGGAACCACTATTTCAGATGAAGTCTGACATTGACTGAAATATCATTATTCAGTGCCTAACTGTAGGTCCATATCGTGGAATACTACTCTGCCGTAAATAAGGAACGCGTATTTGGATAAAACTCAAAATATGCTGAAAGAGGTCAGATGAAAAAGAGTACAGACTGATTCCATTTACACAAAATTCTAAAACAATCAAATTAATCTCTATAATAGAAAGCAGATAATAGTTGCCTATGGAGTGGTGGGAGAAAGAACTAGATGAGAAAACTTTGAGGGATGATGATTATGTCCATTGTCTTGAGTGTGGTAATAGTTTGTGGATACACACACACACACCCACACACACACGCATATGTTAAAACATCAAATTACACACCTGAAACTCTTCAGTTTAGAGTAGGTCAATTATACTTTGAAAAGGTACTTTTTTAAAAACGCTATCCAAGTGGTCCTAAAACTGTCAGATTTTAGAACTACTGGACTAACGCAAAGCCTTCAGCACCTCTGCCAGCTTAGGCAGAAGGCTAACTATTCTGTTTTCAAATAGCTTTCATAAAAATAATTTCACAGGCCCTCCCTGGTGGCGCAGCGGGTTAAAAGCACAGCACTGAGAATCTAAACCCACTTCCGCATGAGTTCGATTCCCGCCTGCCCTGGAGGAGATCCACATGGCGTGGCAGACCTCTCCTGACCCGCCCGCTGCTCCCCTCAGCAGTGTACTTCCTCGATCTGTCTGTTCTGCTCCCCACTCTGTCTCTGGTGAATCCTCTCACCCTCTGCATCTCTGGCCTGTACCCCAGTTCTGTATGCATAAATAAATAAATCTTTAAAAAAAAATAATTTCACAAACTCTTTGATAATATTTTAATATTTAAAGATCTCAGTAGTAAAAGAGTTCTTCCCTTACCAAACTCTTGCTACCTTTAAGCTCATTTCCTTTACATCCTCCCCTGAGAATAAAACAGAATAAAACAGGACAATTGTCCCATAAACATATCTTAACAATCTAACACATAACTGCTATTCATGAAATGACTACGAAATGAAAACACACCTCTCTATAATTTGAAGAGTTGTCTCTCTTCGCTGTTGTGAACTTTAAAGAAATACCTATTCACCATCTTACATATTTAGAATGCCTTCCTCTGGACAGCCTAGCTTCCCTGCAGTGTAAAATTAAAATAGTCGAAGAATTGTGATTAAAACTGACTACTGCAGAATAATGACTTCTGGACTCCTCGTGCTTGAAATCACACTCATTTTTATATACCCTAAAATTATGTATTGCTTATAAATAATAACACAGATTTACTTACACAATGATACAAGGATTGAGTGCCAAGACTTTCTTTGTCATATTTATGGTCAATCGGCTCCCATGTTGTATATATCCTTGGTATTGTTCATGGTCACTACAGCATGTTACTTTGAACTTGGTCCTATTGCCCTCCGTAGAGTATATAATGGTCCATTTTTATAGCTTAAGATCACTTCACTTAAACAGTGAGGACTGGTATCAGGGCTCTCCTCTGTCAACATATGCATTTATTTTCAATTATATATCCGTGGCATAGATAGAATAATGCCAGCTTTAGGATATACTTTTATAGAATAAGATATATTGTTGATATTGAGGCCCTGATAACAATTTTCAAATGTGACTTGTCAGTAAATCGGGTAGTTTCTGCAGAAATACTCTCTGAATTGGACCCCATTCTTTGAGTTAAAATGTCATGGGTGATGCCTTTTGCAGCAACATGGATGGAGCTGGAAAAGATCATGCTTAGTGAAATAAACCAGAAAGAAAAGGAAAAATACAGGATGGTTTCATTCATAGCAGGAGTACAACAGACCAGGCGAGAAAATAATAATAATAATGAACAGCTATACGCCAGAGACATTTTATGGGGGTGGAGTGGGGAATGGGATCAAAAACAGTGGGGAGAGGGAAATGCACTGGACTATGGTGATGGCACATGGGTGATCTGGTGATGGGAAGCTCACGGGGATTACAAAATGATGTAAAAATAAACTATTACATTATTAAAAAAAAAAGGCATGTGTAACCAAATCAAAATCTTTTCTGAAGTCCAGATAAATTACATATCCTGCTTCCTAAATATCTGTATAAACTGTCAATCTGTTGAAGAGGGAAATTAAATCGATCTGCTACAATTTGCTCTTTGCAAAGCCAAGAGAGACTACTCAGTGCTTCATACTCTCCTCTGCAGTGACTAATTGACTAGTCAATGATTTCATCTAGCACAGAATCTTTAAAGGTATCAAAATTAACCTGACTGGCTTATAGGGGTATAATTTGCTCCTTTTAAAAATCTGGGCACTAAAACTATTTTGGTTTCATCAACAAGCCTTTTTTATCTTTTTCTTATCATCTTATGCTAATATCTAATTTCTAACTTTAGACCATAAAAAGCCCTTCATGGACTTAACTCCATCTTGTTTATCTTCCATTGTGTATGAATTTTGATTCTAGAAATTACTGCTATAGTCCACAACGCACATTCTCAGGCTAATTTTAACTTAGTTGTCTTTGATTTTTAGTTCAGCATTCTACTCTGCAACTTAGAGAACACTTACTACTACCCATAAATTATCAGTGAAGCAGTTTTTTAATATTGGGAAGACTTTATTACAGACCTTCATTTGGAAATAAAAATGAATCCAGTGCAGGTCAAACTTATTCCCAGATGGTAAATATAAGTTAATATACCAAGTTCTCTAGAATTTTCCACAGTTCACATATATAAATACATGACAAATAAAAAAATTAACTATGGCCCTCCCTGGTGGCGCAGCGGGTTAAAGCACAACACTAAGAAGCTGAAACCACTTCCGCATGAGTTTGATTCCCGTCTGCCCCGGAGGTGACCACATGGCGTGGCAGACCTCTCCTGACCCGCCCGCTGCTCCCCTCAGCAGTGTACTTCCTCGATCTGTCTGTTCTGCTCCCCACTCTGTCTCTGGTGAAGTCTTTCGCCGCCCTTGAGTCTCTGGCCTGTACCCCAGTTCTGTATGCACAAATAAATAAATCTTTAAAAAAAAAATTAACTATTTGTGCATGCATTACATGCTATGTGCAAATGCAAAACATACAGATTTGTGACTAGTATCACCTTACTCTGTAAGCATCAGATTAAGGAAGAGCCCTGCAATCCATAGTCTTTTTGAATGAGGTTATATATTTTTTAAATATTCAAGTAAGATAAAAACATCACTGAGGGCACTTGAAGCAATTATCTGAAGTCAGCTTAACAAAACATTTTATGAATTACCAGTAAAATAATAATAGCTTTTTTTATTGAAGGTTTATGTGCTAAGAATAATGCAAATTTTTTATCACTCTTAGCTCTTTTAATCCTCACAACAACCCTATAAGGTAGTGCAATATAATTATCTCCATTTTACAGATAAGGAAATTGAGGCTTACCGGTGATTAATAACAAGTAACAAAGCTGGCTAATTAGCAGAGCAGGGATTTAGATCCTTGTCTTGCTGTGAGCCTAAGCGCTTTTCTGCCATATTATTCTGCCACCCTGAGGGCCTACTATGCACCAGACAGAGCCCTAGATACGAAGAGAAAAAGATGAATTAGACATAGTCCCAGCCCTCAAGGATCTTATATTTGGTAAGAGGTGATTGGGGAGAGTGGTGATTTTTTGCAAGGGCATGTCTTTCTCTGTAAAATGGCATCTTGTCAAGGCATCGCTAAGGGTTCTGTCTGGGGCTGTGTAAACAAGAGGGCACTAGAGACTCCTGCCTAACTCTTGGGAGGCACTCTCAAAACTTCTCACATGAAAAAGTATTCCTTAGAGACGGTCAATCTTGGCCTCTCCAACTCACATACTTGCCTTCACCTCTAACAACCCACAGGTTTTCCTTTGTTGTGACCATATCTGGGTTTCCAAGTAAACAATGTTCTCAATGCAGTCTAAGAATGGATGCTCAGAAGGCTGAAAATCTTAATTAAAAAAAATATACAGAAGTATCCACGATTTCTGGCAGTGAGTTTGCCAAACGAATAAGAGCAAGATACTGGGAAAGCATTAATTAACAAGTGGTTATAGGCCAACTTTCTTTTCTGCACAGACTTTTCTTTTTAAATTGTTCTCTTGAAGTAAATTCTGGTTAGGTGAAAAGGAAAGAAAGTTTATTTTCCATTTCCTTAATTCTCACTGGAATATTCTACTCCCTACTGACCACTTTATGTTGCATCTGATTCCTAATGTATAACCACACCACCAGCATTTACCTACCATTCAGAAAAGCAAGAATTTGAACAAGAACTATGCACCAGACAGTGTCTGACCTATGGACTTCTTAATCTTTACTGTAAAATAAAATTTTCTAAATCTCAGTCCTGTAAATAATCATGTTTTTTTTCTTCCCTATGACTTTACCAGCTTGAAAATGAGGACTAAGTTTTGCTTTTCAGAAATGGACATTTATTTGTTCTCAACTATAAAGATTGAGACCTTTAAAATGTATGCGCCAACTTCTGGGGATAATATGAGAATCAGAGATGGCCAACGCTGTCCAGGTGAAAATGAGAGAACGCCAGAGAAGAAATGTCACGTGAAAAACATTTCACATGTTATGTGAAAACACACAGGCAAAAGTTAACATACAGCCTTTGAGAGTCTTTAAAAAAGCACACCTGACTAGGAAAGAAAGGACTTATTTTAGAACACTGGAAAATAGAAGAGTTTACCTTGAGGGGAAACATGAGGACAGGAGGAAATGATCTGTGAATGGGGAAAGGATTTTGAAGACCAGAACTTTGAAGACCAGAAATGTTGCAACTTAAAATTTTAGGTCAAGGGGACACATTGTATTTTCATGTACACACACACATTCTTATGTATACACATATACTAAGATGGACATAAACACTCTACACACTCACATACATACATATACATACTACACACAGACATACTACACACATACACGTTACACACATACATACTACACACACAGATGTGTGTTACACCTGTCTAAATTAATCAAAATAGGCAATTCACAGTGTTTATGTATTTTTTAATGCAATGAATTGAGTTTTAGAGCTTGATTTTCAAAGGTTCATATCCTGGAGAAATAGAAAATTACCTGATTTCTTATTGGAAAAACTTCTAATGTCTTTACTTTTGTTTAGGCATGCAATATTAAAGTGAAAATTCTATTAAGCAATTAATTATGTAATTAGTTCTCTGAGAACAGAAACTGTGTCTTGTTCACTGTCCATTGTATCTGAATGTGATAAGCCTAACATCTACTAGGTACGTAATATAATATCTATTGGTTGAATATCCAGTGATTCAAATTGACAACTAAATTCCATCTACCCATAGAGCATAATATTCAGCAATATATAAAATAGGTTAGATTTCAGGAACTAAAACACAACAGATCAGTATATAAGTAGTACATGTTTTTAGCTTTGAGGGGGGAAATCAAGACAAATCAAATTTTTGAAAAAGACCACTATTTTCTTTCATGTCCTGGCAGTCAGCATGATTTTCAGTAATGAGTTATGAAGGAAAAGAATAAGCACACAAATTAAAGCTTTTCTTGAAATTTGGATTACTTTTTAGTTATTGGCCTCATTTAGGTAAGAAATCTGTTCAAGACTGTTCCTTGGGTCGCAGAAGTATAAAGTATTATATATCTCAACACCAAGCTACTTTTGCAGGTAACCTTCATGCACTTCACCCATTATTTCCTATAATATTTTGGGTGAGAGATCAGTCATTTGGCTTGTTAAAGATAGCAATAGAAAAAACTTTTCAAAAAGGAAGAAAAGCACTGTCCAATCATGGTTCAACAACTGCAAAATTTAAAACCACTGGTGAACATGGTGTCGCTGAACTTGCTTATAGGACTACTTGCTGTGAGTATGCCTTTAAAATACAATAGGCAGGTAACCACTGACCTTTCTTATACAATAGTCCAGCAGTTCGCAGAAAGAAAGAATGAGACAGCTTACCAGGCACAATGGAGAGCCTTTGGAACTGCAGAACTACATGTAAGAGTCCCTTCATCCGGATTACTATGTGGAGATTTGAATCAGTTCCAAACTGTTAATACTTTCATGATATTGCACTGTTATTAGTAAAACACACCTCTTTAATAATGCCCTTTCTTTTCAGAGGGAGAAGGTGAAAATGCCATTGTGGTTTGAAAAAAGTATGTGGAGTGGCTGGAATATCAACATAGGCTAAAGACATGCATTCTACGCTACAAGGTGATGCCATGCTGTATTGGCCTATGAAAGAGCGTCTCAAAGTGCAAGAAAAGGAAAAAAATGGCAAAAGAAATAGCCTTGAAGAGTTTTCCCACATAAGCAAGACGTTCTACTAAAAACACCTAATTTTAAAGAGCCACCATCAAACTCACATCTCTTCATTTAAATGACTCTGGCTTTAAAAATAACCCCATGCGGGCCCTCCCTGATGTCGCAGCGGGTTAAAGCACAACACTAAGAAGCTTAAGCCTCTTCCGCATGAGTTCGATCCCTGCCTGCCTGCACCGGAGGTGACCACAAGGCGCGGCAGACCTCTCCTGACCCGCCCGCTGCTCCCCTCAGCAGTGTACTTTGTCGATCTGCCTGTTTTGCTCCCCACTCTGTCTCTGGTAAATCCTTTTACCCTCCACATCTCTGGCCTGTACCTCAGTTCTGTACGAATAAATAAATAAATCTTTAAAAAAAAAAAAACCCCATGCGAGACACTGGCCATTGGAATGTTTAACTATTTAATATAGTTTTGAAAGTTATCCAATGCAATCATTTATTTTAATTGCCAGATGGTCTTTTTCCCATTCCCCCCCCCCGCCCGCCCCTTAATTTAGCTGTATGTAGTGTCAGATGTCTCGGTGCACACACATTAAATGATGAGGTCAGATAGCCTAACAACAACAACAGAGCACAACAAACCCGACTTATATTCAGGGGAAACAAACTTAACTCCTAGTTCTGCAGCTCACTGACTGTGTGATCATAGCCATTTAATCGCTTGACTTAATCTAGGCCTCCGTGTTCTTATTGATAAAAGAATACTGGCTTGTCACAACCCTAAAGTGCCACTCTCATGTATGTCCTCATTACTGCCACCAGTTAGAAATATACAGACATTTTATCACTATATTCCTATGAGGAGTCAAACGCAGGAAAGGTGAAGTCTCTGAATTATTTTCTTTTAAATGTTGTCGAAAGCATACTTACACTGCTGAGTTTTCAAAATAGCTATATCCTGACATTTGTGTAGTCATCCACAACCACAGCAAGCAGGATGGCATTTATCTTTTATAATAATACAGAGTGCTCTGTCATAAAGTAGGGTCACTGAAATGAGTAATAATCCCACCAGCATCTAAGGTACAACCAGCAGGGTCCAGGTCAACAGGCAAGGAGCCGATAATTTGCCCAACAACACTGAATTTCATCTGCCCACAGCCTCTATCTACTGATTATACAATCAATACACCTCAGATGAGAAGAGCTAACAAGTGACCGGGGCAGATCAATGCGAGCAAATAAGCGCTTCATGACAAAAAGTTTGATAATTACCATTCTGAAGCCGTGTAAATGTTGTTTCTATTGTAACAACATTCATGATGATACTGCTATGATTGCACTGTTATTATAGGTTTAATGTTAGGCAATCAAGCTACAGTGGTCTAGATATCAACAAACAGCATCAAAAGAAAACATCAAATTGTCCCTATTCTTTTGACACTGTAGCTGAGAAATTTTTCTATGTTAGTGGCCCTAAATGAACAATAATAAGTGACAATTTAGTGAAAAACACTATTTTCACATCTTACAAAAAGTCATGCAATATAGATTGATACAAGTATGATTATTTCTAGGACCACTTGAACCAGGGGATTAAAATAAATTCAGTCCTGTGACCATGGTTCTCTTTCTTTCCTTTTTTTTTTTTTTATGTACATCATTTAAAGAGGATTTATGTAAATTTTCTCCATACTCATAAATTTTCAAGCATTAGTGTAGTCATAAGTATAGGGCACCTTGGCTTGATTTAATTATTATCGTCTCTAATATAGCGCACTTTATTTTACTTTATTTTATTTTTGAGCCCTGATTGCTAGTTCATTCTCAATCATTAACATGTAGAAGAACCAGTCATTACTGGTTTTCAATAGCTGCTTGGGTTCCTATAAGCACTTAGAGTCTTAAAACAGAAATGGAAAACAGACATTTCAAAGGTAGAACAAATCGTGATTCGTAGGGGAAGGGTTCAAGAAGCCCGGGGTGTGTGGGCATTGAAGCACACAAATTCTTAACTTCCCCATTTGCTTCTTAAGAACCACAAGAAATTGGATCAAAAAACAAAACAAAACAAAAAACTAGGACACCATTTGTGTAAGATGCCTGCTCATCTAGAAAAGTGGAAACCTATTCCAAAATGAAAGCCTTGCAGAAGAACAGCAGTCACTCCGGATCATAATAATAATTTCTGAAGGTAGGTTGGACTTTTGATTTATGGGACACGTATTTTTAATTGCCACTCCCATAAATACATCCCCAAGCTGCACCCAGACAGCACTAAAGCTACCTGTCTGAAACTTGGTTTCCACAGCCACGGTTGGCCAAACCTCTGACTGGGGTAAATCAGCCACCTTTCCTTGTAGATAAGAGATACACAGGGGCGGAGGGGAGGCGATGCTAAAGAGTTTGTCAATAGCTCAGGAGAGAAAGGGCAAGCCAAAAACCTTTTATGGGCAGTAGTGCGAGCAAGATTTCCAGCGTGCTCAGGGTTGCTGTGAAATGTCTTTTTCAGCAACATTCTCTTTCTTTCCATGCAGCTTCTACCTCGCCATAGAGTCAAAGAATGTGATGTATATTAAAATGCTTTGCCTCTCAGATGGGGTTCATTTTTATTCAGGGACAATTTTGCTGACTGACAGGTAAGCGTTTGGTGCTGAAATTGGACCTGTACGAGAGCTTTGCATTTCATTTGCTCCATTACACCAGTGCATGAATTACTGGGCTTCCACGTTGGCATCTTTCCATTACTTTCAAATACCTGACATGAGCAAAATGACTCATCTGACATTTCATGTAACAAATTTGTTCCAAAAAGAATAGAACATTATTATACTATTTTATATACGTGGGTACCACAACCTTCCACCCTAATCTGACCAGAAATTGTAAGTGTATAAATAGAAGCTGATATCAGTTTAAGAAAACACACTGCCAGTGACAGTTGTAAAATATCAAGGCAAGAAATATGTCTGCTCTTTCATCAAACCCACTGTCACTTCAACCTACCTCCTGAAATGTTAGCAAACTTTAGTCAAACATGTAACTTTGTGTTTTGGCTTCATTTCCACCACTGGGTAAATTTTGAGGCTTTATTTATTCCAACAAACCAAAGTGTCGATTTTTTTTCACTTTTAATAGCTGCTTTAATATGTGCTTGTTTTTCTTCCAGAAACATACTTCTTGAAACAGTATGGATAGCCAGTAGAGTCAAGAGTTAAGAAACATGTATCAAATAGTCATTTAGAGTTGTGATTGTACTGTTTGCTGACTGGTACAGAATTAATTGGTTCAAATCCTTCTAGTTCCTACTTTCATTTTGAATGCTTTTATTTTTAAATCAAGCACTAAACAGATCAGGACTCACAACCTTAAGGTATCTCCCTCATTCCAAACCTAACATCACACCCAACTACCCAATTTGACTAGTAGAACTAGGAAAGTGTTTCATTTCTTTGCTAAAGGCCAGTGTTGTCTTAGAGAGTCTTGCTCCAGGCAGAAGATTAGGAAAAAAAGAACCTTCAGCTTTATGACTCAGCCGGGAGTTTTTTCCACCTCTTCACTTAAAAATACCTCAGTGACACATTACGACCTGACATCTGAAACTGAAGATCACAAATCTACACTCAAAGAAGGTTTTTCTAGGTGACAGTATAACATTTCATACAGTAGCAGCATAATTATGTGACAGCAAAATTTAAAATATCATGTTCACTGTTAGTATGAATACATCAAATTAATACAGTATTATTTCCATAGGAAATTATTAGCCTCATTATTATATAATGGTATTTTCTTTAATAAATGGTCTCTTTTATACTGTAAATGTTAAAGCACTTTATATCATGGTATATCCTTCTTAACAATGTTAATTTATCTTCAAGCATTATTCATATGATGAATTTATGTAAAGCTATAATAAAAAAATGAGACATTCAAAAAGTCTCATTACTTTTGTCATTATAACTCATCTGTATTAAAAAAGCATCTGGGAATTCATGGCATTTCCCTGGTAGAACCAGTATCAAAGTGATTGCCTACTCTGGGGAATCTTTTAACTAGAATGCTTACAGAAGATATTGCATATTTGAATAACATGTATCTTTGAAGAAACAGTATTAATAAATTCCCCAAAAGTAAACCTTTTAGAAATATATTCTTTGAGACTATGTCCAGGATCTAATATAAACGTTCTTTCCAGAGAAAGGGAGTGAAAGAATATTCTTTGTAATATCTTTGTCTTGGTTATGAATTGCATTTATAAAATTGCCTAAGTAAGACTATTCCCAAGCCCAACAACTTATCTTCAACAGTGCACTTACTGTTATTCTTGCCGCCCATTCTCACTAACCCTGACATGCTAGTCCTCCAATCTGGGTAACTCACCAACCACATTCTCTGCACCTGTCCCTACCATGGCTTGACACCTTCAGCACAGCTCATACAATCACACTGACTTCGACGAGTGATCACACACATACTAAAACAAAGTGTAATTCAACATGCTTTCCACTTTTCCCACAGTAAATATCCTCCACCAGTCATACTCACCCCTCAGTTTTCAAAGCAGATGACTGCTTACAGGTTATTGAAATATGAGGCCACGGAAGTATGTCCCATAACTTTTCTCTTGCCTATTGCAAATTTCCTGTGTCATTTGATTTTGTTTTCCCCTCTCCTATCTATGCTCTTAGTTTCATTTTCTCTAAAATGTACCCTCCATGACTCAACGTTTTTACAGGAAGGCTCAAATCTCCCTGATCCAGATAGGACAGGTCACCAGGAAGGGAGATTTAATCTAGAGTCTAGTACCTTGGAGTCTGACTAATACTTTGAGTGTTTGACAAATCTTTTCTGGGAAAGTAAAAGAATGACTGAATTTTGAGTAAGAATATGCAAGAGTTTTAAGTGATGCCATAGGCAGAAAGAATAGCAACAGAAAATATAGAAATATTTGTATAAAAATACATCCAGGCTCTCCCTGGTGGTGCAGCAGGTTAAAGCACAGCACTAAAAAGATGGGGCCACTTCCGCATGAGTTCGATCCCTGCCCCGGAAGTGATCCACATGGTGCCTCCGACCTCTCCTGCCCCACCCATTGCCCCCCTCAGCAGTGTACTTCGTCAGTCGGCCTGTTCTGCTCCCCACTCTGTCTCTGGTGAATCCTCTCACGGCCCCTGCACCTCTTGCCTGCATAAATAAATAAAATTTAAAAATAAATAAATAAAATAAAAACACATACAACAAAATAGGAGCAACACTTGTGTGAAGAAAAATATATAATGATACAGAAACCAAAAATGAGTGGAGAAACATAGCTTGTTCCTAGACTGGAAGCAATCCAGTATTGTAATGATGTCACTTCATCATCATGTTGATTCCATAAGTTAAGGTGTCTCAAACGACAACTGTCACTTTTATTGACACAGCTATCTCTGTGTCTGTCTGTCTCTCTCTTCCCCACCCTTCCTTCCTAGTCTTTCCAGTATTTTTCAGTTAAAAGCAGCATTTGAACACATTTATTAATCATGAAATAACTTCATTATGGAAATCTAAAAAGTGATAATTGCTGTAAAAGAAATAAGGGATATAACTACATAATGCCTTCACTGTTTTAAAATAAATTTTTCTTCTTTGATTTATCTACATATCATTTTGATACTGCACGTAAATGAAATTTACTACTCATTAAAATTTAGAGTAAGATGAAGTATCATTTAAGAAAAACTTTGATGAAACGTTCTATGCCTCTGCTGGTAGGAATGCAAATTAATACAATCACTATGGAAAACTGTTTGGAAGTTTCTCAAACTGCTAAAAATGGAGCTTCCATTTTTACCCAAAAAGACACAAAAACACTGATTCAAAAAGACACTTGCACCCCCATGTTTATTGCTGCTTTATTTACAATGAGAAAGACATGGAATCAATCCAAATGCCCAAAAGTGGATGACTGGATTAAAAAGATGTGGTACATTTACATAATGGAATATTACTCAGCAATCAAAAAAGATATAACACATGCCTTTGCAGCAACATGGATGGAGCTGGAAGAGATCATGCTTGTGAAATAAGCCAGAAAGAAAAAGAAAAATACTGATGGTTTCACTCATAGCAGGAACATAATGGACCAGGGAGAAGAAAAACAATAGTAATGAACAACTATATACCAGAGACATTTTACAGGGGTAGAGTGGGGAATGAGCTAAAAAACCGGCAGGGGGCAGGCATGTCAAGGAGTGCACTGGACTTTGGTGATGACACATGGGAGATTTGGTGATGGGAAGCCCATGGGGATTACAACTGAGATAGAAAAAGGCACAAATGATGTAAAAATAAGCTATTATATTATTTTTTAAAAAACTAAAAAAAAATATTCTGCGCCTGTTTTTTGTGTGTGTAAAATAGATAGGAGAATATTTCTTAGCCCTATTTGTAAATCACATATCTAATAAAGTATTAATATTCACAATATATAGTATAGTATGACATAACATAATATGGCATAACTTAACATAATATAAAACATAGAAGCTCCTACAAGAACAGCCCCACCCAAAATAAAATTTGATTTTAAAAATACACAAAGGGGGCCCTCCCTGGTGGCACAGCGGGTTAAAGCACAGCACTGAGAATCTAAAGCCGCTTCTGCATGAGTTCGATTCCCGCCTGCACCGGAGGTGACCACATGGTGTGGCAGACCTCTCCTGACCCACCCGCTGCTCCCCTCAGCAGTGTACTTCATCGATCTGCCTGTTCTGTTCCCCACTCTGTCTCTGGTGAAGCCTCTCGCCGCCCCTGCGCCTCTGTCCTGTACCCCAGTTCTGTATGCACAAATAAACAAATCTTTAAAAAAAAAATATACAAGTATGGTGGAGATGTGGAGAAACTGGAACCGATGTGCACTGCTGGTGGAAATAGAAAATGGTGTATCCTCTGTGGGAAGGAACAAGGCAGTTTCTCAAAAACATAAACACAGAATTACCATCCGATCCACCCACTCCATTTCTAGGTGTATGTTCTCCCAACATGAAAGCGGGGTCTACGCATGCTCACAGCAGTCACTCACAGTAGCTCAATGATAAAATATGTCCACCAATAGATGAGGCATATACCTATCATGTTACATGGAATATTTGTCCTAAAAGAGGGATGAAAATCTGTCATTTATTACATTATGGATAAGCCTTGAGTACAGTATGGTAGGTGAATAAGTGACTTATAAAAAAAACTCTATATGATTTCTCTTCCACGAAGGGAGTCAAATAGTGAAATTCATAGGGACAGAAGGCAGAATAGTGATGACAAGGACTAGAGGCAGGAAGGAAGGGAGGGCTAGTGTTTAGTGGGTATGGAGTTTCAGCTTGGGAAGATGAAAACATTCCGAATGGGGAAGGTGGTGGTGATGTAACTGATGTCACTGAACCACATACATGAACAGGGTTAAAATGGTAAATTTTAAGTTTGCCAATACTGGTTTAGGGATACTTTATCATAATAAAGACAAAGCCTATTGTAAAATAGCGGAGTGATTGCCAATAGTTTATAAAGATGGCTCATGAGTGATGTATGAAGACATAAAATTCTAATGAATTATTTCATATCACAATATAAGTTCGACATGAGCCATAACTTCAATTTTCTTTTTTTCTTATTTTGATCTCAGATCCTATCATAAAATATCTTAGAACACTGCTACATATATAATATAGGTCATGAAGAGTGGTGCAAATAAATGAAACCAGTACTTAACATTGATTGATAATGTACTTATTTGTAATTAAGTCTTAAAAACAAGAGAATATACAGGATTGACACATTTTATATTACATTAATCACAACTTTTAGTATATCAATACAAAATTATGATGCGAAGCTACTATGAAGAAAGCAGACAAGGTTTAAAGTAGGATAATGTTTTAAATTTTATTTACATACACCTATGTTTGTATTTGTTTACTTGAATGTATATTAAAATCTTAATAAAACTTGACCTCAGATGTTATTGCAATGGGGAAAATTCTCACTTTTCCAAGTTTTAAAGAATCCCCATCTCTTTTTCTTCACCACTACAAAGCTCTGTATCTCTATACAAATCTACCTACCTTTCTATTCTGACCTTACCTCTTAAATCTCCTTATATTGGTTTTAAAAAGTAACGAATTTTTTGGGAAACCCGCAGGGATTACAATTGAGATGGGAAAAAATGTACAAAATAATGTAAAAATAAATGGTTAAAAAAAGTAATGAATTTTAAAATAGCAGCTATTTTCTTAAACAAAAGAAAAATGGCATGAATCATGATTTTATTTGTGGATTCTAAAGTATTTTTGGACTTTTCACGTTCTTCTGAATCCTCGGCACTCATAAATTTCAGATTCTCTAGTCTTTAATGCAAAACATTTTTTATTTTATTTTATTTTATTTTATTTTTGGTGCCAATAAATGCATGTCTAGAAATACAACAGTACTAAAGCCTAGTAAACTGCCTTTTGAAGTTAAAATAGGCAACGGCACTTTGGTATCCTATCAATCTTTGATGAAATTCTTAAAACACAATCCCTCAATTTTTCTTTAAAACTAAAAAAAAAATTGTACTTATAAATTAAATAACCTTGTAACTTTATAACCACATTTTGCAGTAGCACAGATAGCTTTCAAAATAACATTTGCCCTTTTCACAACAAACTATTTTTAAACAACAACAAACTATTTTTAAAATGAGGCACCTTTGACCAAGAAACAGAAGCAAACAAAAGTAGCTACCAACACTTGTTTCTGTCCTAGGTTGCCCAGTTGTGTTCCGTATCAGTAACAACAAACATTTATTTATCTCTGACAGCCAGAAGGAATGTTCTTTCCCCATGTAAATGAATAGACATCTCCATTATGAGCAGACTCACATAATAGTATTTTGTTCAATTCCTAGAATGCAATTGTTTGAAAGAAGATGATAAATCTATTCCTTTAACAGATTTAGCAACTGCCACAGGGATTTCATCATAGTTCAGTCATAAATTAATAGCACAGTAGATTTATTCATCTATCATTCTCCCATAACAAGTCTGATCATGATTGCTTTGTATGCCTCCATTTGGCACACCAGGGTTTTATTCATTAACAGGATTATTTATTAATCAGGCATTTATTGAATAGGGTTTAAAAGAACTCAATGGATCTGATACAGGGTGCATTTCATATATCATTAGGATTATTTGTTTCCAGGTATTCCTTTAAGTGGGCGTTGCTGTATTGGGGGGGGGAATATTACTCATAAGATGGATATTCTCTCTTGAGAATATTTAACCTGGCTTTATGAAATACCCGATGTGGGGCTAACTCAGTTAAAAAGAAAAAAAAATAATAACTATGTTGTCATCTCTGAATTTGGTATTTAGAGGTAAAAATGCTTCTAAATTCGTATCTAATAACAGAAAAATCCTAGTTAAGCAATAAAATCCTCCTTGATCCAAATGGCAACTTTAAAAAAAAAAACAGTAACCAACAATTCTATAAACTCCCTACACAAATAAATTCTGCCAATTGCTATCAAATTCACATTGTCAGATGGCTATGCCATTTTGCCTTATACTAGGGAAAATTTATCATTGCAACAAAGAGCATTTTATTTGAGGACTAAATGAGTAATGATTGCACTTGACGCTAATGCACAGAGGAAATTGAGGAAAGAGGACTGGAAATGTCTGGAGTTTACGCTATCCTTGATAACTACATGCCTTGAATAGTCTAACCCACATCTATCACGCCAGCCTCCACCTCTACAAAGAGAGAGTTATCAAAAACTGAGAGAAGGGATGGGAAAACCATGGAACTTGAGAGTTGGAAGGGATTTTATAGAACTGCTATATTAGCAAAATAATAGTAACAGTATATAGATTAGGAATGTAAGTTTATTAAACAAAGCTCATTTTTAAAATAGCAAAAAGGCTCAGAGTTCTTTGAAATGTATCTATTCCATTGGATTATATATGCAAATTGAGTGAAATAACTACAAGAAAATAGCACTCCTATAATAAGCCATAAAAACCTATGATACTTGCATTTTGATTTATAGACTTTTACCATGTAAGCAGAAACATTGCAAGTAACTGAACTTAGAACTTTTGAAAATGAAAACCATTTACTTTGAAGCAGTGAGATGATATTATCACTAGTTATTAATAGTTTTCCTATTGAGTTGTCTCTAGGTACAATTGTTCCATGAATAAAAATCACAGGAGAATGTGATTTTTATTTATGAGGTAGAGTCTCTCAGAATGCATACTTAGTTTGAGGCTCTAAGAATCTAGCATTAATCTAAACAATCTGGAAAAGGTGAGATGCCTGGGCAGTCAGATGAAATTCTGAGACTGACCTGAAGACTGGCATTTCAACCACCATCATTGTGTGTAAGCCAAGACCTGACCATTCCCACCTTCTAAATATATCTTGAATCGTCCACTTCTCTCTGTTCTCTCTCTTTCACTGCCATCTCCCCTGTTCTAGTTTTTGGTCTACCCCTCAGCAGTGGTCTCTGCCAGGACTCTCAGAATCCATATCAGGTTCCACTTCTATTCTTTTGTACACTCTTTAACCAGAATGTTCTTTAAAAGTAGCAGGTTGCATAAGCCATCCCCCCACTTTTGTATCTTTAATGCCTTCCTATTGCTTTCAAGATAAAGGCAAAAAAGTCCCATGGACTGCAAAGTCTGACTCTTTTTACTCTCTTTTCTGTTCTGCCCACCGTCATTTTAGACTTCTCAACATTCCAAACCAAACTCCTTGCTAACTCCTCTGCAAATGCTTTCCAGCTTTGCCCACCCTTTTCCTGTTACCTCCAGTGCATCCTTTAATTAACTTTGGACCATTAATATTATATGGGGCTGGAACAAATTACCCCATCACATCTCAATTCTTCTATGGAAATATATCCAAAATAATGCTAATCTTTAATATGGTACCATGAAATGCAATACATTTCTAAGAAATGCTTGGCACATTTTCTCTGAATTACTAGTATTATTTGCTAAAGAAACCTTGCAATGACACCACACAAGTACTGTCTCAGGAAAAAAGGAAAACATGGTGCAAGAAAGCATTTTCCAGCTAGTTAGCTGCATGTATTAACATCTTTCATGAGATGTTTGCGGTAGCATCGATAGCACAGGAATTTCTTCCAATATTTGGGACCTTTTTTTTTTAAGGACTCTACATCCTAATCTCTGTCTCTCTGTGTGTATGTGTCTCTCTTCCCTTTCTCCTCCAATGAATTATGCCTAATTCTCAGCTTCTCAGGAATGAGGTCTTTGATCACAATAGGACCGCTCCCAGCAAAGTCAGGTTTCTTTATAATAAGCTCTAAACAGCAACCTTTAACACAATTACAAGGACCCAATGAACCTCAGTCTCCGGGACTTGCTTGTAAACTCCATCAAGGCAGGATGACTACTTTATCTCATTTAGCAGCTTCCCCAGTGCTAAGTAAGCACTCAATAAGTACCTGCTGAGTGAATGACCCTTAGATCCACAAAGAGCAGTGGCTATCAACTTTGAAACTAGCTTCTGTGGCTGTGCTGATGAAGAAGCAATTAATGCCTAGTTTGGCTCCCAAATAGTGGATTCCAGCAAGAGCTGTGCCAGGTGGACCCTGCCAGGACAATATAAGTGCAGGAGAATCCTGGCACAGGAAAGAAGTCTTTCTTTGCATCTTCTTTCAATTCTTATCTTTCCTAGGCCTGTCTAACATCAATTTTCTTTTTCCAAAAGACAATGTGAATCCTAACTTGACCTTTCTCCAAATGGACCCCACTTCTATCAGTGCATGAGCTTGGGCTCATTCCTCAAAAGTACATATAAGTATTTGTATCCTTCCCCTAACTGTTTTACAAAGGATTTACATGAAAGAAAGTGAGATGTTTCAATACATTTTTGAATGAACATATTTTCCCCGTATTTTTTTTTTGAGGTAAAACATATTTATTGACACTGACCAAAACATATACATATATTTCTGAAGAATGAGCTGAAAACATTTCCCGGCTCATTTTCTCACACAGATGCCTATCGCCCTGAAGGCAGGGTGTGTTTTGTGGGGTGCACACCCCGCAGCCAGCTGCACTGGGAGAGCACCTTTGCCTGAACCACAGGGCAGAGCAGTGGAGCAGGTGTCCTGGGTGTGGAGACGAAGCAGCTGAGTGGAGGAGGAATCTACTGGAGTTTCACTATTTACATAAGGTTTGTTGGGTCCGGGCCTCAGGCTTGTGTTAATAGGAGCTGCTGACCTGTGGACTGGAAGCTGACAGCATTAGAACCACTGAGATAGGGAGTCTGGAAAGGACGTGGCCCAGACCCTAAGAGTTGATAACTGTGGCTTCCTGTAGCGCTTTAGCAGGAATGTGAACATTTCTCCTTCGCAAACATCATCATGTCCACACAGAGGTCACCCACAGCTCTGTGGTCCTGTGGGGAAGGTTTTAATTACTACTGACTGATGGCTGGGTTGCATATGTCACATAAGACTGACAGAAGAGCTGAATTAGTGGTAGGTAGGACAATCTGAAAATTCTTTGGGTAACCCACATCTGAGCCAGTACTACTAAAAGAGCTGCAAGTAAATTTCTGTTCCTCTATTCCATCCCGTCACTCCACACTGAGAACACTACATGTGATATTCTACAAAAACCCGCCACTGGTAACTCTTTTGGTCAACTGGTAAATTTTATTTACTCCTAGAATATTGGTTCCTATGGTAACTGCTCTTCTCCCTTAAGCTTCTGACTGGCTATATGACACACCAATTCTGTTTTCTACTACCACTGTGTTTAGCCCTAGATCTTGTCCCCCAAGAAATGTTTACACCTTCACTATTCATTTACTTTAATCCTTGTTATAAACATGAGAAACTGTCAACTGAGATGTTTTAACATGTATGTTTTCCGTTTATTATAATTATCTTAATTAAAAGCACCTTTTAACTGATTTTTCTTACACAATCCCTCAAGCCACATCTACTCGTAAATGTCAAGTGGAATTCTCGGACTGTCAGATTTGTTTCAATTCTGCCATAACTTTTAACCATCTTTCCTATGACTGTTTTTTTTTTTTTTTAATGATGCTAACATCATATTACACCGTGGTGAAGAAAGCTGCTTGATCCTTCCACCATCAACCAGAAGCCTCTGCAGTGGCTGGTGGCTCATAGGCCTTTAAAACTGCTCCAGTGTGAGTCAAACAATAGCTGACAGAAGATCCAGCAGCCAGACTGAAAAGAAATTCCAAATTCTGCCCCAAAGGACTAATAGAACTTAGCAATTTGTTCTTTTTCATAAAAAAAAAAAATACTTGTAGTACCTTTTTGTAATACAACAATAAGCTACCATGTGGATTTCTGCAGAATTCTGGAACAAAGCCAGAGCAACAATAGCTCTTTTTTCTTTAGGAATAAGACCCATATGTCAAAATTTATCTAGAAACCCAATTTGGCTTGCTGCTTCATCATGCTAGGAGAATAACTACAAAATTATATTACTGTTCATTATGTCCAGGGGGACCCCAATTGATTATGATTCGTGCCAGAGTACTACAGTAGCCTCGGCTATGACTACTGCGGTATGGAGATGTGCCAGTTGTGTAATGGTTATGAGTGGATCATAATGCTATACTTGATTTTTGCAAATATTTAATTGACAGGAAACATTCAACAGCCAGTGGAGAGGATCAGCAATCCTCAGTTCTTTTCAGCCTCATCTAATGTATCCACAGATTGAAAGACTATACACACCTGTGTGCGCACTCACGCATAAACACCGATTGTTCTATGACACAGCAGTACTGCCTGGCAAGCCTCCTCTGGGTGAGAAAAGCTGAAATAGTGTCATCAGCTTCAGGGATTTCAGACTTCCTACTAATTTTAGGGTCAAAATAGTAATAACACCTGTGGCATGGCAAGGACTATATCAATTATTAAGAAGATCACAGGGAGAGTTTTTAACATGGTGGCTTTGGCTATACATAGACTCACCTGGCCTGGGGAGTATTCTTTTTAAGATCACATTCATCTCATTCAAGTCAGATTGTCTTAGCTATTACTAATTCTGCTCTTCTGTCAGGCTTATGTGATATATGCAAGCCAACCATGTAAATCTTCGTTCACAAGTAGGGAAACAGGAAACCTAAAGACATCAAGTGACATCCCGAGGCTCTCTCCACAAATTAGTTTCAAAGTGTTATAACCACATTTTCTTGTTCCAATGCAATGTCCTTTCCATGAGACCACATAGCCTGAATACACATTTTTTTTTTAATTCTTTTAATGAACATTCTAGATTCAACTAGTGGGTTAAAATGTGTTTGAAGGCACTGCCATTAAACCAGCTCTGCCATGTTTGGTGAACATAAGTTAAAATTAAACCACTTGAAGGGGTCCTTTCAGCCAGCACTATGCGAGGAAATGTGAGAGACACAAGGATGAGAAAGATGATTCCTTCCTGAAGAATCTACTGTCTCATAGAAAAGATTAAGACAAGAACACACATAACTGACATTAAGAAGACCAAATGAGGAAACAGTGGACAGCCCAGAGGCAGTTCTTTGCGCTGTGATTTCATCTTTCGTACAACCCTGAGAGCAATCAGAAGGGTGACTTAGTCCATGAGATTGACTGGTGGATACTTGCATAGAGGTTCCAGATAGACATACCTGCACATACGTCCTATGAAAGACATAAATAGACAGGCAGATTTTTGTTTCTGTTTTTCTGGAGAACCTTGACTAGTATATACCAATTCATAGAGGTGAATAATAAAACACATGTGTATAAAGAACAGAGATTAAGAAAGGAAAACAGCAATGGTAGTCTTATAGGAACATATGTGTACTATAATCTGCCAGTCAGGTGGAGAACTGTGATGATCTACAGTTAAATCTTCATACAAAATTGACATTTTGGTAAAAAGAAGTATTAATGATAAGGAGTTTTCCCTCATCAGATTTATGCTGGAAAGTTAGTAGAAACCTAATGTCAGAAAGATTAAATTCCAGAATACTGAGATTTGCAAGAAGAAAGAAAAAAGTACAAAGATTAGAGTAAGTTGATTGGAACAAAAAGATAAGAATGTTACAGAACCACTATCCTGGGTTTGTGATGTAACAATAAGA
Organism: Condylura cristata; assembly: GCF_000260355.1. Classification (NCBI taxonomy): domain Eukaryota; kingdom Metazoa; phylum Chordata; class Mammalia; order Eulipotyphla; family Talpidae; genus Condylura; species Condylura cristata. The sequence goes on from NW_004567121.1 coordinate 15,713,353, forward strand.
GGTGACAGGAAGAAGGCAGCACTTATCAATTCCTATTTTGCTTTGATTTAATTTTCTCTCTGAGAAGGGTAGAACAAAAATCAAAAAGACTCAAAGTTTCATCTAAAGATGTAAGATAGTAAGAAAACAACATGAAGTCACTTCAAAGAAATTCAAGTTTGCGAGCTTAGACCAATTACATCTTAGGATACTGAAACAATCTGAGGGTGAGTGTGCAGAATCAATATTAGGAATTTCAAGGCATCCCAAAGAACAGGAAAGATGCTGGGAGAATAGAAATGAGTATAGGGTTTGCACAGTTTTTTTTTTTTTAAAGGAAAATATTAGGCTTCCAAAGACAACAAGAAATACTCTCCAAACTGCTGGTATCAATAAATGAACGTATACCAAACTTATCTCTAATACTTAATTTCTCCTTTTATTTATTTCTTTTTTTTTTTTTTTTGGACAGATCAATTAGGCTGTCATTAGGAGAAACATCTCTTGATTTCAAGAAGGCATTTAACTAAGCCCAAGGAAGATCCTTATGAACAAGATCAAGATGGATGTCAACTTGTCTTAATAGTAACTCCCAGAATAATTTACTTGGAACTACCTTATTCAAAAATGTTATCAACAACTTGGAAAGAGACTTCAAATGCAAACTTTTGGACTATTTTTTTCTTATAGCCACAGCAGGAAGGTTAGTTAGTAGTCAGGATGATGATTAAAATTTTGAATTGATTTTGATTGCCCTTAAAGTTAGTCTAAATCCAATATTATTCAAAATCAAATGTAAAGAAGTATTTTATCTTAAAACACGCAAAAAAAATCAAACACCATGTATAAATCAGATAAGACCCATGTTACTAGCAGTTCAAATGAAAGGTGAATTTGAATAGCCATATTATGAACCAATTATGTAATTCTAATTCAATCCACTGTTTCAAATCCTGAGTCTGTTTCAGTGCTAGATTCTTTTACTTATTCCTTAATAAGGTTTCAGTTAGTAAGAAGAGCATTAGGAGGAACAGATACTGCTAAAGTAGACCCTGTGCAAAACATACCTTTCAAAGGGATGAGAGATAGAGAAGAGGGTGAAAACTATGTTTAAAAAGCAAACAATCAAGTAGCTGTACAGTATAGAAACTCGTAGTTGAAGAACTAAAGATTCAGAAAGCCATGAGGGTTGTCACGTGAAGGACACTTGAGAAAACAGGGTGGTGATCTAGAGAGCACGACAGGGTACATATTATAAAAGAGAGGTGCATTCGGCTCCTGAGAGTGAATACTTCCTAAACCTACACCTGTTTAACCATGCATCTCAAAAAGACTGTCCTTCAAATGTTCACATACCTGTCAGAATGCTTCTAGAAGGGTTCTTACATTGGGGAGAATTGTATTCAAAATAAACAACCTCATCTACTAAGTTGTGGCTCTACCCCAACAACTCTCAGACTGGAAGACTTCTGTGGTTCTAAGTTTTTGAAATATCATCTGTTGCAGATACTGATAATTAATGGTACTCTCTGACTTACCTAGGGAAGATGGACTTGTCTTGGGAAACTCCCTTGGCAGCTATAACAGAAGATAAAAGCATTCCTTATAGTTCTCCTTTTATGTACATTGGGCCACTCCAGGGTCTAACCATAGTAAACACAAAGGAAACTTGACAGTGTAAAGGAGCTCTTAAAAAAAACTGACAATACTACTGCTGTTGATCACCTCAAGGAGAAACCCATCATATAAGTTTTCCATTAACACCAGTCAGGGTCACACTAACAGGCATTTTAAATTCACTTACATGTGGCTTGGGGAGACCTAAATTGCTATAGAGAACAATGGCTTATCTAAGTCTTCAGCACCCTCCTCACGTTCAATATATTATTATATTTAATGTGTTAAATATAAGAACATTTGTCTACTCCTTATATTTTAAAAATAGCAACATGAACTGGGATGATCTAGAAAACAAAGTGCCTTTAAAAAATTCACCTCTCCACATAAAGTGACCTCCTGCTGGTAATAAGCAAATGGGCAATGACTCAGAAATACTGTATCAACCATCCTTTTAGTTATTTAGGAACTTTTCACAAGCCTTTCCTAAAGAGATTATTACCATTGTTTGTTGTTTAGGAAAGGAAAAGGAAGGGAGAGCAGGGAAGTCGAAATAAATTAAATGACTTGTTCAGCGTATTCCAGCAGTGTGGCCCAGGGTCTGGACAGAGCACCACCATCAGGCCACACCACTGAGATTCCTCTTCTTTTAAAAAGGATTCACAAATAAACAAGCAAAAAGGATTGTCCTCTAATACTACAAAATTAAGTGCTGTTTTAAACACGGTCTGTATTGCTTCCTATCTGTGTTTCATGACTTAGTCTGATTTCTCCAAAGTAGGGGAAGCACTAGCATTTAAACACATCCCCCACACTCCCCCAAAACAGAAAACATTCCAAATGCTTCGTTTCAATGCTCTTCTCTGTCAGAGCTATGAATACGAATGAAGGAATGCCAAAAATAGGACACAATAGCAGTTATTACAATTATCATTTCTACTGGACATTTCTGCGGCAAATAATACTTGCAAACCACAGCATCATTAATAATGAATGAATCCCGAGTCTAGATAAATTAATAAGAGGCACTTCCTCCATGAAAAGAAACAAAGCAAATAAGCAAGAGTAAAAAAGGTGAACTTCTGCATGCTGTTGTATTCATGGGGGTGTGGTGGGTGGATATTTTCTGTACATTTTCTCCCTGATATAAAATTATATCCTTCTAACTTGTGTCTATTTTTAATAGCCTTTCACTTTACAATGAAGATGCCACTTACAGCACAAGACAGGTAGAACACCACACACCCCTTTCTGCTGCCCATGTCTTGATTTTCCTTTACAGACAAGCCCGGCTTCCTCTCCTCCCATTCACTCCTCAACCCACTGCAATCTGGCTGCCACTCCTTATTACCCCCTGGAAGCCTCTCTGGCCAAAATCGATAATGACCTCTTTGTTACTAAATTCAATGGACACTTTTCTGTCCTCATCCTACCCAACAGCTCTGCAGGATTTGACATGGTTGACCACTCTCTCCCTCTTGAAAGTTTCTCCTCCCTTGGTTTCTATGACAACACCTTCTCCAGGATTTCCTACTCTCCAAGCTTACTTTTCAGTTTATTCTTTCTCTCTTTTTGTTTTCTGTAGTTTGTTTTTTTGCTGCTATCTACCCTTCAAATTAAAGCTCACCCGGAACCTAGCTTAAATTCTATTTTATAACTCCTCTAATATAATCTCACCAATTCTCATGGCTTCAGTTCACAGGCATTTGAAGAAAACTCCCAAGTCCGTTTCTCCAACTGAAAGCTCTCTCCTGATGCTGAGACCTTCTGACCAGCCAAAGGCCTACGGGGCATTTATTCAACGGTGCCAATCACAAAATGTGCCCCTCCAACAGTCTCTGCTTCATCATTATCTACCAAGCAAGCTGGAAAACAACTAGTCACAACTGATTCCTTACCCCACACATTTCGTCACCAAATCCTAATAGCGACTTTCTTAACAGCTCTCTCTTCTTTCCTTTCCTAGACAGCCCCATTATCAGTACTCTTACTTTAAGGTCTCAGTAATTTTTTATCTGAATCATGTCAACAGCCTCTTAATTGGTTCCCTGTCTCTAGACTAACATCCCCTTCACTCCCCCAACCAATCTACCTTGCATGTAAATTTTGTAAAAGCATAAAACTGCACTTGTAAATCACTTCCACACTTTTGTGCAAGATGATCTATATGCTTGCCTCTCCAGCTTCTTCTCTCATTGCTGCCCCTGTCTGCTCTTTTTTGGAGGTTCAAGACTACCCTTGCCAAGTCTTTAATATCTGCAGTTTCTCCTACAGAACTACTCTATCTCCTTCACTCCCACCCCGAGAAAATCTCTCTTCATCTGGCTAATTTCTACTCACCTGTTCTTTGTTACTTATCTTACTGAGCAAAGCCGCATTTATGAACCAGGCACTTTATAAATATTATTAGCTCGTTTTTATTACCTTCATTTTAAAGATGGAAAAAAAAAAAAGAAGAAGCCCAAGAAGGCTAAGGCTAGGCAATGCAAACAGTCAGTGGCAAAGTCACCACCAGGTGATCTGGGTCCAGACAAGCTTAACCACGAGGAAGACCTCTGTTCCCAAGCCCGCCAGCACATAGCTCTTTCATAATGCTTAAATAACTAGTGGATTTTCCTACTCTCTTGCCCATTTTCTCCTTGAAACAACTTCTTAAAGGCAGATACTATATTCTATTCATCTTTAAGTGTCTAACAACAGCTACTGACTATCTAGGAACTAAATATTGCTTCAATGAATGAATAACATAGCTGAAAAGTTCACAATGGATAAGCAAACATTTCTAAAATGTAAACAGGTACCTATTTCTTAAGATAATCATATTTCTTTCATTCTAAGTCACGCCTAGAATCTCTTTTTAAATTTTGTATTTGGCACACTAAAAGTGGAATCTACCATATGAGCCAATAATTGCAGACCTAGGAATCTACCCAAACAACACAAAAACCCTAATTCAAAAGGAAACCTGCAACATCATTTACATAGCTAAGATATGGAAACAAACTAAATGCCTCCAAATAGAAGAATGGATCAAGAAGATGCTGTCTATATACCTAATGAAACACTGCGCAGCAATCAAAAAAGATAAATCCATGCCAGTTGCAGCAACATGCATGAAGCTGGAAGGGATGATGCTGAGTGAAATAAGACAGAAGGAAAAGGATAAATATTGCATAGTCTCACTTATATTTGAAATGTAAAGAAATCTAACTAAGGGTTAGGCAAAACACAACACTTTCATACTGACCACAGATCTGAGGCCTACAGCAAAGGAGGGGGAAAGGAAGGTCAAAACGAAGGAGCGAAGAGAATTCAGAATGAGAGAAATAGACCGTGTGCTAGAAGGTGGGAGAATGACAGGGACTACACTGCAGGGAAGAAGTCGAACACAGTCCAAAAATTAACAGCGATGTAAGAAAACAAAGTAATTAGTAATAATTAAAAAAAATTCTTGGGTTAAAAAATAAAAATTTTGTGTTTTGCAGACACAGAAAAACCAACCAACGAAAAAGGTGATCAGTGTGCTGTTAAGTGAGGGCTACTTTCTTAGAGGGATGTCCTAGATATTAAACTCATTCAAACATTTTCATTTTTTTTTAATGTTCATGTAACATTACAACCAAGAACCCTGTAAGAATCTGTATTGTTGTATTCATTGCTGACCAGCTAGATAGAAAAAGGATCCCACTGTGGAGTATCTTACCATTCCAGTCTGGTGGGCCATAAAGCCTACCAACCTCGAGATACATTGGTAACTTTTTAGAAAGTGTGTCCTTGTGACTACAAGGATACCACATTCTATTAGTGGATGAAACTATATAACAGAGGTTAAAAGTCAACTTGTCTTTTCTGAGGAGTATAGACAGCTCAGATTCATAGCACTTGTGTGAGAAAGCAGTTATATAAAATAAGGACTGCTTGTGAGCTAGCTAAACATCTAGCCTTCTCGGTCAGAGGTCAACAGAGTACCAGCAGAGTACTACTATGTCATTCAGTTGCAGGAGTTTTAAATAGTTGCTGAAGATGCTACAGATTTTCAACAAGAGACTTTGATGTGCCATGAAAGTTCCAATCACCACACATTTGGTAATTCACCACACATTTGGTAATTCCATGACAAGGAAGCACTCTGACTTTGAACTCCATGACTAATCATGATGTTTCCTCATATACACCTCATGCGAAGTAGAATTTGGCATGTAGATGTTGCCCAACAAATATTTACTATGAAGATGTACTAGATTTTAATGCATCTAAGAAAATGTTCTGTGTCCTGTCACACATAAGAACCGCAAACTTATTCTCATAAGCCCAGTGTGACTATATGGCCTGATAACCTGGGGTGGCCCTGGTTCAAGCTGTTGTTCTAACACAATCATTAATAGCACCCCTTTCTCTCCCAAAAGTATCCCTGTTGGTATGATAAAACATAAGGTCATAAATAGGCCTTGTTATATGCGCAGAAGTGGATGTGGTATTAAGAAGTGCAAACTTGGTACCCTCCAGAGGAAGAAAATCATTCTCAATCATATACACGTAAATAAAGCTGGAGATTTGTGACAAATGTCACAAAAATTTCAACTCAGTATTCCCAGTACTGGTGACATAGTAATATTTCTTATATAAGATAAAGGAAACATATATTAAAAAGAAGTCTTCTCTTACCCTTTTCTCAACACTATTGTTTTCCTCTAAAATACGTATCCCTTTCTCCTAAAATCATTGTGAATTTTGGAATAATTTCCAAGGGAAAATGTAATGCCTACATTATATAAAATTATACTCTCGATAAGGCTGAACTATGGGGGTTAAAGTTCCCCAATGGCTAATAGGTGGAACTTGGGGTCAAACAGACCAGTTTTTTCATGTCTCAGCTATATAACCACAAAGTGACACTTTAGTTCCTCTGTGTCTCAATTTTCCCAGTTGTAGAATGGGAGTAGTATTAACAAGACAGTTCTGAGAATTAAATAAAATGATTTATGTAAACAGCTCAGCATGGTTCCTGAAACATAGTAAGTGTTCAATCAATAAAAAATGATGGTGATTAGTTGTTGGGGACCTCATACCAGATTCTGAGCACTGCTAAAGTGTTCTGTGTGGAGGAATACAAATTGTTTCAAATTCCAGAATTTCTGAGTAGAGATGCACTAAAAAGGTCACTAAGTAAAATCCTCTACTTTAGAAAAGAATGTCAAACCCTACATAGGTAAATGACTTGGCTTGTTAATGAGAAGCCAGAAATAAAATGAGACCTTTTTTGCTCTTCTGAATTTTTTTTTTAATTTTTTTTTAAAGATTTATTTATTTGTGCATACAGAACTGGAGTACAGGCCAGAGGCTCAGGGGCGGTAAGAGGCTTCACCAGAGACAGAGTGGGGAACAGAACAGGCAGATCGAAGAAGTACACTGCTGAGGGGAGCAGCGGGTGGGTCAGGAGAGGTCTGCCACACCATGTGGTCACCTCCGGAGCAGGCGGGAATCGAACTCATGCGGAAGCGGCTTTAGATTCTCAGGGTTGTGCTTTAACCCGCTGCGCCACCAGGGAGGGCCAGCTCTTCTGAATTTTATAAAAAAATTTTTTTAAATGACAATTACAGACAAAATATCAGGGTGTATCACTACAAACACATATTCACACTGCATGTCAGAAACTGTACTCTGCTTTGCCCTGAGTAAGTTAAACTGGTGGCGCAGTGGGTTAAAGCACAACACCGAGAAGCTAAAGCCGCTTCCGCATGAGTTCGATTCCCGCCTGCCCCGTAGGTGACCACATGGCGTGGCAGACCTCTCCTGACCCACCCGCTGCTCCCCTCAGCAGTGTACTTCATCGATCTGCCTGTTCTGCTCCCCACTCTGTCTCTGGTGAAGCCTCTCACCGCCCCTGCACCTCTGACCTGTACCTGTCTATATGCATAAATAAATAAATCTTTAAAAAAAAAAAAAGAAAGAAAGAAAGCTTCACAAAGGTAGGCTGTGTCCAGACCTCAGTTTTCTCTTATGTACAGTGGGAATAATATCATGTGATTCACAGGGTTATTGTCAAGATCAAATGAAGTAACATGTAAAAGCACTTAGCACAATGACTCACTGAGATGCCCCCAAGTTTACAGATCTGATAATGATCTCTGTTCTCCCACACAAACTCATCTACAGTGACATAAAATTTCAGCAAATTTTTTCCCACTGCTGCCACTTAAAAAGCATTCTTTGGTTTAGAGCTCAGCCAGGATGTTTTGAAGAAAGCATGGCCTCGATGCTAATGGACTGGCTGTGTTCCAGCATCTTTTTGTTGGGGACTCTCTGAATGTTAAATACAGATCACAGGTGACCCTGATAAAACTACCAAAGAAGGTAAATTTGACATCTTTCTTTCTTATGCATAAAACTCCAGGGAGCTTCAAGGCCCATCAGTAATGGCCAGGGGAACACAAAGGGCAACATGCACAATTCCTTCCAGAACTTCCAGCCCTTCCAACATCATGCATAAAGCATCTGCTTAGAGTCACCTGGACAATGAGAATTTCAGGTCTTCGGGCTCAGGTTTCCGGAGTGAATTTATGAATTCAATTAACGTGACAGAGAAAGCATGCCCACCACCGCAGGCCACAGGGTGAATCCCTGCATCCATTTCTTTGTCTTGATAATCTCAGAGAAACATCAGGTGTAACAGATGTGAATTTCTGTCTCCAAATGAAATAGAACTATATGAAATCTGTGATTAATGTCACAGACTCTCCTGTGAATTCTAGAACACTACCTAGGATGGTGTAGCTTACAAATTGAGTTTCAAGCCCCTTACTTGCCAGGCCCTGTAAAGCTATACAAAATATATAGAGTGTCCACAGTTCCCTGTTTATTTTGCAGCAATCCTCAATCAGTGTATGAGACAACACATCAGTGACTGAACCCCAAGTTACAAGGCAAGTGGAAAACAGGGAACTACAGAATTCAATTCATCCAGGCACCGCAAGCTCTCAGAGAACTCCTTTAATTCAGAAGACAGCGAATGCTTAACAGATATGATTTATGTCTGACTTCTGCCCATAATCACTACATGGAGATTAAAAACAAATATGAAAGCCTCTAAGTTCCATGGGTTCACTGTCTTCCTAACTGCACAGCTTAATGTTAACCTTAAAGCTAACATTTCATAATTTATCTAAATCATTTGCTACATGTACATGGGATTTTTCATGTATGTATTTTATATGCAAATGTCCTCTTAAATGGTTGTTGGTCTTAAAATTATATATGCTGATATTCTTTATACTGACACTGTCTCCTTAACAAGACATTTCTGTGAACATGAATCACAACACAGACTCCTTTCCAGGCAGCCCCCCTCTCCATCTCCTGTGCCTTTTAATGTTACTTCCAAGTCTGGCAGATCAGAATGAATTGCTCATATTTTTAAAACCCTAGAACCTAAAGCTAGGAAGGTCACTAAGTGACCTAAAGTGAGGAAGGTCACTAAGCAATGGAAGGATGGCGTAGAGATGCTCTCCACACACCACCATGGCTCTTAACAAGTTAGAGCTGGGTCTGGGACAAAATGCCAAAGCTCAAGGCTTTCAGCAAGACCAATTCTGTTCTAAGATGAAAGTCCAGGAGGGGCTGGGGTTGGCAGCCATCACAGAGATGCAAGCTAACTTGCAATTTGAGGTTTTCATTACTTAAGATAGGTCAATAGGCCTCCCTGGTGGCACAACGGGTCAAAGCACAACACCAAGAAGCTAAAGCCATTTTTGCATGAGTTCAATCCCCGCCCCAGAGGTGACCCACATGCCACAACAGACCTCTCCCATCTCGCCAACCGCTCCCCTCAGCAGTGTACTTCCTTGATCATCCTGTTCTGCTCCCCACTCTGTCTCTGGTGAATCCTGTCACTTCCCCTGCACCTCTGGCCTGTACCCCAGTTCTGTATGCATAAATAAATAAATCTTAAAAAAAAAAGATAGGTCAATAAACAAAAGGATAATAATCCTTTGTCGAGAAGTGTTTCTTTGTAATTTAGATAACACTGGTTTATAGCATTTGTGTGTTAGAGGTACAGGATCTCCCCCTTCACACCACACCCACCGCCAAGCTATCACCCACAGTCCATCACCACTCACAGTCCATTACCATCGTCCATTATGCTCCCTCCCTTCTTTGTGTCTTTTCGACTCTCCCTCTGGTAACCTCGGTTCTACAGATGGATTTCTAGGATTTGTTAGTAATTCACTTAGCATAATCCCCTCCAGTTCCGTCCATGGTATCACAAATGACACAAGTTTATCATTCTTAATAGCTGAGTAATAGTCCATTGTGTATACATTGTATATACATATCTTCCTGATCCATTCATCTGGTTTTGGTAGTTAAGCTGTTTCCATAGTCTGGCTAATGTAAATAGTGTTGCAAGGGACAGAGGAGTGTATATTTCCCTTTGATTCGTGTTTCAGTATTCACTGGATGTGGCAGAGCCATTTCTGATATCTTGAGAAGCCTCCATACTGTTTTCCATAGGAGCTGCACCAGCTATTGCACATTCCCACCAACAGTGTAAGAGAGTTCTTTTTTCTCCTCCATATCTTCACCAACACATGTTATTTCTGGTCTTTTTATTATGGGTCATTCTCACAGGTTTGTAATGGTATCTGTTTGTGATTTTGATTTGCATTTCCATGGTCAAAAGTGATGATGAGCCAAGAAGTCTTTTTAAAATACATGAGTAAGTAATTCAAGAGGTGTGGGAGGTGGTCTGACAGGAAAAGAATTACTGAGTCTTCCTGCTGTGAGAGGAGTCTTCTGCTCCCATGGGGCAAATTATATGTCTATATTATACTTTCAATGTTAGGGGGTTTATAAGACCACAATCATAGTACTCTCGTCGAGAGTCCCCTGGGGGTTTGGGGAAGGGTGAATGATTAATCACCAAAGAGAACCCTAAAAACTGGACAGAGCTGGTAACCTGATCTAAGAAAGTCTTAGTCATTCACTTAAAAATCATAATCATCTTACAAATGAAGTGAGAACATTTTCCTTCCAACGAAAGAACTTAATGAATGACTCTAAAATGGATACAGGGTATAAAACTGGGAAAGGGAGATCATGATTTCCCTTACCTACGCAATATCTAATGTGGAAGAGGCAAGAGCCAAAACGAAAAGATGTATTACTTTACCCTACTGTTTAAGAAATGAATACAAATTCAGTAGCTTACTGATGAGTTGCACTCATTGGTTAGTTCATAGTTCTGGGGGTGTGGCTGGATTCTCTGCTCGGAGTATCACAGATATAATCAAGGGATAAACCATACTTTCTCATCTGGAGGTTCTAAGGAAAAATTCACTTCAAGCTGGTTCTTGCTAGAGGGTGAATGTGGCTCCCTGAGAAGTTGAATGGGAGTCTTGCTGGCTGTCACCCAGAATCGACTTGTAGCCCTGGCAGCCAACCACATGTATTCTTTGCCACATGGCTCTTTTCATCTTCAAATAAGAAAATATTTCTCATACTTCAGATCTCTGAATTCTTGTCTCTGACATCTACTCCTAGATTTAAAAGGCCCATGAGACTAGGTCAGGTTCACTCAGATCCTCTCCCTGCCTTAAGGTCAACTGATTTGGGACCTTCCTCATGACTGCAAAATCCTTCCACAGCAAGACCTAGGAGACTTAGACTGAAAACCTGTGAGAAGCTGTGTAACTACCAAGGAACAGGTATCCCAAGGGGCATTTTAGAGACAATTGCTATCCGGATTTGGGGTTTTCTATGGGACCATGGCCTCCTTGTTTAGAAAAAGCAGGCAAAGAACCAGTGCAAACCAAAGCACACTCAAAGAAGTGGGTCTTGGACAGTGGCAGAGCTTTCTAGGTTCTTGATTCACAAGGGATTCCAGACTGGGACCAGAAGTGGCACATGTTTGTCTAACCTGCATTCTATGATTACCAAGAGTCAGAAATGAATCTGAAGGGTGCCTGGAACTTTCTGTTCACATAAACTACACCAACACATAGAAAGCACCTAGCAGAGAGCTAAAAAAAAAAAAAAAAATTTGTTGAATAAAAGAACTAAGCCCATTTGGGGGGCAAACATTAATTAACATGAGAATTCACAAATCTAAACCCAGCATACATCTATGTTTTCATCTTCCTTCTGTTTTCCTAAGTTGACAGGAAAATATCCTGAGCTAAGACTTTTCCTCACTCCACTGGAAGTAAACAGGGTGCTTGTGTTCAAGCATGCCAGTGCCAAAGACACTGATGCAGGAGGGCAGTCGGGATGGCTGTAGTGACACCCCCTTTCCCCTTTCCCCCCTGAGCTTCAGTTCAATACCGGCACCCTACTCTAATAACTTAAAATTTTAGGCCTTCGTGGATAAGGGAAGAGAGAAGTAATATCACTTGAACATTTCCTGGGCATCTGAAATAATGTCTTATCCCATGAACTTGTAAAGCTCTCATTCACCCTGCACGTAACAACTCTGAACCCCCTCTTCTTACTGGAACTCTGATCCCAACTTGTTCAGTCCATGATGAGGGACTGTCCTCCCAAACCACCACCTTAGAAAGGCTTTTTTTCTACCCACCTAATTCGTTTTTTGTTCCAGGTTATGTTCTCTGACTTCTCGGGCATTCACACTCTTTGGGGATCAGAGGGAGACTGTGGAGCTTGGGTCTCTCCTACCCAATCAGGTTCTCTTTCCTCCACCTACCAGACCCCTCCGCATCAGACATAATGCAAAACCAGGCAAGCCAACCCACGGGATCTATCCTTATTGACCTGAGGGATTGGAAGCCTGTGTTTTAAAGACAAAAATCCCACTAAGAAAGGCAAGTTCGCAGAGAAATGAGACCAACACCAAATCATGCGTCGCTTTGTGGCATGGCCAGTCTCTCGGTGTGTGCTGCACTATATCAGCGTTAGGGAAAATTAAGTGAGAAAAACATTACAACAGCCCAGGGACACTTCTACCTAAATTTTGTGATTACATTTTAAGTGCTCTCTGTCACAGATATCATAAACTGATTAAATCATTTCATGCCTGACCCCTACTGACTATGCTAAGTGAAAAGAGAGGGCTATTAATAACTACCCATTTCTGACAGCTGCCCAGGGGCAATGCTGCCTTTTGCAGCAGTGAAATGACTCCCCAGCTCACTTACTGAATGCTGAATATTGATTCATATTATGAGTGTTGTCAAACACAGAGTGCAGTGCTGCAGATCCGTGGTGGCAGGTCATCAGGAACAGCATTAGCAAATGTCAGGTCAGGAATCAAAGGCCTGCTGGACTCTTTAGGGATGAGATTTATCGATTCCATAAAACGTGAAACAGATCAAGTACTTGTGATGATGGAAATGGTCGTGGCAGAATGAGGCTGAGCCCGCTCTGATGTAGACCTTAGGACAGATGCAGCACACCAGTGACCACGGAAGAAAATGCTAGAAGTTGGAATGCCCGAGACAAGGACAACAGCAGCTTTGGGCTAAGGAGATTTTAGGGCTAAATGTCAGATCTCAGATGTGAAGTTGGTCAAAGATGTACGTGGTTGTGTGAATTTGTGCATGTGTGTGTACGTGTGTGTATTCTAGCAGTGTAGGTATTTCCTGTGGTCAATTCAAAAAGAATGACATCAGATGCTGACAAATGTTACAATAAAAAATAATTCTCTCTATAAAAGATTCAATTTGCTATTTTGCTAGCATCTCCTTTTGAAGATACTTAAAACATCGCTGGCTTCTGGATTTCCATCATTAGAGTTTTTTTAATCAAATGCCTTTCACATTGTTGCTTCATTTATATTATTCCACAAGGTGCCCATTAAAATTGTGATTGCGGGCCCTCCCTGGTGGCGCAGCGGGTTAAAGCACAACACTGAGAAGCTTAAGCCACTTCCGCATGAGTTCGATCCCGCCTGCCCCGGAGGTGACCACATGGCGTGGCAGACCTCTCCTGACCCGCCCACTACTCCCCTCAGCAGTGTACTTCGTCATTCTGCTTGTTCTGCTCCCCACTCTGTGTCTGGTGAATCCCCTCACCGCCCCTGCACCTCTGGCTTGTACCCCAGCTCTATATGCCTAAATAAATAAATCTTTAAAAAAAAATTGTGATTGCATAATTCCCTTCTCCCCTCTGGATTGATTCCTGATTATTAACAAATACCCTGGACTAGAAGTTACAATGAGGGCTTGTGCTGATATTTGTTCTGCCACTTATTTTGTGAATTTAGGCAAGTCACAACCTCCCTGCATCTCAGTTTCATCACCTGCATAAAATCTATACAAAACCAAAACCTATTTGAGTACTAACTGTGCAAAATCATTTTTATAGAGTCACCCACAGATCACAAATTTCATGACGGCGCGTGCACATGGTACCTGTCTCGTCACTCCTCTAGAGGTTCTCAGTACCTAGTAAAATGATTGGCCTGGACCAGTACTTTACTTTTAATTTAACTAAATAAAAGGTGAAAAAACTCAGACTGTAAAGGCTTGTTAAATTGTATATTGCTTTTATTGTTATGTTTATTTGCTAAGTTTATAGTATTTGGTCTATTATCACTGGAAATGTTTTGGAACTCACATTGCTAATGGAGGTTTGCACAAGCCATACTTTGCTTTCACCTCTGCTAAGAGCAGACCACAAAGCCTTCTTTAATTTTGCCCCATACTGTGAGGGAGTCTCTAGCTCTACATAAGGGAAAGCCAGCAGCTGCTAAGTTCTCATTCTGTTTATTACATTTGAATAGGTAAATGTAAGTTGGTTGTTATCTACAGCTTGAAAGACTTTCTGCTCTCTATAGAAAATTTGCTCTTTTGACCACTATAGGGTAGACTCATTGATGAGCTTTTATCTATGAACACATTTCAGAAAATTAAAACTATCCTTTAAAAAATGAATAACAGCCTGATCATTGTTGATTAGATCACATAAGAACATTTTAAATAGAAATTTATGTATAGTTTGTTTTTTCCTACTTAGATTCTAAATTTTCTTCTGGTAAGAAAAGAAAGGCAGAAAAAAAGGTGTTAGGATCTCATAGCCTGCCCATTAAAGGATCACGCTAGTCTTGTTTTAAATGGGTTGATGAGAGAAAATGAACAGGTGTGACAGGTTACTCAGCTGTTCTAAAATTAAAGATTGATATTTTTCCTCTTGTTCTATTAGCAGACCTTTAGTGACATGTTAGCACTGGATAATGGTTGCAGCAGTTTAAGCCTCATGCTGTGATTTTTAACAGAAAGCCCAGCCACAGCAGCAAACAATGACATCTCCCCATAGCCAGTAACCTAATAAGGAAGCAGTTGCAGCCTTAGGCAGTTTGACTAAACAGCAAGAGAAATCTGACTTCCAATGTACTGACTCCACTTTAAAGACAATGGCCTGGCTTAATTAACACTGTATTCATTTGTAACTCAATCAATTTAGAATTTTGGTCCTTTAACCATTGACTGAAGCTTAAAAAGAAAAAGAAAGAGAAGGCTTAAGCTGCTGAAAATCTCTCTGGATTTGTATAAACAGGCATTTCTGAACCAGCAATAGAATAAGTAACCCTTGACATGTATTGCTAAGTTTACCAAATGTCCAGGTAATTATAAAACCATCTTTTAAATAAGAAGAGCATTTTATTGACTATTTCAAGAATAAATAGGGGCAGTCTCTACTGTACTACCAAAATTGAATTTATTTTCTCATATCACTCTTTGGAGGATATAAAATAAAAACATTAAATCCTGCCCAAAACATATTTTTGCAAATTACTACCTCCAACAGGAAGCTGGTAAATTCTGTATGACAAACAAACTTTGTTAGCCTTATCTTGGCCCCACCCTCTAAAATCAAATTTTAAAAAATGCTAGTTCAATCAGGTTATTCATCTATATTGATTTTCATTTCATAATATATTAGTCCACAAATAAAGTTAATTAAATAAAACAACAGAGTTATAAAGAGAAAAAACATATATAGCTACTGCATTAGATCAAGTATGTTGCATAAATATGTGGTATATATTAGAATTTGTTGCCTTATAAAACCAACCACATCATCTTTCAAAAAAAAACTGAGCTCTGCAAAATTATGTGCTTAAAAAATTACAGGGCTTACATAAAAAGAGGGTTGGGTAAAACCACTCCAAATATTTTAACCAGCGCACAAAAGAAAATAATAAAAATCCTATTAAAAATCCTAGCATAGCTCATCTCTGCTGATATTTACATTTAACAACAAAGTCAATTCTTTGAGGCCTCAAAGCTGGAGGCTGGGCTTCCTTTCTAATTAATGTTTATTTTTTCTGTACTTTAATGAGCAACATTCATTAAAATTAAAGTTATCGACAATCCAGATTGCCGTCTTTGTAGTTTAGGACTTTTTTTTTTTCTTGTGAGGAATATGTTATTTTTCTTTGTTGAAGTAACATTGGTTGATAACACCATACATGATTTAGGGCCAAATGTTCCCATCTCAGATCTATGCACCCCACCTCTATCAAAGGCACCTGAGCTCTTTCCTCTGTTCGCTGGGCCCCTCATTTTTTTTTTTTTTAAAGACTTATTTATTTATTTGTACAGAACTGAGGTACAGGTCAGAGATGCAGAGGGTGAGAGGGGTGAGAGGATTCACCAGAGACAGAGTGGGGAGCAGAACAGGCAGATCGAGGAAGTACACTGCTGAGGGGAGCAGCGAGCGGGTCAGGAGAGGTCTGCCATGCCATGTGGTCACCTCTGGGGCAGGCGGGAATCGAACTCATGGGAAAGTGGTTTAAGCTTCTTTGTGCTGTGCTTTAACCCGCTGCACCACCAGGGAGGGCCCTGGGCCCCTCTCTTTTGAATCTACCCTTACTTACCCTCCCTCCTCTAGCACCCTTCAATCTGCAGTCATATTTCTAGGGTTCTTTCAATTTTGTCAGTTCTTTTGTGGGTTTTTCCCCTCCTCTATATTCCACCTGTTAATAAAATTATGGGATATGTATTTGTTGCCTTATACAACCAACCACATCATCTTTCAAAAAAAAATCCCCTCCCGTTTCCATCCATGATGTCACAAATCGCAAAGCTCATCTTTTTCATAGTTGAGTAGTATTCCATTGTGTGTATATGCCACATCTTAATCCATGGCTCTGTCAACGAGCATTTAGGTTGTTTCTAGGACTTAGCTGCTGTAAATATGCTGTGATATAATTCATTATTTTACTAAAGAGGATGGCTATGCAACCTCATGAGCTGCAACAGTGGCTTACTGTAGTGCAAAGGAATGCAGTTTCTTAAATCTACTAAATGAGCCTCTACATGTCCTAAAGGGAAGCACTTCTGTAGCTGTCCAGCTTTTCTCCTGAGACCTTCATAAAGAGCTGAGGTTTTCTCTTCAACTGGGAGAAAGATATCCCCTCATATTTTCAAAACATTCATCAAAAAAAGGGGGGGAAATTACATATAAACCATGTTATTCCTACTTAGCTCCCCTTTTTACCAACTAATAAGAGATCATTTGAATCAAAGAAACTATGACACATGCACCATGTTCTGTACTTTAGTAAGAAAGGATGCATGGCTTTTATTATGAGGGGTGAGGAACGGAGAAACCATGCTGGTGGCCGTTTATTTGGTCCTTATTTCCTGCACTCCATGAGTTTCCATGATCTCTATCCTGAAACTATCCTGTGCCTGCATTTAGGTCTCGCAAAGTTCCCACCTCTCCCATGAACTCTCCTCTCTCTTCCTCCCTCCTCTGACTTCTTGTATTGCAACCAAGTAATTTAATTCTCTATGCAATGTCTTGACCTATCAACCAAGTTTATCTGTAAGAAAGTTAAGTGTAAGCAAGCTGAGTGGAGATTTTCATTGTCATCTTTCTCTTTTTAAGATTTTTGCAACCCCTAAATGCCTAGTAGTATTAATGCATGCAATAACTCCATAATTATTTGTTCTGGATATTTTTTGCAGATTTCTGAGGGTGTTATACTTGATAAAATAAGAAAATAACACAAATATGCTTTTTGGCAAAAGAAACAGAAAATATAAATCAGAGATTAAGGGGAGGTTGGAGGGGGTGGGGAGAAGGAATGGGAAAGGAAAGAGAATGAAACTTCTTCATGTAGAGCTTCCTATAAACTTTCGGCTTTTGGAAGCATGGCAGCAGTGTGTGTTTTACAATGATAAAATAACACAAAATCAATATGGATGTGGGAAAAACTTAAAATGCAACACAAATTCAAACAGTGGATATACTGTTATTTCAATTAAATTGTATAACTACTCTAAAGTGGCAGTAATTAGAAGGGGGAGGGGTGAACACTAACCCAGGTAACTTTTGAACTCAAGAATTTTGACTTTATACCTTAGTCCAAAGACAAAAGGAATTATACACAAATATTAAGTTCTAAATAGGTTGTTTTTTTGCAGTGTTCATGGGTTAGCAATTCTGAGATTGTTGTTCATATCCACTCTAGGATTCAGCAAATGAGTGAATATATTGGGAATAATGGGCTTTTACTGAACCCAGGTTTCTAATGAACCATGTAGTGTTACAATGATTTTGAAGATATTATATAATATGAATTCATATAAGCAAATGTAATTTTTTTTTTTTAGTTTTGCCTCTTGCCAGGGCCTAAAAGCAGTAACACCCCCATAACAATGACCATATATACAACCCATATTGAAGTATCTAAATAACATTTTCCACAAAAGAGAACCAGTGTCCCTTGGTGAATTGGTTCCATAGCTAGGATAGGTAAAGAATAAAATGATACACTGTTATCTCAGAAAGTAAAAAAGCACAGCTGAGATAACAGGGTAATGTCAAAAGAACAAAAGGATCAGATTTTTTTTTATGTATGCTTACAGAACTGGGGTACAGGTCAGAGGTGTGGTGGGTGAGAGGATTCACCAGAGACAGAGTGGGGAGCAGAACAGTCAGGTGCACTGAAGTATAGTGCTGAGGGGAGCAGCAGGTGGGTCAGGAGAAGTCTGCCGCACCATGTGGGTCAGCTCCCTGGCCAGGGATCGAACTCGCACTGCAGTGGCTTCGTAGAGCTTCATAATGCAGTGCTTTAACCCACTGCGCCACCAGGGAGAGCCGCAAAAGGGACAGATTTAAGGTGTCCCCACAGATCAAATCTGGGACAATTTGAGTATCTGAATAAATAATTAAAATGAAAGATTTTAATTCACTGAATAAAATAAGAACCCACAAATTCATATTGAACTGCATATATGTATACGCATACACATATGTATGTACAAATGAGGGAGGAAATGGGAAGCTATTTCTAACAAGATGTCAAGAAATAAATGTAGAAAGAATGGTTAATATGGGAATAATTCAGGCATGATTCACCAATCTACATTAAAATTGAGAGGTAAAAGTTTGATGGGGAACAGTACATTTAAATCCTCTCAAAGTATCTCTTCATGACTCCTTATTAATCATAAGAGGAAAAACAGTAACTGACAATGGAAAAACTGGAAATCATCACTTTTGTCACCCCCAGCCACAGAATTAACATCACCAACAATGGCACAAGCCTTTATGACGGCACACGCCAATGCTGCTTCCCCGAATATGATGCATCACAATGTGGTATGCCTGGATTTGATAAGAGGGAACAGACGACAATCCAGGCTGAAGAATGATTCAACAAAATAACTGGCTTAGCTCTTCAAGGATGTCAAGATCAAATGAGAATGAAAGACTGAAGAACTGTTCTGGATTAAAAGAGACTAAATGATCCTGAATTGGAGGTTATCAGGTAAATAATAGTTTTGGATCAATATTACATTTCCTGGAGTTGCTAACTGCACTGTGGTTACCTAAGAGAATAGTCTTACTATTAGAAAATTTGCAATGAAATACTTAAGGGCTAAGTCATAGCATTTGCAATTCATTTCTAATATTGTTAGGTAGAAAAAAGGTACAGACATTAAAATATAGAAAGAGTTCATGTATACTTAAACTGAGATGGATATATATACACACATATTTACATAAGTATGAAGATGGGAGGAAGAGGAGAGGGGAGGAAATGTTAAAGTCAATGGAGAAATATATCTAAAGATATATCCAGATAAAGGGAAAGAGTTCCCTTTATTAAAGAGTAAGAATTAAAGTTCCCTTAATTAAAGAGTAAGAAACTTATAAGTTTGAAGCTAAAAAAATTCTTAAAGTACGTGTGTGTATAAATACACTGTGTGTGTGTGTGTGTAAGCATGGCCCAAATTGTATTTTGGAGATCACAGACTATAATCATTTCCCACTGAAAAATTCAGGGATGAAAGATAACTTTGGAGGAAAGACTAGTTTATCAATAGGGAAAGAAAAACCATCAGATATGTAGTTCATGTTAGTGTAAAATGAAAATTTAAAAAAAAAGGCAACCAACCAAATGAGAACCTCAAAGAGCAAAGGGCTTTGAGAGTAGCAATCATTCTTTTAAAAAGAAAAAAGTTATTTTTCAATATTTATTTTATTTATTTATGCATAGAAGAACTGGAGTGTGGGCCAGAGGTGCGGGGATGAGAGGATGTACCAGAGACAGAGGGGAGCAAACAGAACTGGCAGGTCTACTGAAATACACTACTGAAGGGAGCAGGAGGTGAGACAGGAGAGGTCTGTGGCACCGCTGGACTGGGACAGCAATGACACTTAACCCCTAAGCCACCAGGGAGGCCCTGGGAGTATCAATCATTCTATGGCATTCCTCTGAAAACAAGTTATCAGGAAGGAATGAAAATATTCATAGGAACTTTAAGATAACTAAATAACAAGTAAACCACTGGTCCCCTGGTGCCCTAATCATCTGGTACATGTGGTATTGCCATGTTATTTATAGGACACATAGTGTTCATGTTAGATTTGATAAGCCATCTAATCAGACAATGAACTATGTTTTCCTTTTCATAGTAGTTCTACCTTTATGTCTCCTTCCTTTTTTGAGCTTTTCTGATTCCGTTATTCAATAGAATTAACATATCTCTGATTTTTGATACCTCTAATCCCAATCTTATTTAATAGGAACAACTACTTCATTGAGTTATTTTTTTGTTTTCTTTCTATTTATTTATTTGCATCTTCGATTAATGACCAAGTATTTTCTTACCTCTAACACAACACTTTTCTGGTGATTATTTGCCATGTATTTTTTCCTATATTTTTATGTAATTTTTCTGTATTAATCCTATGGACTGCTTTTTAAAATTATTACTCAATTTTAAATGAGAAGAATTTTTTTCAAGACCACCTAGTTGTATAACATTCATGTTGGGAAGGTCCAACACTACAGTGTAACCTGCGGCTGAAGCCAAACATGGCAGCAGGTGGTGCCCCCTGGAGGGGGATGCTGGTGAGGACAGATAGCCCCAGGGGCAATGCTAACAGAGAACTGTTAGAGGTGGAGGAGACTCAGAAGAAACATAAGGGACTGCAGAAGCAACCCCGGGATTAAGTGTTCAGGAGTCCGTGATTGAACATCCGGTTTTCAGGGTTCAGCATTTTCGGATCTTCAGTGATTCCAGGGTCAGTGATTTCTGCCCCCAACATGCTGATCTTCCAGAAGGCTGTTGGGGGCCTCCGAAGAATGTGGAGAGGCTTCTAGCAGCCAATGTCAGAGAGGAAAACTTCAGAGGTTTTGCAGGTAGCTGAGCAACTAAAACTCTTCCCACTTTTGCTGCTGATACAGCCTGGCAGAGAAGAAGGCCCGCAGAGCTGAGCTGCACGTATGGAGTCGTTGTTTGGGTCATTCCGCAGTTGGCAGCTGCTGTTCTGAGTGTCACTTCTCTGGTGCTGTGCTGGAACAAATCGGGCAGCTCTGGGAGGATCGCCTGTGTGTCTTCTGATGTCTTCATGAATTGGAGCCCCTATTGTCTGAGTGCCCCATGCTCCAGGTCCTCAGTGGTGGGAAAGATGCCATCTTGAGTGTGGCCTATGATTTGAGAGAGGGGTTCTGTGTCCTCAGTGGCAGGAAGACACCATCTTTGGAGTGTTTGTGCTTAGGACTTTAAAAACACTGGGCACTGCTTTGGGTGAGGTGAACAGCCATTTGTGGCCTCAGTAACTCTTTGTTTTCCCATGGTTTGTTAAATAAATACCATTATTGTTGTTCTCTGAACCTGAGTAGTCTTGCAATTGTGTACGTGGGTGAAGAGCTAAGACAGAGACTGATAAACTATTTGGACAGTGTCCTTGGCTAGTGTTAGAGCCCCTTGCTGCCCTGTATCAATGGGATGTAAGACTGAATAAATCCTGAGTCTCTCCCTCCCTTGAGTGAAATGAAGATAACATTCCAGGGCCACTCTTGAAATAGTCACTGTTTCCTTCACTCCAGTCTTCCCTAAAGCCTGATTCCTACAATTTGCTTCCCTCCCCCCCCCACCCTCCACTCCCCGGCTGCTCTCAAGACTTCATGCCATCAATTCTCAGGAAAGCTCCCATTATCAGCCAATGCATCCATTCCCATTATGTTTAAAATGAGATTATTGGATTTGTTCCTCAGGGAAGATGGCACATCTTTACTGTGCCACTTTAAATTATACTTTAACATACAAATTGATCTGTCCAATTTGATCAGCTAAAAATTTTTCAATGGTATGCAATCACTTTTAGGACAGAAGTAAAAATTCTTTAACATGACCTTACAAACTCCTCATAGATTTTTCAACTTCGATATCTCCATCTACCCAAACAATTTACCTTAGTAAATTTACCTAACTCCCACAAAAAAATTAATTTGCCCCCTTTTGTGTTTCCATTAGAAAGGATGCATCCTATTCTATGGTGCACTGGCATTATCTATTTGTGTGTAAGTTTTCTCCAATAGGGTCTAAGTTCCCTGAGAGCAGGCAGATTGTCATGTTCATCTCGGTAGCAACAGACGCTCATGACACCTGTCTGAGGGTCCTCCCAGCGCTAAAGCATGCAAGCAGATGTGCAAACTGTTGTATTTCTGGTTTCCTTCTAATTCACAGTTTCTATTTTATTAACTATTCTCTTTTTGTACATCACAGATTGTGAGGTTTACTTTCTTTTGAATTCACAAAAATTTCTTTTTGTCTATATAAATCTATATGTAGTAATATTGTGATTTTTTTTAGACATTTGCACACTGTCATACTTTGATCAAGAAAACATCTTATTGTTCCAACATATTGACACTTTAGAAGCAAATAGCTGACCTCTCTCTATGCAGTAAGTACCATTTTTAATGACTAATTGATCAAAATATTGATAAAAAATTATACTGGATCAGTGAGGAACCATATTTAGAAAAACGCATATCCATATGTACTACACAAAGGACTGTAGGAAAGCACTACCAGGAGCAGAATCAAGAGTGTTTTCAATTACTATGATATAACATTTGTTTTTAAATTAGTTTAACAGTCACTAAAATATCATTTTTTGCCCTTTCTAATTCAACTCCTATAAGTTGCCTTGGAAGAACACTTTTTAGCACTGTGACAATATTCACAAAAATTATGTTCCTTCTAAATTTACACAAAAACATTTGGCTTACTTTTCTTGTAGGAAACTGAGAAAATACACGTATAATATCATGAGATCCAAAGGGTTATCTAAATTGGTATGGCATAGATAAACCTTAAGTAAATTACATGATATGTAGCAAAGATTTGCACTATTACTGTTTATTTTCTCATAAGATAGATATTTATTGTTAATAAAGAATAACCATAAAGTAGAAAGTCCTCTGAAAAAAGGAACATATGACTGGAGTCAAAGCAGGGACTCCTGTGACTAATAATGCTATGATCGCCTCTGATAAAATTATGAATATAATGTCAGTTGTCTTTCTCATTTAAATGAAATTCCTTGTATCCACATCAGCTCAGCAGTTGTGGGCTGTTAGCCAGGACACATAAAGAACCTTAAGACAGCTGGATTTTACAAAGAAATCCTTTATAATGGGGTTATATGGTCTCAAATTATAAGCAATTTTTAAAAAGAAAACTATATAGAACATGTAAGTAGAGTCAGATATTTCTAGGATTTGAACTCCATGTAATACCATTATATAGGATCTATTATTTAAAAGGAGACCTGTAAGGATTGGAATTAATTCTTTGCCTTAAAAACAGTAGAACAAAAACTATTATAATCTGTTTGAATAATCCTTAAAAGAATAGGTTTAACTACCTAACAGTATATCCCAGAAAGGGAAGAATCTATCCTCAATTCACCTTGTGTGATTTGAAAATGAGATTTTTGTAAGTCACATATTTTAAAAAAAAATCTCTCTGTACTTTTTACCCCCACCCCACACATAGATTCTCAGATTCTCAGCAAATTCATATGTATAATGTGAATGTTCTTATCGCCATCTTTAAAAAGCCTAAACCTGAAAATATTGTGATGTTATCAGAGGTTAGTAAGTAATGGACATTTTTAATACTATCTACACATTAAAATTTCAACAGGATTTCTTCAAATCAGAGTTTAAATAATTTCTTATAACACATCAGACACCCTTCCCTTTCCTTTCACTAACATATTAGACAAGAGCCTTGGAGAAACACATCACCCATTACTATTAAAAATATTAGGTCATTCATCAAGTGAAATGTGTCTTCTTTGACTCTTGTTTTGGTAATAGTGATAGCATATGTGCTCTGGCCCTTTAAGAGCCTTAAAAGTATTCAGTTGGAGAAAATGCATTGACTGAACATTGACAAAGTACAGTGCTGTTAGAATCATTCACATCAAACACAACATCAGTGATTTTCTAGATAAAATGCCAACAATGTAGCTAATCTTTTTGGTTAAACAATGCTTTTAGAAGTGCCTTAAGAGCTGAAATGAATATCTAAAAATTCTTTCAAATGCTATCAGGCCATTAGTAGACTAACACATTTGTCAACAATTTAATTAAATATTTTTAAGTCATCTCAAAGCCACATAGTGGTAGATTTTTTTGTTTTCAAAGCATCACACTTGTTATTGATATGCTATAGAACAGATAATACATTCTGAATTTTTCTTTGTTTATTAACAAGCCCTTGTAATTAACTTGCTTTTAAATCATAAGTATGATACTATTTTAATTTCCCTCACATTCTCTACCCTATCATTTGAAATCACATTAAGCTGACTCTTAGAAGGCCACCTGGTGCAATACTATGACATTGAAGTGAGCTGTTCTGGTATGCAGGAAACACTGACAGTCTTCTATGCTGAAATCCATTTCTCTAACTGATGACAGAACTAGGGGAAATTAATTTTTGCTATTCATAAATACCTGACAGGTTTAATGTAAATGTTTTGAAAAAGACCTCAGCATATGCTGCACATACATTATATATGCAGCACTGCACTGGAATATTGTATTTGAAACCCATTCAATTTCTAGATCACTACTGCTGAAACTGTTGAAATTTCTCAAATTACTCACAGATTGCAATTTTCTCCATATACATGTAAATAACAACAGAAGTCCCCATGAAACCTTTCAGTCACTGGAAAAATCAGCAATTTGACACTTAGGACAAATTTCTCTGATAGGAATACTATGAAAATGCAGGTAAACCTGACAAATGGCTGAGCATGAGCTTGGCTCCCCTCCTGTGGTCAGAGCTGAAGAACCTATTCCACCGGGGCTATGTTCATTTGCGAGGTCTGCAGGGTGGGTGCTGCCTCAGAGGCAATGCTCTCCAAAGCAGATGACCTGCAGCCTCTTCTACAAAGCTCCACATCATCTTGTGATAAGGACTGGAGGACACAGGGCAGTATGAAGCATATAGTGCTCAAAAAATAGATACAGGTTTTTTTTTTTTTGTGAAACCGCAGGGAGGGAATATTCTTTCAGCATTTATTCAGCATTTCTTCCAGTGTTAATTTTTCCTAATAGATGCAGTAGAATTTTTAGTCATTACCAAGCTAACAATGGGCAGTTTTAATTATAATAATCTAATTTAATATATATGTATCATATAACCTGAAACGTTTGTATAAATGCCTAAAAATACTTCCACTACTACCATTATTACTTAACTATTAATATATGCTGAATATCTTAATCTCACTTACTCACATATAAAATAAAATGTTTTAAATGAATATTTAATGAAAATAATACAAAGGGATGTCTAACAAGCTAAATTGGTTATTTTATTATGATACTTTGCACTCACGCAGAGGCTCTTAAATAGTTTATAGTAAAAAAGAAAAGATCTTGGGAGGCATAATGTCTATTGTTTAGAAGAGAAGCAAAAAATCATTTGTTCATTTAACCATTCCACAAACATTTTCTGAATTCTAAGCTTCACGCCTAGTTTGGTAGATAAATGATGACTTTGTCTACCAGTTCCCTGTCTACTGCAAAACACAGGAAAAGCAAATAATTCATTATAATGAGAATAATGCCAGTAGAGGAATATGCAAAGTATATTATACAAAATATACAAAGGAAGGCCATGGCTCACTGCTAATATTTGGAACCCTTTAGTATCATGGGATATCAGTGATACGGTAGGGATGGAATTCTCAAGTTCTGGCATCTAACTCATGTATACATCAAATATGTATGGATACTGAGGATACAGAAGTAAACAAGGTTGATCTATTGTTCCTTAGTGAGCTTCCAGTCTAACAAGGAAAACAGACAGCGTAAATAATTACTTACATATTATTATATCTTAAAATCATCAGTACTTATCATCAGACTAGGTCACACAATGAATGAGAGTAGGAATACATGATCATAGTAAGGCGGTAAGGTTGCACTGACATTTTAAATGATCATGGAATTTTGTTATACAAACCATTTGAGTAATTAGAAATGCTACCCTATTTTATTTTTCTCCCCGTTTTACTTTTTTATTCTTTGTTATTATGTGTATTGGTGCTACTTTAGCTTACAATATTGCATACACTTTAGGGGTTTGGGTTCAGCCTCTACAAATGTATGTTATCACATCAGGGCCACCACCTGAGCCCCAATAATCTTCCACCGCAGTCTGTCGGGCTCCTTCCCCCACTGCTTCCACAGTAACCTCCCCTTCCAGTTGCTTCCACTCTGCAGTCAGATTGCAAGGGGCTTGTTTTGGCATTTCTTGTCATTATTTTTTATATTCTACATATGAATTAATCTTTTTAAATTCCTTCTCAGTTTTTTATGAACCAAACTAACTCACTTAGTTCATTTCCAATTTTTTTTTAAGATTTATTTATTTGTGCATACAGAACTGGGGTACAGGCCAGAGGCTCAGGGGTGGTGAGAGGCTTCACCAGAGACAGAGCGGGGAACAGAACAGGCAGATCGACGAAGTACACTGCTGAGGGGAGCAGCGGGAGGGTCAGGAGAGGTCTGCCGCGCCATGTGGTCACCTCCGGGGCAGGCGGGAATCGAACTCATACGGAAGCGGCTTTAGATTCTCAGTGCTGTGCTTTAACTCGCTGCGCCACCAGGGAGGGCCCATTTCCAAATTTTAAGAAATTTTTCTTTTTTGCAAAGGCATTGTCCATTAGTACACTGTCAACTTTAAAAAAATTTTAAATATAAAGTCTATTACTACTTTCACCTGCTGTGAGTCCTACTTTACTCCTTACGATATAAATTGGTATCGGCTCAAATAACATGAAGCAAGCAAAAACCCTCAATACCAGACCACTGTACTCCTCCATTAGCTTGCATGACTGACAAGTGATGTTACTATGTGCCTGAGAAACTGGTACCATAAACTTGGATTTTTCTGCAGCCAATCCACCTTCCCCAATTCCATTTGTATTTTCAGTGATAGTGCATGAAAATGTGTGAAGTTAGCCGTTTCCTTCTCTCATTTCTTTTACACCCAAAATACTGCCTATTGGCTACCGCTGGGGAATTGGGCAGTCCAAATGACTTCTCATATTTTATCTCCGTGGAAGCTAAAACAACAGACTATATGTTGTTTTATAAGAACGTCCTTCAACTTTACTCCTTCCTGATACAGTGCACTCATAGGATGAAAGTGCGCTCTAATATTCAATCTAGCTTTTTATCCTAATTATATTCTCTTCTGTGTTTTTGTCCTCTTCAGATTTTCCAGCTTGAGATATGTTGTACCTTCCAGATTGTCTTTAGGCAACAACAACCAAAAACCAAACCAACAACATCAAAATGAAAACAGGAGAAACCTTTAGGTGGGGGACATCGAGGGGACTGAAGAGTGTGACAGGCTGCTGGACCATGAAAATAGATTGATTTACCCATGAATTTTACCACCACCCCATGATTTAAAACCTGAGCCCCAAATCATCTAATACTAATCCCATCAAGAAGTGAATGCTATGGCCCATGTCCCATCCTTGAATGAGGGCAAACAAGTGATTGTTTCCACCAATTGAGTTTGGTGGAATCAATGTCATGTGACTTCCAAGTCAATGATATGTGACTCCTCTGTCACAATGTTATGTGACACAGCCTGTGTCTGATCCTGGTCAGAATCCAACAAAATATGCAAGAAACCCACACCACAAAAGCAGGCTATACTCAAGGTGTCCACTCAGCAGTCCCAATGAGCCCAGCCTTTAAGTCCTTCCAGCTTTGGTACCCATCATCTGGCAGACTCCATCTCAGAAATGGATTCCCCAGACGTCAGACTTTCAGCTCTTACTAGCAGGAGACCCCTGATATGGAACAGAGAAGAGTTGTCTCTCTGTCCCTTGCAAATTCCTGAACACAATAAAATAGTTGCATTTTGACACCACTAAGGTTAATGTACGGAGGTGACAGCAAAGGTGAACATCACGAGTCTATTTTGGCTGCAGGAGGCAGTAAATAATTTCTTTCCACAGTTCAGCTGAGGACAGAACACCTCCAGGGGCCTTCTTCAATGGTGATCTTCTAAGCTGTACCAAGTTTAAAGTTTCTGCAATGAGAGAAAGGCTGTGGAAATTTAAGAAATCCTAAAGCTTCGTAAGTCCTGCTACCTTAACCCCAAACTCACAAAGGGTCATCGGCCAAGACCAGTGGACAGAAATCAAATCCTGGGATTCACTGATTTTGGCTTTTTTCCCAGGACACCCTTTGCTTCCTTCCAAAAGAGTAGCTCCACATAATTGCAGCCACTCCTTTAAAAACAACACTGTGAAGCTGGAACTGCTTTTATTTCTGTGGTACATGCTGAGGAAACAAATTTAGAAAGATCAGGTAACTAATCCAGGATCATATAGCTAACAACTAATAGAGTCAGTCTTTGAACCCATATTCTATGACTTTAAATCCAGGACTTCCACTGTATTTGAAGAGGAGCAGGTTATCGTGGCCAACACTTAACAGGTAAAGAAATCGAGTTCCCCAAAGTTTAAGTAATTCTCTGGTGCTAACATAGCCAGTCAGTGGTAGAGTGGTCATGAATGGAAGTACTGCCTAGTGATTAAACATGCTTTGGTTTCCTGTGCACAAAATGAAGAATATATAATAGCAACTACCTCAAAGGGTTGTTGGAACTAAATGATACAACATATGTAGGATTCTAAAAATGGCATATACACAAGCACACAACCTATCTAATCACAGGACCTAGAATTAAAAGTACTTAACAGCACAATTCTGCCTCATGTCAAAGATTTTTTAACCTAATCATGCTGATTCAACTCTTTTATTTCTTAAGAGTCTGCGATAGAAAATATTTACTATTTTTAATAAATGATACTTGACATGTTGCTATGCATTATTAAGAAGGAAAGGGGAAAAGTGCTTAGTAAAAATTAATATAAAGTAGTTTATTTATTATATGGTCTTTCAGTTCAGAGGGAGAAAAAAATCATAATGAAAATTATACCGGTTCAAGATTACAAACTGGAAACCATATCTTAAAAAAAAGCAAAAACGGGCCCTCCCTGGTGGCGCAGCGGGTTAAAGCACAGCACTGAGAATCTGAAGCCACTTCCGCATGAGTTCGATTCCCGCCTGCCCCGGAGGAGACCACATGGCGTGGCAGACCTCTCCTGACCCGCCCGCTGCTCCCCTCAGCAGTGTACTTCGTCGATCTGCCTGTTCTGTTCCCCACTCTGTCTCTGGTGAGGCCTCTCACCGTCCCTGAGCCTCTGGCCTGTACCCCAATTCTGTATGCACAAATAAATAAATCTAAAAAAAAAAAAAAAAAGCAAAAACACTTAAAGTAATATGTATGTATGTATGTATGTGTGTATATATATATATATATATACTCCCTAGAAACGTGCATCTTTGCTTCAAGATCTGTCCCAACTTATTTATAAACACATTTACAGGGAGAAAAGTTCAATTTCCATCAGTGGGAGGAAGCAATCTATTTCACCCTGGGTCTGGAATAGCTTTAACAAGTCTTAGATACACAATAGCAGCAATTTCAACTCTCCTAGCACTCTATTATCCTGAAGTATCTCATGGTGCTTGTGACAGTATTAAAAGTTTACCCACCCTGGATGTTTAGTAGTTAAAAGTCAGTCCCATATCACTTGTGCCATATTTGGCCAAAAGACAGCTCAGCAGAGGGTGCTATCTGTTTTAGATTTGGCAAACATTTAAAATAAGAACAGAAAACAAGGGAACAAGGAAAGGAGTATCATCTGGAGGTGTGTACGGGACTATCTTCCCCCCAAAGTTGGATGCTGCCCATCAGTGTTCAGTCTGCGGCACTTCAGCATGGTATTTCTGCAGTGACATACTCTAAAACATTCTTCCCACACATGCTGGCCACGATCATGGACTCACTTGATTTCACCTGCACATATCTACCCACCCTTTAGAAATACACACCCTCACCAGACCTTTGTATTTGTATTCTGGAGAATACACACATATCATTTACCTCGATGACTTACAGGTTTGAGTGAGAGAGAAGTCGCTTTCCCACACATCTTTAGTTTTTTAAAACCTCTTTGCCAAAGGAAATACTTTAAGGTAGGGGTCCAAGTTTTGTATGGTGGCAATGAGAGTAAACATTTTAATTGACGACTAATTTTTTGAAAGTCTATTTCTATTTGCAAGAATACATAGTAGATTTGTGTGTTCTATTGTCACATTCCTCCTACTTTCACAGTGGCTGTTTTACAAGTGACCTTTAGCAAACTATAGGTGTTTTGTTTTCAAAAGTAGTGCTGCAGATATCACATTAATATACAGCATATCTTGAGGGTTGCAAAAAAACCCAATCAAGTCGGCATCACATAAGGAAGTGCAAATAGTTATGCTGGATGACACATAATGGCCCTTGATAATTCTTCATGAGCAGAGACACGAGAGAGATAAGGCTTAGATGTTGGTCTAACAATAAGAAAGCAGTATATTTTCTCAATCTTCTCTTCCCCGCCCCCCCAACCTCCCAACAAAATGCTTGCTTTTTCTTTCTTCCTTTTCCATATTCCCACAGTCTCTTCTCTAAAACTAAACAGTGAAGGAAGCATACCCCAATTTTCTCACCTCTACCCCCACCCTCAAGCCCCATCAAACACTAGCTCTAGGCAGCACCAGAGCCAAGATAGATAGGTAATTTGTTAAGTGAAAAGGAAAACTAAATGGTTTCCTAAGAAAAGCAAAAGAAAAAAACTCAAGAGTATAGAGAAGGCGTATTGAAAAATCACAGTGTAAAACATCATTCACTTTAGGAAACAAATTAATTAAACTGTTAAATGTCAAACAAGACCCCTTATTATTCATGTCAGTGAAATTTCAACTCAGTAATAGGTGTGATAGAGATGTCACCTAATTGTTGATGATCTTTCTAGCTAAATTGTTCTCACACAGTGGCATCAGGGCCTTGAGAGATGAAATATTTATGGCTGTCAAAATCTTTCTCTGGGGTTACCCATCTGGCCTGTTACTTAGGGTACTGCCGTTTTCCACTCTGTTACCCATTACACCTGTCAGTACTTTCTGATTACCTGGAAATAGCAAGGAGCTTTGACCATCCTCACTGTGAGCTAGAAGTTAGAATGAGGAACACCACTCCCTGTTGAGACAATGTACAGAGGTATTAAAGAGTACTGTGCAAAAGAATTGGATTTCTTTTCCCCTTCCCAAATAAAATGCCTTATTTCTAAATGTATACCACTGTAAGAGTCTGTTGAACAATTCAGCAGCATAAAATTATTGGTATAATTTATCTAACTTATATTTTATTAATTATTAAATTACAGAAAAAGCAAATTAATCAAGTTGAAAGACTTCTCTCTTGGCATAGTTTCCAGAAACAATGCACCTTCTCTGACTCATTTTTGTATTGTCTTTACCAAAAAAAAATTATTTTAAGGAATTATTTTTTGGTCTCAAGCAATTGCTTTCAGTTATTCAAAAAATGTAGCTATATTTTTTAAGGCAGCCTATTAAAGTGAAACTCAATTAACAAAAACTTTGCACATTTTTAAGATAATTGTAATTTAATTCTCATAATGGTGATTCAAGGCCCTTCGAGATCCCAAAATGTTTTCCTAATGATAAAGATTAGGCTATATTTTAAATAATTTTACTCTTGTTAAGCAGGTTTGTTTTTTTAATAGTACATAATCATACTTTTGCTGGAAGAGAATATAGTTCAAATTAAGCATATAAAATTGTTACCAACATTCAAGGGTAATGAGTTAATAGTTTGCCTCTTCAGCTGTCAAAAATAAACTATTTCAATACTCAGGCATTCCTATCAAATTAAATGTTGTAACCCTGGGAGGAAAAAAAAGGCTTCCCTGGGTTATGTGTACTAGTAAATCCAAGCCTCCCTTTCACCCTGGCCTCTGTCCCCTGAACTGCTCTATCTGGCGAAGACTCTCGCCTAGATCAAAAGGATCCAACAAAAATTGAACTAGAAATGCAAGCTAAAAATAATTCAATAGGCATGGCTCCCCTCTGACCTAACACTGTGGCATTTACTTCATTAAGTGTTTCTAAAAAACTCTCAGTGGGAAAGGTACTTAATTTATTTACTGCATGAGTCTAACGAGAACTGTGAAGGAAATTTTAAGTAAACGGGCATGGTTTAGAGCAGGATTACTGGAATATTTGAGGCTCTCTTTTTCTTTCTTTTCAATTTTTTTTTGAAATTATGTTTATTGGGCAACATAGGTTAATAACACTATATAAGTTTTAGGTATACAGGCTGCAACTTTTTCTTTTTAAGTAAATTTCTAAGATTTCCTTAACATTGGCTTTTTAAATTTTTATTTATTTAATTGATTTTGGACAATGCATGACTTTTCCCCTCAGGCGTGGTCCTCTAACTCTCCCACCACCAAAGCACTCACAGCCCATCGCCATATTCCCTTGTGCTCTTCCCCTCTCCATTGTGACTCCTTCCTATGGCCTTCCCCTCCCTCTCTCCTCTGGGTACCTGATATCTATGAGCAGCTCTTAGCAGGTTCTGGGCATGTCCACGGTTCATAAGTCTCTTAATCCCCAAATTCTAAGTTCTTCCTAAACCCTCCAGAATCCGCTGAAAAATCTCTACTAGTTGATCAAAGTCACAATCTCCGAAAAGTTTTTCCAGACAGTAAAGCATTGGAAGAACCCATCTGGCAATAGATCTAATCTCCTTCTGTGAAAATGCTAACCACTGAGGCCCACGTTCATCTAGGTGTGATCTTAGTATATGACAATATATGTAATCCTAGGACTCTTTTGATATATTACCTAGCACAAACATGTTAAGTAAATTTTATCTCATTCCTAAACACTTCTATCCTTCTTGGATACAGGTCCTAACCCAGAACAACAAGTTCATCTTCTTCACCTTTCCTTGTGGGGCTTTTCATGCAGGTCTCTACCTAGAACCATTCACCCTCTGATCTTTCTAAGTGCTGAGGGGTTTTCTTTTTAAGTTTATCTTCTGTCTCAGAAGTCCGGGCAAATATCTGTCTCAGCATCAAAAACACCTAAGAACATCATAAAAGGTGTTCTGTTCAATACTTTCAGAATAAGTGAATTCTGTAATAGCAGAATATGTTCTTTCCTGTGCTCCTGCCCAAGGAGGCAAAGAGGAATGAGCACTTGAGGAAGGCTGCAGGACCCACAGCTTTCCCTGCACCGGCTCTATACACCTGAAGCAATCTTTCTTAAGTCCCGCAGCCCAAATGTAAGAGGGAATTTATGATATTACACGTCTATAAAGCAGTAAAGCAAACTTTAAAAATAATTTGGTGCAGGCAGGGGCAGCAGGGGTGAGCTGGCTGGCTATATTGGGGTACACAGAAAACATGCCTGGGGCCATTCTTCCCTGTACATGACTTGGGTATTTTAAACAATGGCCAGTACCAGTGAGAATAAACACATAGAAAAAGTTAGCAAAGCTTTTATCCGAAGGTTTTCTAATTCCATGGTAATACATGATTTCTTGTGAATAAACACCAAGTGTAATTAAACAGGTCTTTTTATTCTTTTCTGCATCGGCTTCACAAAACACAAACATAAAGGACCACCTGTGAATACTGACATTTATATTATTTGCTTAATGGAAGAAAGTTTGTTTATACTTACTTAAATATATATATATATAAATTCAGTTCTAAGAGGGTATAATAAGACCATTTTAGATTGCTTATACATCACACTGATCGAAATTTTATAGAGATACATATTTAGGTGTAGATATGTCTAATTCTGTCTTTGACCAGTTGACTCTCCAATGGAGAAAAACTACTAGTTTACTTTATTGTAGTTCATACACATCACATCCCATGAATTGAAACAGTGCAAAAAAAGGTAAGGGACTCTTGAAAGGCTAACAATAATGAAAGGGTAGGGAAATGTTTTTTAAATTTAGGTACATGTAGGTCATAAGAAGAGGTATACTGTCAGAATGAGATAAACTAAAGTACAATTTTGTGCCATGTTTAAAATGCATCCATAAAAGCTAGATAATAATAATAATAGCTGCCACTCATTGAACACTTACAACATGCCAGGTGCCAAGCTAAGTGCTTTATGTGTGTTTTCTTAAATTTCATCCCTACAGCAAACCTATGATTTATTAGCCTGAGTTTATAAAGAAAATGAGAGACAGAAAGGTGAAATTATTAGTCCAAAGTCAAAATGTTGGCTAAGAAGAATAGCTCATAACTTTATGCCCTATTTTTAACCACTAAACTACTGCCTTTCCAAAGAGAAGAAAACATAAAGAAGAGGGAGATATTTTGTTTGGTACACAAAATTATATAGGATTAGCTGAATATCAGATGATTTTTTTTTTCTGCAAGGCAGTAGTAACAGACTAGAGTCTGAGCTTCTTAGAAAGTGGTAGCACCGGTAACCACATATGCCAAGTTGACTTTAGAGGTTACAATGGGAGGAACAACATCTTTGGAATTGCCTACCTCTCTCATAAGCAAAGAAAGTTCTCAGTCCACAAATATTGAAAATTAAAAAAAAATCTACACACAAAGTTCATTGTCCATTCCAGATATTACAGAAACACTTGAAGTTCGGTGTCTCGACTTTGACCAGTTAAGTGTCTTGCATCAGAATACAAATCAACTGCTTCATTATGCACACTGGTTAGTACAGTGACATTTTATAGGTTTTCTTGGAGAAGGAAACAGCAAGTTGATTTAATTGTGGTAGGAACTCCTAATCTCATTGCAGATGAATGCTTTGAGTAGCACTGATCCATAGTTTATCAATAAAATTGGAATGAGAGTACCTACCTCAAAGGGATAGTAAACATTGAAATTAATAGATGTATGGTGTTTACAAAAAGCATGAATATGAATTTTTATGACTATTATCATAACAGTAACAATGATGAGGACATGAAGGCAAAGAGAAAATAAGCATAAGAAAAAATGAAATGAAATCAGGGAAGGAATTAAATAAAAGGAATTAGCTCCTGATACTGTAGGCCAATTAGAGGTGGCCTACAAGTGGGGTTCAGTGGGTTTTTGCACTTAAAAAAAAAGAAAATGTTATGTCACACAATTCACAATATCCATAAGTTTTTTTTTTTTTTAGTCCACCAAGAAGTACAACCAGTTTGGTTCTAAATTAAGGTCACTAAAGATTTAAGGTCTGAATTTCAAAATTGAAATTAAAACTACGTTGCCTTTTGCCTTCAATTTATAATAACAAAAAGAATTTATTGAAGCAAGTTAGAAGTTTTAACAGACTTGCTATAGAAGAAAATTTAGCCATTAATCTGTCATTTCAGTCAAAGCTAAGCTCATTAATAACTTCTATTCAGCTTCAAACTGCCTTCAATTTTTCATTCCTTTTTGATGATAAGGACCCACATCGTCAAATTTCCCAAAAAGAGTGAACAAATTTTATGAATTCCAAAATGAATAGGTAAATAATATTGAAGATAATACTCTCCTTGTAGAACTACCTTTCTAATGCCTTGTGAGCTTTTAAAATTAAAACATCTTAAAGAGGATGTTTGCCATTCTGTCACATAGTCATTTTTATAAACATTTCAAATCTGAAGATTTTGGGGATCAGCATAAATTTAAAAGATAAAAATGATACCTTGATTATTTAAAGTATAATTACCTAACACATTTTGAAATATGACAAAAGTCAAGAATGGTTTAAACAGAGTTAATTTCCAAGGAAAATTAATCACTGAAATACATATTACAGAAATCCAATTTGGTATAAGGAGATGGATTTCTTGATCCATGCTTATACTATGAGAAATATTTCATATTATTCTTTGTGATTAGTATTAAAGTTCTAGGTCCTAGGTTGTGGGTACCTAGGTCTAGAGAGTACTTCTGCAATGAGAAGTGGGGATTATTTCTCACCAAAAGATAATCAGGTTTTTAACATCATTTCAACCCTAACAAATAAACAAAGAATAAAAATCAACCACTTTTAAGAGGTCAAAATCAAGTATTATCAGGAAGTCAGAAAAATAATTTACTACACTATCTAAAAATCTCTGACAATAACCTCAAACATAAGGAAGAGAATCATTGTTTTATATTACAAAGTTCTTAACAGCAAAATTCTTGAACAGAAATAAATATACACTGCAGAAGTGATGAGATAGTAAAGCAGTCTTCGTGATTTTTCCTTGAATGTGAACCTCTCTTACTCAGTTATCTCACTTTTCTACCCTTACCACTGGCAACTAGTTGTTTCCTCATCTTTCTTTTTCTTGAAACAAGCATAGATTAAAATTCTTGCTTCTCCTTAATTTAACTAAGGTAAGCAAACATTTGAAAATACAACTGTACTTAAAAACTTAAAGAGGGCCCTCCCTGGTGGTGCAGCGGGTTAAAGCACAACACTAAGAAGCTAAAGCCACTTCCGCATGATTCAATTCCCACCTGCCCCGGAGGTGACCACATGGCATAGACCTCTCCTGACCTGCCCGCTGCTCCCCTCAGCAGTGTACTTTGTCGATCTACCTGTTCTGCACCCCACTCTGTCTCTGGTGAATCCTCTCGCCGTCCCTGAATCTCTGGCCTGTACCCCAGTTCTGTACAAATAAATAAATAAATCTTAAAAAAAAAAAAACTTAAAGAAAGGAGCAACTCGGTATCCTTCAGCTAAAAAAAAAAAAACTCAATTAAAATTTCACATTCTATACAAAAAATAATTCAAATGAATCTCAGACTTAATGCAATGTATAAAATCACAAAATTTAGGTAAAAAGATAGGAGAAACAATTTCAGGATCTAGGATTAAAAAGTTTATTAGATAAGTGGGGTCTTCTTTCCTGAGACCATCATGTCTTCTACCAAGGTACTCAAATGTCGTCAAGGACTGAATAGCTCTGGTCCGAGTGGTTCAAACCAAAGCAGCAAGGAGGTGGAGTCCCTCCTTCATCTCACTTCTCCTTCCCATGCTGCCAAGACAAACACTGAAGCCCACGTTTCCAGAAGGAGTCAAAGACAGGGGCCGAACAGCCAGATCTGTACAAGAATCTGTGTGAAAAGAAATAAACCTTTGTGCTCAGCCACCGTGATTTTAGAATTTCTTGTTAGTGGTTTTGTGTCTGCAGCTTAGCTGCACAGTACCCTGACGTGTGTCCTTGGCTGCTGTGACAATGGTCTCCCCTCTGCAATGTTCTTTGTTCTCTAAATCCTCCTTGGACTGGTCCTTACCTGCCTACTCCATAAACTAGATTTACCAAAGCTCTTTCCTTAGATGACCATTCTCTTCTCTCTACCCAGTCCCAAAGTACCCCCATCCATATTTATAGTTTTAACATTCATATATACGCTAAAGACTCCCAACCTATATTAGGACTATGAGTTAAAACACCTAGCTAGGTATGTCCCCTAACTATCCCAGAAGCACCCGTAACTCAAAATTGTCTAATCTGTGGTTATTAACCTTCTGAGCATACCATACAAGGATCTTCCATGATTTGGTCCCCTTCAGCTACTCAATCCTATCTCTATTATGCTACACATGGGTTACATATGGTTTTTAAAGCTTTTTTAAAATAAAGAATTATTTATTTATGCAGACAAGAACTGGGGTACAGGCCAGAGATGCAAGGGTGAGAGGATTCATCAGAGACAGAGTAGGAAGCTAAACAGGCAGATTGATGGTTGCTGCTGAGGGGTCAGGAGAGTTCTGTGGTCACCTCCCTGGCCGGGGATTTAACTCGTGTTGCAGTGGCTGCAAACATCTTCACAGTGCTGCCTTTTTAATCCATGGCACCACTAGAGAGGGCCTGGTTTTGGAAGCTTTAATGACAGGACTATTAGCAAGCGTTCACAACCACTCAATTCCAACTAGTGTCACTGTCATATAGCTCCTTTTATCTTCCTACCTTTGTGAACTCTCATCCCTGTAAGTAGGGTAAGTGCCCCCTCCCTTGCGTGCCAGAGTACACCATGCATTACCTGGGTCTTGGCATTTAAATGATCTCTCATGAGTGAATCTCCTGAACAACACTCCAGTGCCTCAAACACCAGCATCATTTCACATCTAACTTTGTAGTGCCATTGCCTAGAAGACAGATTAGTAAAATAAAGCCCCTAAGCTAGCTGGTTCTTTTTATAAATAAAGGTTTACCAGAGCACTGCCATTGATTTTTGTGTATAGAGTCTACAGCTATTTTTCATGCTGCAACAGCTGAGCCACACAGTTGTGACAGAGACTGATCTTGTGGTTCACAAGTTAACAATGTCCATTATCTGCTCCTTCAAGAAGTTTATAAACCCCTGATCTAGCACAATACTTTCCATAAAATATGTGCACAGTAAAACCTGAGGGGAAGGGGGAGAAATAATACATAGTTATTTAAAAACATGTATTCCATAATAATTGTGACTATTTTATGATAAATACTTTTATGCCTGAACTCGGTTCTATATTTGTAAGGATAGAGACAGAAAGTTGAACAAACCCTTAGAATAAAAACCAGAAAAAATACATAATAGACATCTACTAAGCAACTGTTGAATAAATTAACCACATGAATCTAAAGCCAAATATATTTCTCAATTTGTTGCACATATCACCCTTGGACCGAGAATTCAACAGGAGCATTTTTAACATTCCCATCTCGAGGGTCCTCTTCCCTTTTACGTCTCCATCAAAGTTCAGCCTCAAACTCCTCTGACTCACGCTTGCAGTTTCTTTTTTCTTTCTGACGCCTGATACCGTTGACTTTTTCACCTATCTTAGAACTTGAAATTACCCTGGTTTGCTAATAGGTTGCTTCATATATAGTAATCTGATATCCCAATAGACCATGAATGTCTTAGGGAAAAAATCTATAATATATTAGGTCCTCTCTGCTCTTGTTTTCCCTTCTATTCCTCCAAGGACAAAATGTGATATGCAGAGTTTCTAGCCAAGGTAGATAAGAAGTACTGCAATCTTACTTTTGGGTCAACCCTGAATGATATAAGCAGATAAATGACTATCAGAAAAACAGTTTTTGATCATTGTACCAAACTTTTTTAAATGACAATTATTTTAGGAATAGACTTAAGTTTTCTCTTTGTTTCATTATTTTGTTAAGAAAATTATATGAACAGAATACAAATTCCTCCTTTATAACCTAACAAATGAGAGTTTACCTATACTATATGCTTTTAAAAGTCTGACAGAATTATACAGTTATAACCATCAGTATGAAAAGAATTAGATGAATAAAAAATGTTTTTAATTTCACAATTATATGTCGATTAATATACAATATTTTCATTTAATTGGCTGGGTATATGGCACTAAATTGCATTTTATTTTAGCTAATAATTATTAAAGAAAGTTTTGGCTGCTCACTTTTAAAGTAACTTTTGTTAAAGGAAGTCAGAATTTCATCATTAATTGTTAAATACTTAAAATGAATATATATGTTAGGCTGTCACTATTTCCTTTTCCCTTAAAATAAAAACATAAGGAACAAGCATGAAATAATATCTAAACCATTAAAATGTGACCATCAACATGGTAAGATGAAAGGCTCTTCATGAAAAAATTGACGAGGTTAAAATTCTGCTTCACATGACAAATTGGAAGAGGTTAATATTATCAATCACTATCAGCTTAAACCTGACTAGTGCATAGAACTAATTTCTAGGAGAATGGAACATGGAGGGGCAGAAATATAAGACAGAACTAATTTCTAGGAGAATGGAACATGGAGGGGCTGAAATATAAGACAGGTGATTTTGAAAGTGGACAAGGTACCAGGGCATGGAAGATGGGAAATTCTGGAGTGCAGATGGAGAATAAGAAGAGGAGGACAGGGCAAGGGAGTGATTGAGATAAATAAAGCACCTATTCATTCAGACAGTGCAGAAAGCACTGCACAGGATTGAAGACCAGAAAAAGAAGTCAAAAGATTAGGTATGTCTGGTAAGTTGATGAAAGACAAATCTGATGAATCATGACAGAGGCAAGCCTTCTATAAGCTTTATAATTTATAATATATGTGTGGCTAAGGTTGGAATGGCACCTTAATATTCTGAGTAGAACCACTGTTTTAATTTGTCCAAGTCTAGGTTGAGCCAACGATTATGCTGAAGTTACTCCACCAATTTGAAAACATATCAAGAAATATGGAATAGGATGCATCATTTACACCAGGAGATGGAAAACAAAATGTACAAGTCTCTTCCTGCTCCAAAGTACAGGTCTAGATCTACTGAAATAGTGTTTTCAATAGGCACTTTCAATTTGCAATGCAGCATTTCTCTGTTCTTTCACATTCTCAGGAGCACACATGCACACATATTCACCCAATGAAAGTGCCTCATAGTAGCAGTGTCAACATTTTCTCAAAAGAAAGATACTGAACACAGTTATACACAAAGTATTAACAAGAATCAACCAGGCTTAGACTGAAAAGCAAAAGCCACAAAACTACCTTTGCCGAAAGAAAAAGAACGTTGTTGTATATAGTTGTCCATCTCCACATGTTCCACATCGCTGGATTTAACAAAATGCATATTAAAAATATGGCCTATGGGCCCTCCCAGGTGGCGCAGTGGGTTAAAGCACAGAACTAAGAAGCTAAAGCCACTTCAGCAAGTGTTCGATCCCTGCCCTGGGAGGTGACCCACATGGCGCGGCAGACCTCTCCTGACCCGCCCACTGCTCCCCTCAGCAGTGTACTCCATCAGTCGGCCTGTTCTGCTCCCCACCCTGTCTCTGGTGAAACCTCTCATTGCCCCTGAGCCTCTGGCTTGTACCCCAGTTCTGTATGCATAAATAATCTTTAAATATATATATATATATACATACATATATATGTCTATATATACATATATGTATGTATGTATGTATGTATGTATGTATGTATGGCCTATACAGTTAGACCTAGGATGGCTGTGTCTGTACAGCACATGGGCAGACTTCTTGTCATTATTCCCTAAACAATACAGTATAATAACTATTTACATATTACTTACATTGTATTGGGTATAAGTAATCTAGAGATAATTTGAAGATTACAGGGGACTGCATAAATTGTATGCAAATATACCATTTTATATAAGGACCTGGAGCATCCAAATTTGGTATCCATAGAGGTTGTGGACTAGTATCCTACACAGATATGGAGGTGAGGACTGTAAATAGATATATAGGCTTTCCCTTGCGGTACTTTAAGGATTTATTACAGCAGAGGAAGCTTCTTCAGTTGTATTTCTTAGAGCTCAAGTTATCTGATCCTTTGGGGATGTACTATGTCTTGCTTTGCAATATTAAGCAATGGTCAACAGAAAAAAAAATTAACAGTAGGTCCTCAATAATCTTTTGTTCAAATTCATTTCCTTATAACACTGATGAGAAGGGAAAAAACAACACAGGTTGACACTGACTGAAAAATCTGCTTTCATTTTAAGTGCTTTCATTTAACGTCAACTTCCAAGAACGTACTGACAACATTATATGAGGACTTACTGTGCTTTAAATCCTAAATAAGTTATAGATAAGGACTTTACAAAAAAGTGGCAGGGCTAAGAAATAAATATTACTGTATATTCAAAAACCAGTAATAAACTTCTTTTTGTTACTTAGTTCTGAAGTTTGAGTCTTCCAATTCCTGCTTGAAAACATGCTTTTTCCTCTTCTGCATCTAAACAATGCAGGTATGTTTTTGTTATTAGTTTTTCAGAGCACAAGTCAAACTATTGATGGTAATTTTTTTTTATTTGATGATAATGATTTTTGCCTTTTGTTGATGTCTTCTTGATGAGATTTTTCCCAGGGCAAGTTGATGAGAACCTATTGACCATCTGATTTTTACCTGTTGCCATTGACTTTTCTTTATGAAGGGAAGAGCAAGCATTTGACAGCTCTTTCTTCAGTAATTCACAGAAGAAAAGGCCTTCAGGAAAAAATATTTGTACTTGATTTTAAGGGATAACTAAATTTCTTTGTTGTTTGTTTTTTTGGAATTGGGTTAAAGAAAATTGTGAAACTGAAATGACTGAGTGCATAGTTCTGAAGGTTTTTACTTTGTTTATTTCCTTCATCAAAAAAAAAGGAAAGAAAAACAACAAACCCCAAACACCCAAGCAAACCAGTAACTGTTAACCCTAATTTATTTTTACTCTTCAAGTGACATTACTTTTAACTGGCTACATTTGGATAATAAAAGCCATGGATTTTAAACCACTTAGTAATTTGGTTTCATTTTTAACACAAATAACACCTTTTCATCCATTTTATATAAACTTCAAACAACATATGTTTTAACTTACTGCCAAATAAGAAGAAATGTGTTACATTAAAGTGCATGTTGTTTGCTTGCGCATTTGGAAATACCATTCATTTTATAGCAATTTTGAGTTATTTTTCTGTCACTTTGTATTCCTATTCAAAGAGACATACAGAAACCCTCACTCAAAACAACTCCCTTAGGGTTTACTCCCGGATGTCAGCAGACATGAGCAGGAGGTGCGTATACCACAAGCTTAGGTCATGAAATGTCAACTCTTGGTGGTGACTTGCATTTATTATTAGCCTTTGAATTGCATCCTCCTGAAATTCTGTGAGTGTTATTTTAATATATTTCTTTTATGTTTAGGTGGGTTAGAGAGAGACACCACCTCACTTTTTCTCCATCTCCCTGTTGATATTGAAAAATTGAGGCTCCCATTCTCTAGGATTGGGCCACATTTTTTAAACGCATGTTGCCAAGGAATGATGCGTATAAAAAGTGTGAAATGTTAACATAATAGATGAGAATATGAAGATGAAACTTCAATAGTAAGATGAAGTTCAAAGTATTGGATTGTTTTTAATTTGATGAAGTGAAACAGATTTGAGAGAAATTCAGAGCCAAATAGTTTTGTTTTGTTCTTAACGTTGAGGGACTGCAGACATTTTTCTGGTCAGAATTATTTTGCTTCTAGATACTAATGCCTATTTTGCTTCTAGTTGGCTGTGTAGGCATGGGAAAGTCATGTTATTTTCTGGACCACAGGGATTCAGGGTACTTTTTCCTGCAAAAGTTTCAGCTCACGTAGTCCAGTCAAGATGGTGCAAGGGCCCTCCAGGGTGGGGTGGTAACCTCCCGACGCCAGGACGGGGGAACAGGGAAAACTACGACGCCAGGACGGGGGAACAGGGAAAACTACTGCCTCAGACTGTCTGTATTTGGATAACACAAATATCCAGGATAAGGCGATTGCAGAAAATAGTTGATAAGAATGAATGGTCTTTTTTTTTTTAAATCCCTATAAAAATGGCAACAAGTTCAATTTAGCAGTCTTTAGTTGAGCCAAAGGTGGATAATATTTTTGTAAAAGAAAAATCAAGTTGTGATGTTGATGGGTGTACCACTATGTTTTTGATGGCATTTTCTGCATTTTCCTACAGTTTGCAGTGTGTTACAGTGATCACATTTTTTCCTAGTGTTCCGCACCACCACGCGTGGCGAGCTTCTGTCCAGCAGGAGTGTGAGGTGTTTTGCAACCCAGGTGGCCACGCTACCAGTTGACTCTCCACAAAGACTACTTGTCTCTCCTTCTCTGTTAGTATGTTTGAAGAGAATCACAGGATATGTTGTGAAGGAATCAGAGAGACTGACTCTTCTGGAACTTCCTTGTGGCTCTAAGACAACAGTTCACTGAAAGGCAAACAAGGATCACCTTTTGCAAAAATAGAGAAATATCTTTAAAATCATTTGCCTTTGGGACTTTATATAATATAGAGAATAGAGTTTCTTTTAAAAACTATGGGGTAGTGTTACTTTAAACATACTAATCAGCATAGGAAAAAAGAGATTCCTTTACAGCAGGTAAGGTTAAGATAAAGTTTATTATTTTAACTTTAAGTTTTTTTTATTTTATAATTTACCTTTAACTAAGGTAGTATGTAAACCTCTCCAGGAAGTTCTCCTGACTTATTTCACCTCCTGCTCCTGAAGGGCTAGGTGTCCTAATGGGAAGCACCTGACAGCAGTACTGTTTCCGGTTCTGGCTAGCAAGGCACACATTATGACAGAGCTCCCTGAAGGCAGGGACCACATCGTACAGTTCAGTGCAACTACAACCTTAACTGAATGCAAAAAAAACAAAACAATTTTGCTAAATTTAAGATGTAACTGAGAGATACTAGATATTATGATTCCATAAGAAAGTTAAAAATAGATGCCCAAAATAGATGATTCCATATGGATGAAATCACTAATAGAAATGAAACTGGACCTACTTGACATCCAACTCCCACAAGAACTGTTGAAGGAATGGGGGAACAGAGCCATGGGGGACACAGCCTCATGTCCATGTCAAAATAAAATCAAAATGAGCAGCAGGTTTAGGCTGGAATACTCTCAACTACTTTTTCATTAAGGAAAAATCTGTCTCACAGTCTTCCCTATGAGTTGATATTTATTATTTGTGAGAACTATTAAAAAGCACATGCATGTAAATTTTTTAAATAAAATTTTATTACAGCTTTCTGACATTCAAGAAATGTTAAAAATACAGTAGCAAAACTGTTGTCACTTAATTCTAGTAACATCTTTACTTTTGGATCTTTGGAAGTCTT
The DNA here is from genome assembly GCF_000260355.1 of Condylura cristata. NCBI lineage: Eukaryota > Metazoa > Chordata > Mammalia > Eulipotyphla > Talpidae > Condylura > Condylura cristata. Next base: position 15,758,300 of record NW_004567121.1, read on the forward strand.
TGTTGTGTTCATTTCCATACCATCCCTTACTGTTGGCCAAGGAGGCCAGTGCAAAGCAATTCTGACTACTAGTCTGGCCAGTTCTGTAAGTGAGGCAGACCTGGATCCCAGGTGAAATGACTGGGTAGGCCCCATTCTTTTATTTATTATTTTTTTTTAAAGATTGACTTTTTTATGCAGACAAGAACTGGGGTATAGGTCAGAGGTGCGGGGTAGGGGCTGAGAAGATTCACCAGAGACAGAGTCGGGAGCAGAACAGGCAGATCTACTGAAATACACTGCTGAAATATACTGAAGCAGGTGGGTCAGGAGAGGTCTGCTGAGCCATGTGGGTCAATTCCCTGGAATGGAACTGAACTTGAGCTACAGTGGCTGTAGATAGCGTCATAGACCACCAGGGAAGCCCCAGGTCCCATTCGTTAGCCACCATTGCAATGTAGTTTTAAACAGTGCTAGGCACACGTCTCTCTCTCTCCATAGTGTAAGACAAAGAAATTGTCCAGCCAACAAAATCAGCCAAACGTTTTACACAGCCACATTGGGCTGTGGCTCAGTTTTACTCATTCTATAGGGGTGCTGAGCCGGCCCCAATTTTATGAATGACTCTGTTAGATTGCTTTTATATATGGAAACCCAATGTGAAATCTAATATCTAGTCACCTTAAATAAAGAGCAATAATAATCCTGTACCTTAAATTCAGCAGGGTTTTCTTTTCCTTTTGCATCCAAGAATAAAGTCACAGTGGCATTGGGCTATAATCAAGTTTATAATTTTTTAAATGTCAAAGCATTTGAAGTTTAACAGATTTCTGTTGTGAAAATCCTCAGTACAATTTACATTATCTTTTATCTGCCTGATCTAAAGATTTGACTTAATTTAACTGACATTATTACACTTTTCTTCTAGAATAAATCAAAGCTCTTTAAATGAATTGATCCCTTACTGTCCTATAACAAAAAGAACTATTCAGCAATCATATTTTTCAGACATTATTGCACAGTACTGTCAATACTTGAAGAGAAGAACAGCTGTTGTTTAGTGAGTAAGGGTTAAAGGTAAGCACTCCCTACTGATTCAAAGAAACACCCTACTTTATTATGTGTGTATAAGTAAAACTCAGTAGAAAATATGGTTAGATTTCGTATATATTTCATAGAGTAACAGCAGTGTTTTTCATTTTTGACTAACACAGTCTTTAAAGTCTCCATCATTGTCGGAGACATATACGGTACTATAGGTCCTGCAGGAATATTAGCCGATGATGAGAGATGAACCTCCTTGCTTTTCAGTTTTACACATGAGATAACCAAGCCTTTTAGGCAGTTAATTAATATCTGGTGTCTACATTCTTAAGGGACTATGACTTTTAATTATATCCATCATAGATAAATCTGCAAAAGTAGTTGTCCCAATTTTAGAAGAAGAGATTTAAATGAGTAATAGTAACTCAGGGCAAATAAGTGCTTAGTTTTACCAGACATGGAAGAAGCCTACCGGATAGGCATGCAGGGACTTATGTACTCATTCATTTGTGAGACCCTTGGATGCTCCTGGCAGTGCTATTTGTTGGCATTATGTGTTGCATTAAAAGTTAAGTGTTAGCTTTTGACTGGAATTATTTGCTTCCCAAAGAACTTTAGCCATGTCCAGTTTGGGGACTTTTTAATCAGAAAAAAAGGAATATTACCGGGGCCCTCCCTGGTGGCACAGCGGGTTAAAGCACAGCACTGAGAAGCCAAAGCCACTTCCACATGAGTTCGATTCCCACCTGCCCCGGAGGTGACCACATGGCACGGCAGACCTCTCCTGACCCGCCCGCTGCTCCCCTCAGCAGTGTACTTTGTTGATCTGCCTGTTCTGCTCCCCACTCTGTCTCTGGTGAAGCCTCTCACCGCCCCTGAGCCTCTGGCCTGTACCCCAGTTCTGTATGTACAAATAAATAAATCTTTAAAAAAAAAAAAAAGGAATATTACCATCTAGCATTTATATATTTGCTATGATTTCTCTGTTTAAAAGGAGATATAACATGAATTAAAACACGCTATACTTTTCAAGCTTCCAAAATACACTAAAAAGCTAATTTTATATACTTACAAAAATTATAGTTTTAAATTTTACTGGCTGATTATATATTTCACCTCAGTCAGTATTGGGGATACTAACTAAACATCTCTATTTCACTGGAAATACTTTTGTTTTTTCTCATAGTCATAAGAGGATAATATTGCAAACTGCTCACTTCTCATAAAAGAAAGGAAAGTCTTGGCCAAGAGTAGTACAAAGGACTCGAAATAAGAAATGAAAAGTGTGGGATGGGATGGATTCAGGGAATTCATTTTTTCATACTTCATTCTTTAACTCAATATTCTCTTTACAGACAGGAGAAACGCAAGAGGGAAAGAGAGTAAAAAAAGACCGTTTTGTGAAAGAACAAATACCCAAACATACTTGTATAGAAATGTATCCGAAAGGGAGTTTTAACCTAGGGAGACTTTTAGAGTTCAAGTGTGTGTGTCTCTATTGAGAGCTATTAGTCATAGTGAGCCTTTATTAATTATTCTTACATTAAAAATTTATCCCAAAATGAGCAATACTTAACCTCTCTAGATACTCAGTACAGTGACACCTCAGGTTGTACAGCTGACTAGGTAATATCAACATTTGAAAATGCAGATATTCATTTTCTCAGCTTTAGTGATGATCCACCAAAAATATTTTTAATTGCCTAATACCAGGGTAGATTTTTACATCTCAAAATTGAAGTACAAGAAGTTGTTTATTAGTTAATGGAGTGGGTCGTCAGCCCTTTGTTAAACTAGACTTCTGGCACTACATCATCACCTAAGACAACAACATTCACTTGAACATCCTCTGTGTAGGTTAAGATCCAGAAAGTTAAATATATTCATTAGTATCACTTAGGAGATGCTCTCTCTTTTGTCATGTTTCATTGGCAAGAACTAGCAATTCTGTTAGCAGTGGTTTTGATGATAAAATCCTGTAATTCAAGAGGTTGGCTTATTCAACTAAACAACTGCTACCTTGGGCAATGCTGGACCCACTGTGAGAGGTCTGTTTTCTTGAGACCTGGAAAGCTGTTCTGTTTGCTAAACAAAGGAATTGTTGATTTCAGTGATTTAATTCCCCTTTTGGCTAAAGGCAGCTGAATGAAAATAGTGCTTATTTGGGAAGGAATCTGTTGCTAAGGCAACAGATATCTCCTTAATTATTGGCCAATATTCCCATATGAGATTGGACTCTTTTTGATTGCTGGAAACCGAATTATTCCCAGCACTTTCAAGTCTTGAATTTGGTGGTGATGATGGGGATGGGAAAAGGATCTCTCTCACACATATAATCTGAAATCTCTCCCTTAGGTTCCATAGTAAAGGTACTTTGTTTGTGTAGGGGGCATTAAACATATAAAGAGCCACATAAGATTTGCAAAATCTCCTGCCTAGGGAGATCTTGTTACTTAAGACTTGTTGCAGTTCCAAAATTAATGACCTCAATTCAATCTTTCTATAAAGATTGAGTTCTTTGATGCCTGAAAAAATATATCTAATCATTCATTTATCCTCCAAAAGAGCAGGTACAAGGGGAGACTTGTAAGTACTATTTGAGTAATTATACTAACAAGCACTGTCTTCAGAACTGTCTGCAGCCATTTATGTGTAGTTTTTTTCTTGACTGTATCTAGTGGTGCACATGCTGACCTTGGAGAGTGACCTCTTTTTGCCTATTACTTTGTAGAATCATGTAAAAGACCTATGGTTTCTTGTTTCTCGCACAGCAGTTGTTTGATCATTTAAAATTAATTGAAGCTTTGAATACAGTCAGGCTCAAGTTCTAGTGTATTCATATTAAACTTCCTACATAATTGTTCTCCTCTGGTGTAAAGGACAGACTAAGAAATGGTACAATTCTTACAAAATAAGAGTTTTTCTTTATAATTTTATTGTATGCCTTTTAAATACTTATTGTGGATCATGGAGATCACACACTATCTCATGTTCTTACAACAAATGGGAGTTCAGTGTGTTTGTCCATGGAGAAGCCTGGTGAGTGCTGATGAAATTCTTCTAATGTTACTCAGGGTATCCTGGATCTCCTGTTGAATGAACGTGAGGTTCTGAAAACTGACTGTTTCTGATTTTTGTGTTGTGGAAACATGTGGGTTTTGCAGCAGTCTCCTGTGAAAGGCGTTCCCACAACAGTACTGCAAAGAGTCTATTTGGGCTAATTTGGGGTGGTTATAATTCTTACCCAGAATTAGCATTTTCTTATTTCATTATAGTGGTGACATTTGGTTTTACACCTTAGGCTGAACTGAATAATGAAACCTTGAAAGCATACTGGAGCAACACTTGAATTAGATTTCATGTACCTATTTACTATCCTACACTTTTGAAATTTCACTCATCTTAAATACCTTCAAGATGTAGCTACAAATATTTTGATTCACTTGAGGAAAAAATTTAGAGCACACGAATAAAACAAGAGTCTGTAACACTACTGACTCAGGCATCAGTACAAAGTCACAGAATACGAGTTCAAGTGGTTGCTTTCCCTACGAAGTACCTTCAGTATCAATAGACTAGCTCTCACATGTGGGTTTTGCAGTATCTGGCAAAGTTGTTTCATCTAAGGCTTCTTCCATCACATAGAAACATAAAGTTAAGTCTGGGCTATGTTCTAAATTAGGCTTCTTTCTTAAAATATTTTTAAATGTATGTGTTGTTTAAAATACACCAAAGGCTGAAGTATCTGTTGGGAGTGACCAAAGATTTACTGACAAGGAAAGAATTGAGCCTTGCATCCAAGCTTGGTATGGGACTAGCTGAAGGGGAGAACAAACTGATAGCCAACTGGGCCTAGCATCCGGGAGATACAGGTGGGAGGAACTGGCCTAGCACCAGGGGACACAGAGATGAGTGACCTTTGGAATGTGAACCTAGATCTATAGAAAAGACCCTTTCCCCCTTTTTGAGGTGGCAGTAGCTGGGGATCCCCGTCTGGAGTTCTGCCTTAGCTGCTGTCCATCCGCATTAAACTTTACTTGTTCAGCCTTTCTGCCTCTTGTCCTTCTTTCTTGCAGCTGGTCACAGAAGTTGGGACAAAACAGTATCAACTATTGCTCTTCAAAAAGCATGTTTTGCTTTTCCAATTCCATAATATTTGCAAAATTTTCAAAGAGTTTTATTCATCTATCTTATGAGATTACTTTTTCTGGATTATTTGAGGGGAAAAATAATTTTTTTAAGATAATACAAAAAGAAATGATCCTTCTACTGACTATATCATAAAAACTTGACCAAAGCCTAGGTTATTGTGACTGTTAAGTTCTATTGGTTAATCAGTTTTGCTTAGTTTTGTCACATAATACTTGATTCCATTTTTCTAAAAAAAAAAAAGTGTGGCCTTTCACCACTTTCTCTAACTCACTGAAGATCAAAGATATAAAGGATATTTTGTTAGCATTTCCTTAGCTTTTTTTTTTCATTATTTCAAATTATTTTTAAAATAGGTCACAACACTAAACTTTTGGCACACTGTACAAGCTACATATGTCTTAGCTTTGTGTTTCTTTTCAAAACATTATTTGTTTTGTTTTCTGTGACTTGTCTTCATTACTAACTTTCAATGTGCACAATATATAAATATAGTCAATATGAGAATTTCATATACTATATTCTGTGACAATTTTAATCTTCCAATACATACACAGTTACCCTTATGTTTCCTGGTGGATTGGTTCCAGGACTCCCTCAGATAGTGAAACCCATGGAATCTCAATTCTCTTTCATAAATACAATGGTGTAGTATTTGCACATAACCTAAACACAACCTCCTGAATATTTTTAATCATCTCTAGATTACATAATACTTATGCTGATATAAATCATTGCTGTCTACAGTACTGATTTTATAGTGACAAGAAAAATAAAAATCTGTACATGTTCAGCACAGACAGAGCCATTGCTGGTCTAACTACATCAACCCTACGTTCAGTCTACATTGCTGAATCCATGGATGTGGTATCTGTGGACGCAGAGGGAGGGCTGACTATACAAAGAACTTTATTCTGTTTTAAGCACTGAGAAATGTTAAGTTAAATGTTCTTGTTAAGTGAGTGTTAAGTTAAATGCTAAGTTAAAAGTTAAAAACATTTAACTTAACATCAGTAGTGCCATAACTGGCACTGAAGATGGACCAAGTATTGAAGAAGGTATCCCCCACCTACCAACACCATCAGTGATACTGAGCCCCAGGGAGATGTGTCCAGATCTATCTTGACAATAAACATTCTGCCTTTGATTATATTGGTCAAAGGTGCAAAATACCTTAGTAACATTGCTTACTAGAACCCTTTTAAAAAATTTTCGCAATTTTTAAAAATATATTCATTCTTATCTAGAAACAAAAGGAGTGGAAGGACTTAGAGTACTCCAGGAATTTCAGTTAAAAGATTGTCCATGCTGGATAATGTATTGCCCATCAAATAATATGAAAATTTAAAATATAGATTAATCTTCAAAAAACTTGTAAGTTTAGTGCTCACTTCAGTAGCAGATGAACCAAAAATACTTAAGTTTATAGACGCTATTAGCAATTTTAAGAGGAGACAAATCCTAAACCATAAACTAAGTTTCATTTGCAAATATAATCTGCTTGTGTTAATATTTCAAACAAATGTTAGGTATTAGTAAAATATCCTTCATTCTCATAAGCCAGCATGCAATAGAAAAATGAAACTCAAATGATTTATAAGAAACATAACGTCATTAATGACATACATTTCTGAGATTTATACTTAATCTCTCCTTTTTCCCCTCTGTCCCTCAAAACAAATGAGCAAAAAATAACTCATAATTAAGAGCTAAATAACTCATGATAAGAGGCTCACAATCAGCAGTACTCCAACTACTAACTAGCACATCATGGTTGAAAAAGTTGATCAGCTGAAATCTGGTCTGTAGTCCCTGAATACAAAAATCAACCTACTGAAGCAGAATTACTCCACTGCGGAAGATATATTGAGGTCTTCAGAAAATGTGACAATGGGAAACCCCTGGAGAACCACTATATTAAGAAGCCTGAGAATTTCCAAATTTAGAGTCTCATGGGCTTCTGTCTATCCATTTGAATGCTCAAAATGATGACATTTAAGGACTTAACCTCCATTTTCCTATCTCATTTCAGCACACAGATTGAGTCTGTTGCCTACACCCTAATTGCCAGGCATTGGCATTGGCATCAAATTAAACAGCTTATATCTGTGGTATGACATAAACATCTGTATTTATGACTACAATGTCAAAGTTTCACTCTTTCAAATACAGTTAATTTGACAGAAAGCATACAACAGTGACAATATGAAATTCAAACCTGGTTTCTCTCTTTGATTATAATTATAACTATAGGTCATATTTCAACTTTGTACATTAAAGGAAATACCAAAATTTTTTAAATTTTGAGAAATTATTATCTATAATAACTTTGCTGTAAAGTTATTTTCTGGTTGTAAATGACTCAAGAGCAATTTGGAAACATCGCTAAGCTTTATGTTATCAGGAATAAGAAATGAGTTCATGTATTTATAGAATAACCAGACTGTCAGGAAGAGCATACTGTTACTATGAGGACAGTGCTGTATTTTAGAATCATAAATATCAGTGCTTTTCAATTTTCTGCTTTACTATAAAACCTGATGACAAGAACAGCACAAGGCCAAGGGCAGAGTCCCAAATTCATCATCTTAATTTTCAGTGCTAAAAAGAATTATTTATTTCAAAGTAGTCAAACTATCTATAAAATAGTTAACCACAGGCACCACTTATGATCATCTACTTAATCATACAAGGCATGGTTTATTCGGTATCAGGCATGATGTGAGGTGCTGGAATTTGCACCGTAAACAAGACAGGCAAAAGTTACTCTGCTAAGAAGCGTACCGTGTCTTGGGGGGTGTCTGGGGGGTCCGGTGGAGAAGTGGCAGGGGTTGTGCTAGGATCAGGAAGGTGTGAGTTGAGATTAACAGTGCTTGGCCCAAACTGACAATGGAGAAAGGCCTTTAGGAGGAAGTGGGGTTTGTGCTGAGCGACAAAGGCTCAGTAGTTCAATGTTTATGAGTAAAACTCAACCTCTGACAGCACTCTGGCCCATGGACAGCGCCTGCAGCCCCCAGGCCCTTGCAGCAAGGCAGCATCCTAAGAGCAACATCAGTAACATATGAGTTTCTGGCTAAGTAAATATATGGACATCTGTGAACCACCTCCCCTAAATCAGAAAAAGAGCCTCCAGAGTTCCTCACCACTCTCTGGCCTGCTTTTCTCTGCTCTCAGCTTAAAACAATTCTAAAACTTCTGTCACCCCTCTTTTATCACATTTGTTTGCTGGAGTACAGCCTACATACAGAAAATTGAAGCAATCATTATCATTGAAAGAATTGTCAGAAAGAGAGTTCACCCAACCCACATAATCATCACCCCATTTCAATAGCAGAATATTATCAGCACCCTGAGGCTCCCCATGTGCCCTGTCTCTCCCGCTCCGATGTAACTAATCTCCTGATTTCTAACACACATTTGTTTTGCCGTATTTTATATAAATGGAATCGTATCTCATGTATCACCTTGAGTCCAGCATCTTTTGCTTAATATTATGTTTCAAGATTCATCTAAGATGGTGTCTGCAGAATAACCAACTTGTTTTCTTTGATTTTATGGTATTCCATTCTCTAAATAAACTGTAGCCTATGTACTCTTGTATTGATGGATATTTGATTATTTCCAATGTTTATCTACATGAATTATACTATCATCATTCTTCTCTATGTCTTTGGGGGCACATGTGTGCACCTTTATGCAGAATCTACTGTACAAAAAATGAAATTGCAAGGTAACAAGGTATGGACGTGCTCAGCTTTAGTAGAGACCACTGAACACTTTTCCAAATGGTTTTACCTCTTCCACCAGTAGTGTATGAGTTTCAGTTGCTCTTGATAATTTCAAGAGTTGGTTGTGTCCATCCTTTACAAAATTTTAGGCTTTCTGTTAAAGTTATACTGCAATGTCATTGTGGTTTTAGTTTGCATTTTCCTGGAGACTATATTGATGTTGGATCTTTTCTTTCTATGTTTGTTGGCAAACAAACCTATTCTGTAGCTTGACCCTACCCTCAGTGTCTTTGGGAACAAGAGTTCCCCATCTTAACACAGACTAATGAACCAATACTTCTTGTCCTGTTTAGGAAATCTTTGTATAGATTAAGGTCATGAAGATATTCCTTTTTTTTTTTTTTTTAAGATTTATCTATTTATGCCTACAGACCTGGGGTACAGGCCAGAGGTGCAGAGGCGGTGAGAGGCTTCACCAGAGACAGAGAGGGAAGTAGAACAGGCCGACTGAGAAGTACACTGCTGAGGGGAGCAGCAGGCGGGTCAGGAGAGGTCTGCCGTGCCATCTGGGTCATCTCTGGGGCAGGGATCAAACTCATGCTGAAGTGGCTCTAGCTTCATAGTGCTGTGCTGTAACCCTATGTGCCACCAGGGAGACCCATGAAGATATTCTTATAAATTTATGTTTGTAGTTTTACATTTCACATTTAGATCTATAGTCTGCTTGGAATTGATATCTATAAATGATGATTGATAAGGGATCATTTTTTTTCTGTTCTGTTGGCTCAGAATATTTTGTTGAAAATAACACTCATCGGGCCCTCCCTGGTGGTGCAGCGGGTTAAAGCACAGCACAAAGAAGCTTAAGCCATTTCTGCATGAGTTCGATCCCCACCTGCTCCGGAGGAGATCCACACGGCGGCAGACCTCTCCTGACCCACCCACTGCTCCCCTCAGCAGTGTACTTTGTCGATCTGCCTGTTCTGCTCCCCGCTTTGTCTCTGGTGAATCCTCTCACCCTCCGCATCTCTGGCCTGTACCCCAGTTCTGTATGAATAAATAAATCTTTAAAAAAAACATTGCTCTGCAGCGCATCTGTATCATAAGATCAAGTTTTCATAAGTGCATGGTCTGTTTTGGATGGTATTCCATTCATTAGTCTCTCATCAATCTTTCCACAAATACTATGCTTTCATAACTACTATAGTTTTATAATAAGCTTTGATATCTGGTATTGCAAATCTTCTTCTTTTGCTTCAAAATTAGATTAACTATTATAGGTTTTTTGAATTTCCATATAAATATTAGAATCAGGGCCCTTCCTGGTGGTGCAGCAAGTTAAAACATAGCACTAAGAAGCTAAAGCCACTTTAGCATGAGTTTGATCCCCACCAGCCAACAGGTGATCCACATGGCGCGGCAGACCTCTCCTGACCCGCCTGCTGCTCCCCTCAGCAGTATACTTCATCATTCGGCCCATTCTGCTCTTCACTCTGTCTCGGGTGAAGCCTCTCACCGCCCCCGCCCTCTGGCCTGTATCCCAGTTCTGTATGCATAAATAAATAAATCCTTATAAATATATTAGAATCATTTGTCAATTTCTGCCATCAGTATCTAATCTGCCTCCCTCCTCATAAGCTCAGATCTCTTAGAAGTATGTCTCTCCCCGATAGCACTTTGTGTAATAACAGGCTCTGATCCTTACAGAGAAGGCATGACGTACCGGTATGAGGTACTTCCGTGTAAAAATGCAGGGCAATGCTTGAGGACCATGCCCTTGATTCTTTGAAATCTGCTTTAGTGCCTTAGAGATTTTGCCAAGAAACAATTTTTTTTAGAAAAGCAACTATTCACATTCTCTAGAAATACTTTTATGATAACTGTGAGCACCATACACTTACTAAGTTTCAAAAGTATATTTATCTGTTCTATTCATATATCTTCCAATTCAAGGGGAGTCACAAATAGTTAGAATTTCTTTTTTTAAGATTTATTTATTTATACATATAAGAGCTTGGGGACAAGCCAGATGGTGGTGAGAGGAATCATCAGAAAGAGTGGGGAGCAGAACAGGCAGATCTGCTGAAATACACTGCTGAGGGGAGCAACAAGCAGGTCAGGAGAGTTCTGCTGTGCCATGTTGATCCTTTCCCTTGCCAGGGATAGAATTCGTGCTACAGTGGCTGCAGGTAGCTTCATAGTGCTGTGCTTTGGTCCCCTGCACCACCAAGGAAGGTCCTGTTAGAATTTTAGAAATGTAGGGGGTTTTCTATTCTTCTTTGGATTAAACTCCGTTTTACTTGAATGTCAATTCTTAAGATGAGTAATTTCTCATATAATCATTTATGTTTTATGTTACTATGAGAATTACCATAGGATTATTTTCTCTTGTAGTTTAATGATTTTCATAGATTCTATTGCTCTGAATTCTCAACACCTATCTTACAAGCAAACTTGTAATATACGAAACCTGTGTTTTATACATTGCATTAACTAGTTGATGACTTTAAGGCAAGTACCGTCCACTAGACTACAAAAGACTTCTAAATAGGGACTATTGGATCACTATGCCTTAAAAATAGTAAAGTTCGGCCCTCCCTGGTGGCGCAGCGGGTTAAAGCACAGCACTAAGAAGCTAAAGCCACTTCCGCATGAGTTCGATCCCCGCCTGCCTGGGAGGTGACCACATGGCGTGGCAGACCTCTCCTGACCCGCCCGCTGCTCCCCTCAGCAGTGTACTTCGTAGATCTGCCTGTTCTGCTCCCCACTCTGTCTCTGGTGAACCCTCTCACCCTCCACATCTCTGGCCTGTACCCCAGTTCTGTATGAATAAATAAATAAAATATATTTTAAAAATTAAAAAAAAATTAAAAATAAAAAAAATAGTGAAGTTCAAAAGTTGTATTTGAATTCATAAGCAATTTTTAAAATGTCATCATTGTTTTCCTGAAAGGACATAAAAGAAGCTAAGAAAAATAGTTGAGCTGATTTAAAATTTTAAGTAGGGGGGGGGCTAAATTTCACACTGAGCTTTGCTCTCCCTCCAGTGATTAAGGGAGGCATACCAATTAGGGGAGAGTAGTTCAGGTCGTCAGTCAAGCCTGAAGAGGGAAATGTCGACTGCAGGAGTCCTCACTGTATTTTCATATATTAGTAGCGTCAGCACATCTTGCCCCCAGCTTGCACGCTATGTATGCAAAGTATGTGTGTTGTCTGCCATGTGTACTTGTTGACTTGACTTGAGAGCACTCAGAGACATAGTACTGGCATCAAAACTGTGATACAGACCAACCCTTTACATAGGCAACTTTAAGCAGATTCTGATTTGAAGCAGAGTCGATGGTTCAAAAGGTCTCTTTTTTGGGTCATGGGACCAGAGGTAGGTAAAAACAATGCACAATCCATGAGAAGAAAGAACAACTCCCCCCATGTACTGAAATGCTTAGTGTTTTTAATATGATGACATCATCATCTCCCTTATACAGGAAGAAATATGCTCATTAATAAGTCTAACATGGAGTCTACACAATGCCATGCTTATGAAAGAAAAGGTTCTCCTAGGGTGAATGATAAGACCACTTCTAGGGCCCAGGAATTTTTAGTAAACAGCTCAGAAAAAAGTTACATGAAATACTATTTTTAAAGTTACACTACGCAGAGAACAACTGTCGTTATGATATTTGATTGAAATGTTTATAAATAAGTGTTCTTACTTAAACAAATTCATTTCTTTGCAACCCCAACAACCAGAAAGCTCAATCATTATCAAATTCATGTCTCCCACAGGCAGGTCTCTAAAATAGCAGTAGATGCCCGTGATGAGGATCATTTCAGACTAAAGATCCCAAGAGGTCTCCTGCATCATTTTTTTTTTCAGAAGTTTTTATTATTATTATTATTATTATTTTTTATTACAAAGTTTATTTTTACATCATTTTGCACATTTTTTTATTCCATCTTGATTGTAATCCCCACGGGTTTCCCATCACCAAATCGCCCCTGTGCCACCACCATGGTCCCGTGCATTTTCCTCCCTTCCCCCCCCGTTTTTGAATCCCATTCCCCACTCCACCCCCACAGAATGTCTCTGGTATATGGTTGTTCATTATTTTTATTATTTTCTCGCCTGGTCCATAATACTCCTGCTATGAGTGAAACCATCCGGTATTTTTCTTTCTCTTTCTGGCTTATCTCACTAAGCATGATCTTTTCCAGCTCCATCCAAGTTGCTGCAAAAGACATGTGTTTCTCTTTTTTGGTTGCTGAGTAATATTCCATTGTATATATGTACCACATCTTTCTAATCCAGTCATCTACTTTTGGGCATTTGGGTTGCTTCCATGTTTTTCCAATTGTAAATAAAGCAGCAATAAACATGGGGGTACAAGTATCTTTTTCAATCAGTGTTTTTGTGTCTTTTGGGTAAATACCTAGGAGTGGGATTGCTGGGTCGTAGGGAAGCTCCATGTTTAGCTCCTGCATCATTTTTTTATGAGCAATTGTTTTTAGTACAGATTTATAATCAAAGTGACCTTATGTCCTAATGCTTACAAAATTGATGGCATGTACAGTGCACATACATGAAAAGTCAGTTAAACAGAAAAATTCAATTAATGAGAAATTTCATTCACCAGACATTACATAGAATAAAGGATTTACTATAGCTGGTACTTTTTCTAATTTATACAGATCAGGCACTGTGCTTTCTCTGGAAAATACTTCCCTATCAGTTTGCTGTACTATTTTCTAAATCAATATTCAGGTTAATCATATCACGTCCTTTCAAAGATGTAAGTAGTGCCTGTGAGCACTATTTAGGTAATATTTTATTGATATTAAAATTTACTATTATTGACTATAGGGAAATAAAATGCAGTATCATTTTTAAATAGATAAGCAAAATTTTTTATTAAAAGGCACTAAAAAAAATAGTAACACTTGAGTTTATATAGGTTAAAGCCATTTATACTTAACCAAATATGTTACTTTCTTCTCTATGCTTATGATGCCCAAAATCTTTATTTTTTGAACCAACATATATTTCAATTGCTGGAAACAACTCCAAACATTCACAGTATCTGACTCATCAAAAACTTTTACATTAATCAAAATAATGTGGCTTATAAAAAGTAAATTCAATATTAGGGACTGCCTTGAAAATAGCAATATAAACTCATTGAAGGATAAAAAGCATTTCATTAAAATAATTCAACAGACTTACAAACTAGAGCAAAGTAATCACTCTTACGCATTCATAAGTTACATAACTAACATAAATTGGGATTAAGTTTAACACAGATCCTAAAAGAGAATTACAAAAAAAAAAAAAGGTGTAATTATTTCACAATTTATTGAAGTATACCTGACTCCATTTTTAAAGAGAGGTACAAAACTCCCATTTAACCTAAAGAGCTTTGTCTTAAGTGATGACTTTTTTACTATGCTACTAGTTAGCTATTTAAATATGCTATAAACACCAGTAAGGACAAAAGAAACATATTTATACATAGTTAAATTATTGCCATGCTACTAAAAACAGATCTCATACTAACATACAACATTAAAACAACATAGGTCAATTAAGTAACAATACAACTATATATATATACAACTATTAAGAACATGAAAGTTTCCTAGCAAACTTTTTTCTTTTATAATTCTGTGATCTTCCATACCCATCAAATAGGATAGGAGGTATATATAGAGATACATATATCTATATATGTAAAACACTCATCATACTTTATGAAAAATATTATTTTGAACATATGAACAAATGTTTTGATACCTGCATAAAGTCCCACTAAATTTCTATGATCCAAATATCCCACACCTCATGAAAATTCATTTCTTTTATCTACAAAAATATATATCTACTATAGATATGTATAAAAAATCCCTGTCTGTGTGTGATATGTATAATACATATAAATATGTGTATTTTAGAATTCAATAATGAATTTACTTAATAAAAATTGATTAATTTCAAAAGCAAAGATTCAATAGAGTTAAAAATACACCAGTCAATAAAAACAGATCTGCTCCAAAAGAGTAACAATAAAAATCCTTCCCCCAAAATATATCAGGATGTTCATATCCTGCAATTAATTTACTACATTATCTCAAAGTTTAAAAAGAAAGTAGACTCTAAATTTACAAAAGATAGGATTCCTAGATATTACTTGTAATTTTAATAGATTCTCATTAAAAATTTTCTAATTTATTTGAACAGTAAAACAAATGCTGCTGAGCAAACATTTTACAGACAGACTTAATTCTTTTAACTTGAAGTAGAAAACTAGCTTCATTTAGGATTTTACAATTTTTATTAAAACAATTGGCAAGAAAAAAATGTTAATGATCACTTTGACCATTAAAATTGAATGAATGATAATCTTTTTAAGTAATATGGACTCATGTGTGTGTGTGCCAGTCACACTGATAAGACTACAGCTTTTTAGAGGCAAAGGTGACTGAATCGCTCTAAGAGTATTTATTCCTACATCCTGAGTCAACTACCAGAAACCACAGTATAAACTCCATTTTAATAAAGACAGCTACCCTATCTCTTCTAGAAGTAGAATGCCAATTTTAACAATTAACCACTGGGTTCCTGAACATGAGAAAAATTATACTTGTGTAGCACTAGGATTTCCTTCCTAAGAACGCAGCAGCAGCAAAAATTAAGAGTGGAGGATTCCTAGGACTGGAGGAGGAGGAGAAAAGGGAAAAAAAGTTTCTATCATATCTTCCTCTCAGATTACCCAAAGATTTATACTTCATAAAGTAACACCATAAAATTTGGCTGTGAATACTTGTTTGGGGACACAAGTTAAAATACTAAATGGGATTTAAAAGAAAGAGAAGCTACTTACATCTTAAAAGGGAAACTAAAAACTGGTGATAATTTATTTTTTCAAGTATCACATTTCAAAGAAGAGCCCTTACTGTATAAAGATCCCATGAGTTCATGACAGCTTTATTCTTAGACCCACAAATCAGGCCATTGTTATGCGCTGAAACCGTGGAAACTGCTGCCACCTATAGACAAGAACAATAACGACAATGCTTTACTCAGCTGTACCCTCTGTTGGGAACAGAAAAGTGCTGAATGTGTAAGCACTTTTCTTAACAGCAGGTGGCCTCACTTTTGCTAAGATTTACCTCAAAGACGTTGGTTTAAAAGCTTTTTCATGTTTTGTAAAATAAACTCCAACTTCTGCTTGAATCTAAAGTTGCTAGGTGATTTGAGATAGAAAAAAACACAGCCTTGAACTCTGAAAATTCACTTCCATAAACAATTTCCAAAGTCGTTCCCCAGTCGCTAATCTGATGTCACTTAGCACCACACCACGCCTTGCCAACAAGGCCACAAAAGAGAGAAGCATTATGCTGAGGCTCACTGTAAAAGGAGAGTAAAGAGCGTGTAGAATGCCATTACCACAATTAGTACCATCTTCCTAGACTTTATTCTACTTTAGAACGAAGTAGCCCTCGAACTGACAGCGTCTGTGGCATTCTTAGATAATTCTAAGCAAGGTTAGACCCGTTTTAAAGATGTTTATTTTTCATTAAAAAATTCAAACCTTTAATAGGTAGAAACATATACCAAAGATGCTATCATAGTTTCCAGGGAAAATCAAATCAATTAAATTTTCTGGTTTTACTGTAACCATTTCATAACAGAACAACGGTTTTCCTTTTGTTTTTATTTTGTTCACATTAATTAAAGTGGACACTGTCTTGATTATTGCTTAAGATTTGAGAGCGTTTTAAACGTTCAAAAATAAAAGGTGTTATAAGCAAGGGCACAGGTATGGCATGATCATAAGCCAAGGCAAAGTAGGCTTATCAACCAAAGAAAATCTTGTAACAGAAAACCATTCAGAGTCAAGAAGCACTCATGCTATGAAAATAAATAAATATTGTCCACTCTACTGCTGCAGACACGCCATCAACTGACGATTTGAATTCAACAGCAAGATACTGCAAATGCTGAACTCTAAACCTCTACCTGTAATTACAGCAAATGGCAAGAAAAAATGCAGACTTAGGGCAAAATATGAAGCTAAAAACAATGCCCAATCTGGAGCTATGAAAAAGCAAACTATGACTGACTTACTGACTATCCTTAAAATATTAAAGAGGTGAATGTTGAAAAATATAGCCTGCTATCAGACGTTTCTCGTGTTTCTCTAGAAAGCAACTTAAGATTTATTTGGTTTTTAGTTTCATTTAGATCTTGGTCGTGAAATTAGTTTCCTAGAAAATATTTGATTGACATTGCTTTTGATTTTACATGTTCAATCTGGTACATGGAGATTTTTTTAAGGTCACTGAAATAAAATTGTCATAGCAGCCTTATCTTGGCTGCAATTGCCACTGAGAACTGCACCTAAATCCCTCCCTTTGTGCGTGGTAGCTAGTTATTTCCCAGTTCTCACACTACTGTGTGTAGCCTGTGACAATGCTTGGGGCATCCCTCCATCGTGGGGAATATGCTCACAGTTCTGCCATTAGGACTACCACCTTCATGGTGCTTTTCATATGTATTTATATATATTCTGCACCTTATTCTTCAAATGACCATTCTATACTATTGACAACAACTCTGATGGACTTTCAATCCTTTTCATAGTTGAAAAGGGCAGCCAGGCAGGGTGAAGGAATAGAAGAAGCTACCTAAGAAGCCCAGATAACTGGGCTGTAAACCTAAACTTCCAAGTTTTCATACAGTTTACCTGCAGAAATGGTTTATTTAATCTTACTGTTTAAGCTTTTCAACTTTAATTTCCTTTTCAATATCCACACAAGGGTAGGGAAATACAGTTTAAAATAGGTTTTCATTTGTAATAGGTTAGGCAAATATATTTGATATTTGCCTGTAAACAATATCATCAGACTGACATGAATACGCCAGCCCTATAAATGCCCTCTGGTTCTCGGGGTGGCTACAAGTGTATACCCTAATACTGGGCTTCTCTAAACATTATAATAGCACGTGAGTTTGCTCTACAGGAGATATATGTGCTTTATTAGATCAAATCCCCAAATTCATATTAACTCAGTACTGAAGTATATCAAATTGGACTTTTATTGTGCGTTTTTAAAAAGGGAGTGATTAGTGCTATAGATATTCAGAAAAACTAATTTATGTGGTACCATTTTCATAGTGATTTGCAAATTTTGTTTATATATTTCACTATGCTTTCATAAGATCTCTATAGGTTCATAATAATGCTTTCTCAGAATCTGTGATGCTAAGAATCATCTATGACATAATTATATAAAACTATTTTATTACCATACTAATAAGCCACTTGGATTAATTATAATCGTTGCAATATACTCAGTAACCACTACTTTTCATATATGAGGGCTTTCTATTCAAAAGCTTCGATCTTTGGACCAACTGCAGGGGATATTATCCCCATCTCACAGATGAGGAAACTGAGGGACAAAGAGATTACATAACTTGTCTTATGCTACTATCTTGTACAAACTAAGAGCTTTTTCTGTTAAGCAACTGTGGGTATAATTTAACTCAATTTAAATTTTCCACAAAGTAATTTATTTTACAAAATTGGGCCACTCAAAAATCTTAAAAGTGCATAAAGTATTATAAAAGCCTGAATGTGTCAAGATAGACAATTTCACTTATAGTCTCGATATTTATCATTACACAATCAACTGAATATATTAAACAGCCAAAAAACAAAGACAAAACAAACAAAAAAAGATTCAGGAGCTAGCTTAGCCTAATCAGCGATAAGATAAGGTCTTTATCCCATTTTAAGAACATAATACAATATGTAAATCTGTAAAAGGACGCCATATTTGTAATGAGTAGGATTATTTAAGTTTGCAATATTGACCTTTGAGGAACTGATAGCCTGCTACCTCATCAACAATAAGCATTTACCACTTTAGCAGTGTCTTCTTTTTATAGCACTTGGAATAAACAGCTTAAAAACTATAATTTTCTTTGTATGTGTAGTATTAAATTGCAATATCAAATCAAATAACCAAAGAACTACAGTGCTACCTTGAGGACAAAAGGCACTTTAGATGTCTTAAATATATTCAAAAGAACGCTTTTCTTTCAATTATCAGGTAATCTTGTTAAATTATTTATTCCAGCTTTACACAAAAAATTAAATACAATAACATTTCAGTCATCATATCTTGTGCAATAAAAAAGTAAAGGTTTTGAAAGATACCCTGAAGCTTTAGTTATAAGGGACACAGGTTGAGGAACAGATGTTTGTCAAAGAGAATAGTCTCAGACTATTACCCCTTCAAAAGTTCTCAAATAATGATGCATTTTGATTTCAGCCCACTGTTGACATGTCCATTATATGCCCCTAGTAAATCAAAACCAAAATGAGACCATGCAGGAGGATATTTGAGCAAATTTTCCTTTAAGATAGCAGATTATCCAACTGTCCTCTCAGAACCATCCTTATAACATACCTGGAGTGCTGCTAGCTCTGCTTTGGACACACCAGTTCATTCTTTCAAAATTTGTCCTATTCCTTCTTACAAATGATTACAAGCTCATACTTGTCAAACAAGGCTTATTCACGATAACAAGTTTCTGCCATTTACTTTGTTTTTGGTAACCCTTCATTGATCTACTTTAAAACTGAAATCTGATATTAGTGAATTTTATTAAGTACTCCAGAGGATACCAAAAAGAATATAAAACATAGTGGATACCGAACTAAGACCAAATACCACAGAAAATGCATTTGGAGTATTTTCAACTATATTATTTTGGTAACTACTAGAAGCAAGCTTAAATAATAAAGCCTCCTGAATCATATCTATCACTGTGTGTAAGATCTTATCACTCTTGTGCCTGACCCATCTTTCACACTGAGTGTCTATGTTGTTGTTTACAAATAGTCATGTTGTTAAATGTATTAAGAGCCTTCTGTGTACCAGGTACTGAAGAAAAGCAGTGACTAGTTCGAAGAGCATGTATTTTAGCAACATAAGAGAACATGGAAATAGGATATTTCAATAGAAAGTATTCAGTGCAATCACAGCGATAACACACAATGTCATTAGAGGGCAAAAGAGAAGCACTTGGTCTAGGAGGGGAGGAAGTTCAGGAAAGACACTCATCACAGCTAGCTGTTTGCTGAATTTTAATCTGAAGCAATCACTGCCTTAGAGATTTTTGTTGAGTCGACAGACATAAAGGAATTAAATAGTAACAATGAGTTCCATGTTGGCTTGCTTATTTTTTTGTTTTAACTCTAAGCACAAGGCTAATTTCTTTCTCTCTCTCTAAATGCTTGTTTTCTTATATCCTAAATTTCTTTTAAGTTCAAGATATTGTTCACAATTCCAATTAGAGATTGTCATGATGCTTATATGCATCATGTGAAGAAATCAGTGGAGTTCCAACACATCATTCTTTTTGCCCTATGCTGAATGAAGTAGGGAGATGTCCTGTTCTAGAATCCATGTAATTCCTGTTTGAGAGCATTCAATGTGGATGGTGCCCCACGGATAATATTTAAATAAAACACTTGTTCCCAGTCTGCTGGGTGAAAGGCCACTGGAAAAGGAGGAGAGGGACAGGGAGGGAGGGACACAGGTGAGTGATGTGTCGCTAAGTAAACACCAAAAATCAGTCACAGTATGATGAAGCTAGCAAGTCCATCACCTCCCTGCTTGGATTTTCTCTTCATAAACTCAGTTTGTCATTCGGATTTCAACCACATAATTTATATTCCAAATCAAACTGCAAATTTCTCATGGTCAGAAAGTTGTTTTTGTATTTTATAACTTCAGGATAGATACCCCCCCCCAAAAAAAAATTAACAGAGTAAGTCCATGGGCTGGGAATGTTTTATTGTCCAGATGATGATTATTCCATATCCAATGGAATGTACTGCATAAAACTTAAATATTTGTGAGATAATTTTGCTCTCTAAATCCAAATTTTGAAATTTGAATGAATAGAATTTAAAATGGATTTTTTTCGAAGTTGTACTAAAGTATCCTTAAAGAAAAGTAGTAGTATATAATTTATCACCATGATTTTCAGCAATGGAAATTATTTAGATCTGATCTTTAAGTAGTTCAATCTTTAATTTTTTAAAAGTTGATTATTAGCATTTTGGTAAATAAAACAAAAAATTTACTAGTGAAATTCCAATTATATAAACTGCTTAGTTTCCTAATATTAGGTCTACAATTTTTCATATAGTAAAACATAAAGGAAATGACTATAAAAATACAACTAACCAGTAATAAGCCAAATTTTTGATGTAATAATTGATAATGAGATATGCTACATGGCAGTTCAATCACTATTTTACCTATACAAATATTCATTCTATCCCTCTCCTCCAAATCCAGGAGGAACTGAAAGAAACTTCGTACTAGAGCAATCCACTTAGACGCATTGTATTGGGAGAGTAAATTCTAAATCATCTTCTTCCCTATATTTCCTTTCCTCTAGTTTATTCCTCATGATGGTAACAAAAATGGACTGGTGTGCAAATCAATCTAAAAATAGAAGGACATGGATGTGTATTAAAATGCTGTTAGAAAAGCCTGATGATGACATAAATTTTGAATTTTTTAGATAATATTTTATTGCAAAGAGGGTTTTGAAGGCTGATGAACAAGCTCAATCTTGGACATATTGAATGGTGCTTCCCAATGCCCCTAATAAAAGCTAACACTTACTAAGTGACTATAGCGGCATTCACTTGTATATGATCCCATTTAATCTTCAGAGCTAGAAATAATAATCATTCAAATGAACTTCACAAGCAAATTTCATGGGCTCATTAAAATAGAATTATTTATCTTATTCTTTTGGGAAACACAAACTTTCTTCAAATATTTCCACAAAAACCCCTTGAAGTAAGGTACTGTTTTTACTTCTTTTTCTTTGTGAAAACACAAAGACTTGAAGCAGTGACATGACCAGAGTCATACAGTAAGTTTAGAGGATCTGAATCCAAAGTCCATGTCTTTTCTAGTATGCTAATTTATTTTCCTAAAAAATGGGATAATATTAGTTACCACATAGAATTGTTATTAAATTTACTTTTTAAAAACTATGTGAAAACAATTGCTTCTGAGAATAAACTGCATACAATATATGAAACATGCTTTTTATATATACATTAGTTTCCTTCTTTCTCCACCCAATTGATCCCCTTACTTTAAGGATCTATAATACCTAACAAATACCCAGATACCTACCATTTCTATTTATATATGTATGTATATATATATATATACATACATATACACACACACACACACACACAAACACACAAATATACGTGTCTCCTATTTCTTGAAATCCATTTTCTTCTTGTCTTTCATTTATTAGAGCTCAGAAAACTCACACAGAAATATATATGGATACATACGTGAGTCTATATAGATATGCAGGTGTGTGTATACATGCATGTGTATTAGCAAACTGATTCCCATTTACCTTGCTAAGCAATTCTATACTCTGTACCTTAAGCATTCTATTCACATGTACCATGCATAATTTCTCAGTTCCCTGAGTAACTCTTTTAATTATAACTTTAATCGGGGATATCTAATTATTCCAGGTGTTTGCTCATTAAATTTGTATAAGCTTTTGCCTGTCCTTGGTTGTCTTAATAATTTTCAAAATATCATGGTTCAAGAACTTTTCAAGACCAATATTTTAGATAATCTTTGAACTTTAGTGATTTAAAGCATGCCATACGTAACTTAAGTCTTTTAATAATATATTACCATACTTAGGGTAAGAAATCATAATAAAAATAATGATACACTTAAACACTGATTAATTTTAAAACTACCATCTTAATAAAAGACAAATAACTACAGACTAGACATTAACAAAATACGGCAAGCAAGTGGTTAATACCCCTAAGTAATTCATAATTGAAACAAAAATGCAAGTAGTTCACAAACAAGAATAGTGGTAACCAACCCCACAGGTAATCAACAAACATTCAGGAAGGTTCAAATTTTTTACCAATTGATGCTTTCATAAGAGAGCGAATACCTAATGTTGAATGAAGGGGAAAATACACATGCATTACTGTAAAAAAGAAGTAAATTATCTGGGTATTATTATAGTGATGTAGCAAAATTCAGTTTTTTAAAGTCAGGATAGTAGCATCCTTTTTTAAAATAAAACCCACATACACATCTACAACAAAACTAATTGACAAGGTACCTCTGTGAACAACACAGTACAACAGGTAGGAGCAGACCATTCACTCCTCAAAATCTTGGAAAGCAGAGAGGGTCAATTTGAGAACATCAACTGAAAATGAGAGCCCTCTGCCCATTCCAACTTGCAAAGGATCAGGAACTGCCTTCCACAACGTATATGACTTGAAATAAGATGTACGTTGAACAGGGTAGGAGAATAGGGTGAGAGGAAAGAGAAGATCAAGAAAAAAAAAAACAGGCAATCTTATAAAGTTTGACATTTTATAAAACCTAATTAAGAGTTCAAGAATTATTACACTAGAAAAGCTATTCTGACCCAACCTTTCTACCTAAATATTCAGGATAATTACTTTTACACAAAAATGAGCCACAAGAAAGGCTGCTGTTGAATTCCTTGAACAGTTCCTACTAGAGAAAAAAACATTAAAAACAAAAATTATAACTTCAGATAATAAAAAATGACAAATACATATAGATGAAAAAATAGAAACTAAGTTAATACTCAAACAGAAGAAATTAAGTGACAGTGGATATTAAACTCAGAAATAAGGTACTGAAAAAAAAAACTTATTTTAAAATGAAGCCAGAAGAAATATAGGAGCAATTAAATATAGCTAATAACACCTAAAGAGAAAGTGAAAACAACAGACAGCCATAAAAAAAGAAATAAGATGTATTTAAGAGAGTAAAATATATAAGAACATAAAAGATCACACAAAAAAAAGATTTAAATATATACAATAGAAGAAAACAAAAGCAGTGGAATATAAGATGTGCTTAAACTAATTGAAAATGCTACTGAAACTTTTCTCTTTCCTCTCTATCAGACACACACTAACACAAAAATCTTTAAATTACACACTAAGAGTACACCCATAACATAAACTTTGGATATACGGACAAATGAACAAGTCATTCATAAGAAAAAGAAAATAAAATCAAACTGTCATCAGGCTTTAAAAGCAGTTTTATACTGGCAAGCAGTAACATATTTTGAGATACTTAATGGGAAAACATGAGTAAGTAATTTTCTATCTAGTCAAAATAACTTCCAGATATAATGACTTAACACTGTCGCATACATGGAAAAAGTCATGATCTCTTCTTGCAGAAACTACCATGAAATAAACTTAAGCCAAGGGTGACTAACTGAATTTCAAGGGATTACAACAGTATCTGACACTCTACATGTACTTCTACAAAATATTGTAAACATGATCACCCCCCCCCACCACCACCACCACTGAGGTGAGGTGAAGAGTCCCTTTCAATATGGGCTGGCCTTATGACTCATTATATATATGATGAAGTGAAATGATGCTGCGAGACTCCTGAGACTGCTTTGGGGGTGGCACCCTCCATGGAAGAAAGAGGAGTAACCTGAGAATTACTGTACAAAAGAAACCTTCATGTTTTTTCTTTTTTGTTCCTCTGACTTGAAATATTCAAATAACCTGTCTCTGGGTTCACCAGTTCTGTCTTCTGTTTGATCAAGTTTGCTTCTGATTCCCCTCTAGTGAGATTTCCGAGTAACTATTGTGTTCTGCAGTTCTAGGATTACATCTTCTTTAATAGTTGTTACCTCCTCACTGGAATTTTCATTTTGCTCAGGTATTTACTTCATTTAGTTGTCTGTGTTCTTATAGCAGATTGATCTTTAAGATAACTTTTTCCTTTCTTTGTCAGCTAATTCATAGATCACTATTCTCTTGTATTCACAGATCTTCAATTTCCAGACATGTATTTTGTACCTTTGATGTGGGTCAGGTTTCCTTGTTTATTCATGTGAGTTGTTGTCTTTTGTTGTGATATGCACATTGGAAAAAAAAAATCCACCTCTCCCAATCTTTATGGGACTGGTTTTGTACAGGAAAGACTACCATCAGCTAAGAAAGTCTAAGTCAAAGGTTGGAAGCCTCTCAAACCTTTAATGGAGATGTCTTCTCTGGACTTGTTACTGTAACTTCCCATTAGAAAGGGAAGGATTTTCCTAAAATACCAGATACCTAAATATAAGATAATTCACTCATTTAATGCTTCTCTTACACATAGACACTCGCTAAGTAATAAAAGGACTTTTGCTTTTCTTCTTCAGGAGGTGTAATGTCTTGCTCTCTCTAGTATCTCTATGAGATACTACTGAAGGTTCTCTGGCATTGCATTGCTTTTGTATCCTGGTTCTCAGGCATCCAAGTTATGACAAATTCAATCAAGACCCAGAGTCAGAGGAGACAAACTAGTCACTGAGATAACACTGTAAAGTCAGAATGGTGACAGTACCTGCCACTCTTCCCTTTCCTTTACTTAGGTTTTTTCCTCTCAACCATGAGCTGTGCTGAATTGGGGAAGTGACTGGCATGGTTAAAATAAAATTACTTTTCTTACCCAATTTAATATGTCTGTTTTGACCTTGAGTTTGTTTGGGATTCTGACTTCTAACTGATTTCGGGGGTTCTTGTAAAAGATGTTAGACAATTCATTGCACTAACTTAGTTTTTGTAAGAAATGAGATCTAGGGACTCATATTCTACCATCTTGTTGATGTCACTCGATGCCAGTAAGTATTGAAATTATTTGGTATGTAAAACCAGGAATTGGAACAATTACTCCAATGATTAGAAAGACATTCATGTAGGGGCTGCTAACACTGAGTAGGAGTTGTTGAGAATTACACTAAGACATTCAAGCAGACATTGTGAGCTTCCTAACAGAGAAAAACAATACTCCCAACTAAATTACCTAAAAGCAGAGAAAGGGCCAGTTCAAGTCTTTAGCTTTATCAATTTACAAGGAACATAGAAGACAGAGACTTATGTTAATGACAAAATAGAATGCAATTAACAAAATTTAGACTTTACATGAAAATAAACAGAACAAATAACCTAGGTTCTTCGAGAAGTAAACTGCAGGGGCTGTAAAGGAGAGAAGATAGAAGAAACCTATAGATTAAGATATTTATGCATTTTTCTAAATACCAGATACGGAAATTATAAGTTACTTCACTCATTTAATGCTTCTCTTACACATAGATACTCACTAAGTAATAAAAGGACTTTGCTATTTTGTGTATATATTAAAAAATCAGATTATACAATGACACACAAAATAAAATTAATCTGTCACAATTTGTGTTTATGTGTGCATTCAGTGCAGGTCCATTTGTAATACCAAAGTTAAAAGGAAGAAAGGAATTTAGGCTAATTAAAGAATGATTAATCCAAACAACAGAATGTTCAAAAGTCATTAAAAATAATAGTGATGTTCTTATAATATTCATTGCCAGGAAAAAGTCTCCAAAACCTATTGTTAAATGAAAAAATGCTGGTTACACAGTGATAAGAAAAATATCCACTCACTCATTTTAAATGAAACATTAGTGCCTATATATACATGCAGAGTGATCTGGAAGAAAACTACCAAATTGTTCACAGCTAAAAGCTTTATATGATGAGAACATTCTGAAAGATGGCGAGATGATTTATTTTTACTTTATTGTTTGTTATTTCTTTGTTGTTCAAAATGCTACATGAATGTGTGTGTGCAAGTTCTAATTTTATTTTTATCTTCTAAAAGAAACTATGACAATGATAAACCCTCCATTCACTCTACCATTTAATATCAACTTGATACACAGAGAACATTGCTATTGTCTTTGCCAAACACAGAGTTAGAAACACAGTTGGAAATAGTGACATGTGAGTCTTTGCTACTCCACTTTCCTCAAAACAATTTCGGAGCCAGGTTATATTCTCCACATTAGTAAATTCATTTTCAAAGAAAACTGCTCCCATTTCAGAAATTAACCCTTTCAGAACACAAAGATGGGAAGCATTATGCAAGGACACACAATGAGCTCATTCTGATTTTGCCCACTGAGAAATTTCACATCACTGGGGTGGACAGGGTATGTGATTGAGCAAGGTCAATGAATTCCGACTCGACACTTAACCTCATTTTAGTAAATGGACATTCTAACTAGACCTAGATTGTACACAAGGTCTATCCTTGTATACACAAGATATATACTTAGGACACCAGAGAAGTGGAAGTGGAAAATTTTGATCCAGAATATACTGACACAATACTTCCTCATGAGCAGTGACTCATTCCTATACTATTAATGGCCAGTTCAGTAATAAGGATGAGCAAAACAGACACATTTCCCAGTACCCTAGAACATGTACTTTAATATAGCAATATATTAGCAGCTAAACAAATTTTGTTAGGTTGCCATAGTTAATAGAAATTAGGAACACAGAGTCTGCAGTCAAACTGTCTAGGTTTTAATCCCACTTCATCAATTTACTAGCTTTATAGCTTTGAGCAAGTTCTTTAACATTATTTGCCTCAGTTTCTCAACTGGCAATAGTAACAGTATTCCTCTTAGAAGTTTTTACGTAAGTGAACAAATGTGTTAAGTGTTTAGAAGACAGCACGTATATTAAGTGTTCAGAAATATATATATATATATATATATGCATGTAAAAAATTTTTTTAAGTTTTTCATAGAAATGTTGGTCTGACTTACAAGGTACATAAAAGTACACTGCCAGGATTATGCCTGAAATAAAACTGTTCAGAAACAGATGTTTTATTTATTTTAAAATTTTTATTGTATATATTTTTACATCATTATTCATTGTTATACAATGTATGCTTTATCATCTCATGTTTGGTCCCCCAAAAATTTCCACCTCCAATTCACCTGTAGTCCACTCAGGTGTTCTTTTCATCTCTGTTTTGATCCAATTACTCCTCCCTACCAGCTCCCTCCATGGCATGAGTTTCTCTTTTCTGATTGTTTCATAGTATTCCATTGTGTATCTAGAATACCTTCTTGATCCAGTCATGTATTTTTCCGCGTTTAGGTTGTTGCCATAGCTTACCTATAGTAAGCAGTGCTATAATAAACACAGGGTGCAGGTGCTCTTTTGAATTCGTGTTTTTGCATCCTTTTGGGAAATACCCAGGAGTGGAATTGCAGGATCATATGGCAGCTCCATTTTTAGCAATTTAAGGAACCTCCACATAACTTTCCATAGCATATGGACCAACTTGCATTCCCACCGGCAGTGTAGTAGAGTTTCTTTCTCTCCACATCCTCGCTAACATTTGTTGTTGCTAATTTTTGTTGCTGCTAGTTTTGATTTGCATTTCCCTGATTACCAGTGATGTTGAACATTTAGAAATAAAGGTTTTTAAGTGAACAGAGCTCCCACATCACCAAAAATGTGAACTTAATAGAATTTGAAGTGTTTTGAATTGTTTTCAATGCCACTTATCTTTAAAATTATAGAACTTTAAATATTATATATGAAAATTATCATTAGTGAAAAGCAAGACTGTTCTTCATAGTTATAGTATATTTATATACAAAAGGGAAGATGTATAAGAAAGAATGGTGCGAGTAGGAGACTTGCTTCTTTGTAATACCAGAGTCCTCTAAGATTTATGATTCATAGAAATAAATAGCATTTCTGGGTTCTTTCTATTGTGAAGAGAATGGAATTTTAATTTTTGCTATAAAAGATTAATTCAATTTCTCTTCTCTGAAGGAAAAGAAATGATCAAATCTCCTGTCATTTTGGTCATTTCTATCCATCTCAAAGCTCACACATTAAAAGAAATCTGACTTCCCATAGGCAGCAAAGTTTTAAAACATGTCTGAATCAAATCACTAGAAAGTCTCAATTTTTATTAAATTTTTTTACATTCATAGCCCAAAAATCCCCGTTAGCTAACATGCATACCTGTGCCTTCACTTTAATTCCAAAGAAATCACAGAAAATCTTTCAATTATACTCTTTTCTTTTGAAACAAGTTATTTACATTTTTATGGAAATTATTTGCTGAGATTCAGGATTAACAACATAATGAAAGTAGTCACAGCTGATTTTTCCTCTCTCTTATGTTATCTATAGGTGGAAAAATGAGAAGCTTTGATTATGCAAATTAAAAGAATCTATTATCTTCTTCCTGATCTATGTCTTGATCATAGAGGGTTTTTAAGCAATGTTAGTTTCGCACATTAGGAATCACCATCAGTTAACTACTGCTGCTAACCAAGGGCTATATTTGCAGACTCTATCAGTTTGACCCAGCTTCCAGGGCTTAATGGTCCTCCAGGCTAAAAGAGAAAGCTGATCCATCAGCCTTGCATTAGCATAGAGTCACACTTGAAGCTTATTGATGTGTGTTCAGCGTAACTGCCATGCCCAGAACTCAGCTCAGTCCATTATTTTCATTTTATCTCAAGTCATTTGTATGGTTGTCTGCCCCAGTTAAAGCTCCAGCAAGACTGGTACTTAAATGAATTTGTGAGAAAGGAGACAAATGCCCCCTGAACTTTCAGCACTGTGCTATCAAGGCTTGCTAACATAAAATATACTAGTACTCTTAGGTCCACTTAGTGAACATATCAAGAATAGCCTATTGCGGGGGGGTGGGGGGGAAGTCACTTAGTACCCTATTAGCCAACAAGGAGTGTGATGATTAAATGATTTTTTTAACTGTAATTTTAAAGCACTGCTCTGATTTCTGCTGAAAGCTATTTATAAAAAAATAAATTTCATAACAGGTACGTCTTTGCTGCTTAAATACCTTTCTCCTTTAAAATACAGAATACACACTAAAATAAATGTTCCCAATAATAATACATTTCATCACCTAGTGAAATGTTACATTTAACGATAACAAGAAAAACAACAATCTATAACAACCAGGCATTTAATGTGCACAAAACCCCATAATAAGAAGGGATTTAATGTGTGCATAAACCCTGTAATGGGTTTGTATATAATCAGGCATTTGAGGTGTACATAAAATCACTTTAATTGTAAATCTTTAAAATGAAAATAAAGTACTTCTGTAGCTGTTTAGAATATACAATAACTGTTGAAATTCTAAAGCTGGTCTTCAAAACTATTTTTTACGAATTTAGTAGTGCTTACAGCTGTAATTCTGAGGGTACCTGAAAAGGGTACTATTCCCAAACCTTCCCCCCCTCCCCCACTCTCAGAAGGATCTAAGGACTACAACGATGAAGGGACTAGCCCAGACCCCACAGTGTAAGTAAAATTCAAAATGCTGGAGGCGAATTTTTAAAGATTTACTTTTATTGATACAAAAACACCGCACCCCCATGTTTATTGCTGCTTTATTTACAATAGGAAAAACATGGAATCAACCCAAATGCCCAAAAGTAGATGGCTGGATTAAAAAGATGTAGTACATACACACAAAGGAATATTACTCAGCTACTAAGAAAAATAAACACATGCCTTTTGCAGCAACATGGATGGAGCTGGAAAAGATCATGCTTAGTGAGATAAGCCAGAAAGAAAAGGAAAAATACCAGATGGTTTCACTCATAGCAGGAGTATAAAGGGCCAGGTGAGAAAATAATAATAATAATGAACAACTATATACCAGAGACATTTTATGGAGGTGGAGTGGGGGATGGGATCAAAAACAATGGTGGGGAGGGAAGTGCACTGGACTATGGTGATGGCACACGGGTGACTTGTTGATGGGAAGCCCACGGGGATTACAACTGAGATGGAAAAAGGCACAAATTGATGTAAAAATAAACTATTATATTAATTTTTTAAAAATTTACTTTTATTTATCTATGTATCCAAGGACTGGGGTGTAGGCCAGAAATGCTGGAGGTAAGAGGATTCATGAGAGACAGAGTGGGGAGCAGAACAGGTGAATGTGTCCTACAGAATACAGTACTGAGGGGAGCAGCAGGCGAGGCAGAAGAGGACTGCTGCGCTGTGTGGGTCACCTCCCAGACCAGGAATCAAACTCGTTGGTGATAGCTTGATAGTGCTTAGATTTTAACCCCTGCATCACCAGGGCATGATGGCGCCTTGTTGTCTGTTACTTAAAATTCAATGATACTTCTGCTTTACTGTTTGTCTTACTCTTATACTCAAAGAAGTCAAAACCCTATGTAAGAGTCTGTTTACCAACTAGCCTTCCTCTAACTGGGGTTAAAAGAAACTCCTTAAATCAGGTCAAATATTGCCAAAAGTGTCTTCATTTATAATCTAATTCCATCCATTTCTCCCATCTCTCTCTGAGAGTTATTAGAGAGAAAACAGAAAGTTAATGTTTGCCAGTGGTTAACATACTATCCAAAAGCCAGGGGTAAGGCTAAGGAAAAAAAAAATTCTAACATTAGCAAGGTGAACTGTCATCTGAAAAACTCCTAAATGCTGTTCTCAGTCCTGAGAAGCACAGTAAGACTGAACACCACACGCCCTGGAAAGTAAAGCTTTTTATCTCGAATATAAAGGTAGACTAGAGAAGAAAGAAGCTTAACATTTATTGACTACCCATTCTGTGTCAGACACTATGGCATTTACATGTAATGTTTAAACCTGTGAATGACACTAAGAGGTTTGGTTTGAGTACTTTGAATTTACAATGGGGGGCGGGAAGGGGGTGTCCAGCACTTCTAGGTTCTCAGGCTGGTCTCCAAGCCAAGACAACTGTAACTGGGAAAAGGAGCTTGCTCTCCATGGATTGAAGGGAACTGTGACTCACTGTCAGTTTCCAGACAACCATGTTCTTTCAGCAAATCATGGAAAAACTGATGCCCTCAACTTTGCAACATCTGGGATTTCTGTCTTGAGAAGACTTTCAAGAAGAGAATACCTACTGAGACTTTCTAACCCATCTTTGGTTTCTCCCTTTATTCAACTCTATTTTCAAAGACTCTGATATACTAGGCACTTTCAAGAAATATGACTTTAGGCAAGGTGGTAGTTTCAGAAGCTCTTGGGCTTCCAGAAAGTGGTAGATTTACAAAAGGAAAGTCATCTCCTTTTTTTAAAGTATACAAAAAGACACCTAACTATGTAGGTTCAGGGAAGGGAAGATTTTCAGTCACCCCTCTCAATTCTTTTCTGAGTGGTCTAATAGTTGAAACAAGCCAGTTCAACAGAAGGAAAACATGAATTACAGGTCCTCCCTGGTGGCACAGCGGGTTAAAGCCACTTCCGCATGAGTTCGATCCCCGCCTGCCCCGGAGGTGACCACATGGCGCGGCAGACCTCTCCTGATCCACCCACTGCTCCCCTCAGCAGTGTACTTCATAGATCTGCCTGTTCTGCTCCCCACTCTGTCTGGTGAAGCCTCTCGCCGCCCCTGAGCCTCTGGCCTGTACCCCAGTTCTGCATGAACAAATAAATAAATCTTTAAAAAAAAAAAAACATGAGTTACATTGATGCATATGGAGATCCCATATAAAGTGTTTCTTTAATTCAAAATAAATATAACACTTTGGCACATCCTGAGAAGACTGCCCTGAGTCTGGATATATGTTTTCGTTTGTAAGTGGAAAACAGTATCCTTCAGATACTTGGGCTAGCAAGTCCCAATGCCGTAGAGAAGCAGAACCAATGTGATAATGTCATTCTGGCTCATACAAGATCCTCCAATCACGAGTAAAACAAGAATTCAAGAGGGTCACTTCACAATATAATGAGGAGCTCAAAGTTCAGGTTACAAACTGATGGTACTGTTGCTAGAAATAAGCTAGCTTCCTATGAGATGAACAATATCCTCTCTAGGTTTAAATAAAATGTTTGAGGTGCACCAATTCTTTTATGTCAAGAAATGCTTTTGATTCACTGATATAATACAATTCTAAAGAGTACAGTAGTGACCTAACACGAAAGCCTCTCCAAAAATGCTTGACTTGTGCACAGATTCATTGCTACATTATGTCTGGGACCATTATGTCTTTCAAGAGATAAATAAAAAAAAATAGAGAAATAGATCAGGAATAGAAAAGTCTACAGGCTGTGAAAGATATTTGCTTTATTTTTCTAATGTAAGGTATAATCCCTATGCAAAGCTAGTACTCAGGCACCAGCCCCTCGGGAACCCAGAGGACATGCCCTGAAAGTATGGAAGTGTGATGAACACCTATAAATGGTGATTTCTGGCAACGTCTGCGAAAGGGGTGACTGATCATTTTAAAATTTCCTCCACTTCTATGAACTTAGTTTCTTTTATTGGTCGGGCTAAAAACATGCTATTGCTAAAGTACTCAATTTATTTCATTAACTCGCCCAAATCTCATTAAGTAAAGTATTGCTATTTTTTAGACATTTAACACAAATCCTAATGTTGATCCTAAGGTTTATCTCTTAAATCCTACTAATTAACTGCACTGCCTAGCAAAGGAAATTTTCTAAAATATATAGTCTTGCAGATATTTCCTTTCTCCCCCTACATGCTTCCATTAAGAACTTCCATTAAGACAAACACTGCCTAAAGCCTTACATTCACTTATGTAGACTCCCATATTTCTGAAGAGTTACTTCTTTTAAACTCTCAAAGACTAAAAAGCAGCACTGAAAAGCACCTTTGATAGTCACTCTCATAGTCATTTTACTAGACTAAATCTTTCATCCATTGTAGGAAAAGAAAAGGAGAAAATTTGTTTTTAAATCCAAGTTCTACAGATGATGTCTCAGTAATTCATTAAAAGTTAAAGCTGATTCCATACTTTGATTCCATACAGTAATATTCACCCCCAAAACAGACAGCAAAACTTTCTTTTCATAAAAATATGTGCCCCATAAACTACATGATACAGATTTCCTTAACACAACTGAATCTGTTCTCTACACTAAAGATGACAAAAATGATCCCACTAGCTGAATTTCGTTGCCAAGCTGTCAACTTGAATTTCTTCTGTTTAAAAATAGCTGTTCATTACATTCAGTAATGGGCTGTCAAAGCACTACAGCAATGAACCTGTATCATACACAGAAGCAATTGGGCGATGTGCATTATTATATTTAGATTGCTTGCATTCTTTACAAGACCTCTGGGCTAATTTTAAATGAGATGGTTCACTTGAACCAAATCAAAATCTATTTTATTTTACCTTAAAATGAATGCATATTTTCCATTTAAGACTCACTAGTGTAAGTGTTAATAGCAGGTAAGACAAAAACTCACTGAATACACATGTGAGAATAAGTAAATATGCACATATATATGTCTATGGGTTTGCATATAGCTTTGCTCTCAATGTTCATATCTCTTTTAAATAATAGATGATTAAATTATATCACAGGGCACATCAAATTAGATAATACTATTAATAAGTGAGCAAGCAGTGTCATCTTCATGAATACATGATAGGTTGTTAACTGGAAGCAGATATGATAGTCTTTTATATTTTAGCATAGCAAATCAATTAGATATCTTTTTAACTAGCTAATGTATAATAATTCACCATATAATTTAGCATGGGACACTGTTAGCAACTACAAAAAAGCATATAAAACCTGCAGTGAACCATTCTTCCACAGCACGATACCATAACCCCAAACACAGACAATAACAGCTACAGGATATGAGCACTGGTAACTGATCTGATCACAGATGATTTGTAAATATATCTAGTGAATGCAATTTTTAAAATTTTTTCATAAGTCTTCATTTTCATAAACAGAGGCTACAAACACAGAGTACAATAATGTGAGAAGAAACTGAAACACAAGTTGAAGATAAGTTTCACTTAAAAAAATCATTTCCAGATTTCTACCTTGGAATATCAAAGGTATAGTGACATCAAACTCATGGACTCCAATATCAGCAAAAGTAAAACTCATTATTCATTAAAATTCTGTGAGTTAAGTTTGAAAAAAAAAAAAGTTTTCAAGGGACAAAACAAGAGTGAAGAGTGATAGTTCCTTTTTAAATGCATTTAAAAAATGGGACTGTGAGCAAATACACATTAAATTTCAATGATGCTGCTATAATCACCAACACATCAGTCACACGTACCGAACAGTTGAATGAGTACCCAAAGATGTTACCACCGTATTTGCTTACTTTAAGGGCAAAACATTCTCCATAAAATCTGAAGTTATCCACAATATACCTAACTAGCTTTAATTAGCATTATTTGTTGGTGTTCTTCACTGGCTAAGATATACTGGAAAAAAAAAACTGAGCAGAAAATTTATTCTATTTTAAACTAACAGATGCTCATACAATTCACATTATATTCTTAAAATTCTTCAAATAGCTCACTTCATCATGATCCCTTTAACAAATAGAAAATGATTTGGTTAAAAAGCTACTTTCATGTAATTGCACTGATTCAGTTAACAATGCCCAAATTAGATATTTCAACCACCCAACAAAATATGAATGAGGTACAGATTTACAATTAAGAATCAGCTTTGTTTTGTTCACTAGTTCAATATGTCACCTTACCAATATATAAATTATATTGTATTTGCACTGCAATGCTTACATAAGTGAAAGAAAACTAAAATATTTATTTTATCTTTTCTAAAGTAGAATAAGTTCTTTTGGCTATGTGGCTATGACAGTCAAATTATAAAATCCCCCCCCCTAATTTTACTACAGAAAAATTTTAAACATATAGCAAATGTGAAAGAATTTTATAGAGAACACCCATAAGACTACCAACTAATGCTGCAATATTACATATCTGTTCATGTGAAATATCCATATTAATAAAGTGTAAATATATTTCATAATATATTTCATATGTCAAATAAAGAACAGCAAAAAGAGGATATGTCTTTATCACAATGGACCCACAAGGATAACAGTTACTGTTTCTGGTTGCAGTCAGATTCACATTTCATCATCATTACCACCTCCATTCTAAAAAAATTATTATACTGCTGTGTTTTAATAGGGACAACTGAATATAAATTAATTCCATGTTAGATTCTGACTCTGATATGTTGACATGAAAGACAAAGTAGGACAGTAATATTGGAAAACTATTTCATCAGCTACTTTGGAAAGAAAGGTATGGACCGCCAAGAAACAAAAATCTTTTAAATTTGTTTTTGAGTTACAAAACAA
Source organism: Condylura cristata (assembly GCF_000260355.1). Classification (NCBI taxonomy): domain Eukaryota; kingdom Metazoa; phylum Chordata; class Mammalia; order Eulipotyphla; family Talpidae; genus Condylura; species Condylura cristata. The sequence continues at coordinate 15,794,296 of NW_004567121.1, forward strand.
GAACTAAGGTAACGGTTTTCTAAACATTACTGTTGCAGAATCTAAAACTATTCCAATCAGCACTGTGTCTAGTACAATGCATGTATGTTACAAAAAACAGCAATTCTACTCCAAATCTCTACTTTAACCTAAAGAAACCACCTATGGTACTCTGGAGGGGCTAAATTTGATTTCTTTGCTACAATAAAATTACTTTTTGATTAACACACACAAGGTTCCAGCAGATTTAGAAAATTCACAGTGTCTGCTTTTCACATATTTTATATATGTGGGGGGAAAGTTTTAAAATTTGAGTCACAAATAAGAATACCAGCTAAGCCTCTAACTTTCATTTTCTCAGAGGAACACAGGCGAAGACTGTTCTGTGCTGCTTCTTCAAATCCTTTGATTGGGCACTTCCTGCAAGGCTTGTACAGGTCAGAGAGCACAGGGATTGAAAAACAATAGGTAAAGCACATTTTTAATGCTCAAATAATCTTTTATAAATTAAAGACTTACATAGGAGAGAAATCCCTAAATCCCAATGCTGACTACCACTTAAATAATTTTGAACAAGTATTACTAGGGTTGGAACATTGTGGTTTGGTTTTATTTAACTAGTTTTCATACCCAAATAATGCTGTGTCCCACACAGAAACAGTGAACATCATTTCAATTCCCTTTTTTTATACATGATAAAAAGGTGCACACTAATTAAAAGTGACTATTTCAATATTTATACACTAAAGTTGAAAGTAACTTTAATTTGAACCTTTGGTTGTGAAACAACACATCAATATGCAGGGTTGAGAGTGTATCTAAAAATATGTTAGTGTATACAAAATAGTCTTAATCACCATAAAGTATGTTTAAGCAAGGTTGGAATGCTTCATACAACCTTTTACTGTTTTTATTTGTTGATGAGCCAACAATGTTTGGCATAATTAACACTAAGATCTTCAAAACTCAATGACTGAAAATAATTGCTTCTCTTTTCTTTCCTGAGTACTCTGAAGCCCAACCTAAAGATTTAGAGCTGACTGGACAAATATAAAGGATGTCAAAAACAGTGACCGCTGACATGCCATTCAAGGCACATGGAAGAGAGTTCAGGCTTGAATGCCTCTAAACTGCTCATTGGTAAGATCAGCTATCAGAGAGACGCAGTGTAAGTCAGCATTATTCACTGAGCCTGCTATGACCTTAAAATCACTGCTCCTGGGGCATGTTCATCCACCAATTAGTTTATATGCTCACTGGAAATCCACCACTCAGTAAATGCACTGGTCTCTCATTCCACAGTGTTGATGAAGTGTGTGTGATGGCTTTCTCTTCACAACTTGACCCCGAAAGCTGACCCATTTCAAGCTACAGCATTCAAATCACTTGAGCAACCCTTAGTTATCATGGATTTTGATACTTTACTTAAAAACTACCATGGTCTAAGTTATTTGACAAACACAAATGCCATGGTGACTATGTAATGATATGTTAATCAAATTAAAACTCAGAAGTGAATCTTGCAGTTTCACTCACAAAAATGTTAAAATGGATATTTGTTAATACTGTTGAAAGAAGAAATTTCCTTGCTATTTTTAAACAATTATAATTAGCAATATCTGCCAATCCTATCTTTTCTAAAATTTTCAAGAAAGAAATATTTTCTCCTTTTAGATTGGATAAAGTCTAACGAATAAAATGAAGCATATTCAATAAATAATTTTAAGATGATATGACATGACACAATAACTGGATGGATCTAGAAATGAGAAAAAAAAAAAGGATCTCCAAGGTTTCTAAATGTATAAACACAGCAGATACAGCAGGAGCTGGATATCTGAGAAGAGGATTGCACAGTAAAGCGGTCCTGAACATAACTGTAAAGTCAAACCAAAGACCAGAGCTTGGAGGTGTATCAGCAGAGTTTGGTAGCTGAATTAACATGCATAGGCTTATTTACAAATAAAAAATAAAGTGTTTTTTAATGCAATAAGCCAGAAAGAAAAGGAAAAATACTGGATGGTTTCACTCATAGCAGGAGTAAAAAGGATGTGTGTGTGTGGGGGGGGGACATTTTACGGGGGTGGAGTGGAGAATGGGATCAGAAGTGGGGGGTGGGCGGCGGTGGGGGGAGTGCACTGGACTATAGTGATGGCACATGGGTGATCTGGTGATGGGAAACCCACGGGGATTACAACTGAGATGGAAAAAGGTTCAAAATGATGTAAAAATAAACTATATTATTTTTTTTAAATGTGTTTTTATTCTTCATATGATTGCATGTGATTTTCATATGAGTTTTTTTTTTAGGTGATTACAGAATTTTACAGCCATACCACAGTCAATTTTACATCATTTTCATCACATGTCAAAAAAAAAAATAAAACAAAACTATCACTTAGTAGTCACTCTCCAGTGCTCTGACCATGGCAATTACTAATCTACATCTTTTCCTATGGAACTTACCTATTCTGGACAGTTCACAAAAGTGGTATCATTGAATACCGCTTTTGTGACTAGTTTATGTTTTTGAGGTTCATCCACGCTGTCTGATGTATCAGTACCTCAGTCCTTTTTATTGCTGAAAACCCTTCCATTGAATATATCACTGTTTCTCTATTTACTGATTGAGTTTTATACCAATATGAAATAATGCTATAAATAATGGTTATCTATAATCAATTCTTACAGATAATCATTAGTGAAAAATCTCATTTTTATGTCAAATTAGTCATATGTTTTGTTGGTTGGGTGGACTTGACTGAGTTAGATAACTAGCAACCCTGATTTATGAGATATGTGATACCTAAACCCATTAAACTCTAGCAAATACAACAATTCATGCTTCTAAAAACTTAGAGAAAATAGCCACAGAATAAAACTGAACAAGTTAAATTAAGTATAATGTATGCCCTATGAGCCAACAATCTCATTCCTAGGTATCTTGTCCAAAGAATTTCTCACACACCATCGTTTACTGTGTTGGGAAACTGAAGGAAGTCAAGGAAGTAGACAGGTAAAGCTTGTGGACGTGTATCACTAAGTATATGACTTCACCATGTGAACCAACTGAAGGAATATACACAAATGTGGGTAATTCTAGCACTGAATAAAAAAAATTAAAAAAAAAAACAGAAAACAATCTCTTATAATTTTAAAATACAGACCCCCCCCCAACAGAACACAATTTATAAGAATATGGAAACAAACAAATGAATAACAAATGACCAGCGAAGACAGGTATACCACACACCCAAAAGTGTAAGTTATACAACACTATGTATCTAAGGCCACAGTAGATTTTTTTAATTTTTGGTATTATGTTTCAGAAATATTTGCTGCCACTGACTGCAGAAAGATTATACTGTTCTACCCTACTGACAACAAGCTTGGCAAGTAAACTGCACTGGCCAAAAGATAGGAAAGCAATCGTATTTGAGACACTGTGTAATTTACTGTGCCTCTTTTCCATGTTCTACAACTGTTGCAGAAGATGCTTCACCATCCTAGATCGTAGATTGAGAACAACATGGAGTAAGCCCAAGATAGCCATGTACCACAAAAGTAACTTTGGTGTCTGAACCACTGAAGTCAGGGAGTGAGCTGAGTGTAGCATAGCCATAGACAGGTATGTGGCAATTAAATCTTCAAGCTGCTTCATGGTACTAATGTTATGGATACGGGAAGGGGTGCAGGTAGACAAATACAGCTCCTAGCTTTCGAGATGTTATAAAAGAGACACATAAAACAACAGGACAAGAGGATTGAATTACTCTAAGGAAAAACACATTTAACAGTAAGTTATGAAATGTGAATTTTAATCACAATTTTATTCAATAGTGAAATGCCCTGAGCAACATCTCTTAACCAATATGAATCTCACTTTCCTCACCTGAAAGTTAAGAAAGTAAGACTTTCCAATTCTGAGGTTCCTATTTCCATAACAAAGCAATAGATAAACAGATCGTATATCTAGTAAATAAAATAGAACTCTAAACAAAAATGAATAAAAATTACTTACTCTTAGGGCCTCATTGGTGGCACAAGGGGTTAAGTCTTAGCACTAGGAGGCTATCAGTAGCCACTGCAGCATGAGTTCCATTCCCAGCCAGGGAGCTGACCCACATGGCGCAGCAGACCTCTCCTGATCTGCCTGCTGCTCCCCTCTGCCATGTATTTCAGTAACTCTGTTCTGCTCCCCACTCTGTCTCTGGCAAATCCTCTCATATACACAACCCCCCACACTTTTGCTCTGCACCTCAGTTCTTATGTGCATAAATAAATAATTTCTTTTTTTAAAATTACACTTCAATGGCTCAATGTATCAATGTTTTGTTCACTTGTGAGGCACATAAGTTACATTAAAGAAAGAACCCTGGGTAATCAGATATAATTTGCCTATATAAATGCTAAAATGGAAAAGAGATAAGAAAAAGCCCAAATATGGAAATTACCAATATGCATGGCAAGAAATTAAAGAAATGGGTATGGCCATAATTCCTTGGGTTTATAGTGAAGAATGACAGAACAAAAAAAAAACAAAAAACAAAAAACAAAAAAAACAACTTTAAGGGACTCACTTTAGACCAAGATGAATAGAGAGCTTTGGCAAGGTATAATGTGGTAGAAGACAGAAGTGGAAGGAGGCTCTGACCAACAGCTTACTGATATGAATAAGGTTATAAAGGAAAGAACAAATCCAGGGATCCTAAGAATGAAAACTCAGCCCGACTCAACTTGAACTCAAGACTGGCATTCAATTAATATCTATTGACTGAATACACATTCCGTATTCTTTCAGCTAAGAAATGTTGCTTTCCCCAGATATTCCCAAACCAAACATGAAGAGCAACTTATTGGTGAACCATCTGACCAATATCCTCTCTCTTTCCATAGACATCAACTCCCATGACATCAAGACTCCAAATAAGCCGTGCCAGGCATTTTCTACCAACAAGCAAAGAATGAACGCTAAGCAACGACTTACTTCATGTCAGTTAAGATCTCATGTGCCCCTTGCCCATGTTCTGCACCATTCCCAAGCGCCAAGCCATCACTATAATGCTAGCTGCATGCCATGCCTAGCAGTCTCTCCCTACTTTTACATATTTAGCTATTAGTAGATAAAGGATATTGCTTAAAAGAGAAAAACTTATACCTCTGAAGCTCCTATTCATAGCTTAGCAACATGAATTCTTTAAGATCTATTTATTTATTTTTGCCTAGAACTGGGGAGTAGGCTAGAGGTGCTGGAGGGTAAAAGGATTCATCAGAGAAAGAATGGGGAGCAGAACAGGCAGATTTACTGAAATACACCGCTAACGGGAGCAGCAGGCAAGACAGGAGAGGTCTGTTGAGCCCTAGATGGGTTAGCTCCCTGGCCAGGATGGAACTGAGGCTGTAGAGGTAATAATTCTGAGACTTAACTCCTAGACCATCAGGGATGCCTCAGCAAGTTGAACTCTTATCTAAAACTATACATAACAATGGGCATTTGTTATCAATTCTTTGTTTGGTCTCTTTATCATCATCCAGATGTTTTTCCCTTTGGGGTTAGTCATGTTTCAGTCAGTCTCCTCTTTAAACAATGATGTGTCCCTCCCTGCCTCTAGCCAATATTGACTTCTCTCATTCCTGATGCATGGAACAGCATTTGTTTGGGATTTTCCTCTTGCTGATAATTAATTTATCACTTGATTTTACTATTTTTGTTTGTTTGTTTCTGATCAAATTGTGAGAATATGCAATGGCTCCCTGTCCAGTGGGAGGACCAGGATGATTTTGTCAGTCAGATTACAAAAGTTTTACAAACAAAAACAAGTCATCAAAGAGAGATAGGGTTCAAAGTAGCTTAATACTTCAAAAAGTAGATAAATCATTGAATGGGAAAGTTAATGTGAACTTAATGCCAATGGACATTTGGCAGTTCCTAGTAGCATTTGATCTATAATAATGCTCTTCACACTTTAGCTTTAACCTTCCAAAGGGAGACAGCAGTAGCAGCAGCCAGAACACCAGCAGCATTACTGCTATTAGACAGAGTCAATAAACATAGTGGTCAAAAGACCGATCAAATCAAAGATTAGCTGCAGGCCAACTGGACTACAATTTCATGAGACACCCTGAACCAAAATCACATAATTTAGCTCTCTCCAGTTACTGACCCCCTAAACTCTGTGAGACAATACTTACTATTGTTTTAAGTCACTAAGTTTTGGGGTTATTTGTTATGCAGCATCAAGTATCTAACACACTGCACTCAGCAGCTTCTCCTTACATCTCATTGGCCAGATTCATAAGGAGGCCACCCATAGTTACAAAGGAGAACAGGGAGTGTTCTCAAGGGCATATTCCTGCTCTAAACAAAGCCTGAGTTCTGGTTCCGTTATTGAGGAGAAAGAAGAGGAAATGAACATCAGGTATGAAGCTATGCACTTTCTACTTCAAATCTTGTCCAGACAGGAAAAAAAAATCTTCAAAAGAGATGGAAAAAATAACATATAAAGAAGAAAATGCCACCTCCATTAAGTAAAGAAACAGTATACGGTCTAGTAGCTGCTGTATGAGGGTTTGACTCTCCAGGCAGGGAATCTGCATTCCATCCTGCTAACTAAATTGAAAATTTATTATTGCAGACCCTGTCAGTAATTCCACTGAGGGATCATGAAGACATGGAGGAAGATAAAAAGAATCAGAAATATGGAAATGCTGGTTTATTTATTTATTTACTTACTTACTTAACTTATTTTTTGGGAAAAGGGAAGTGAGTACATATTTTTAAAAACTTGGAATGCATTTTAACATCTATAATAAAATTCTGTTAACAGGTTACCAAGTAGGTGACATGTGTATGTTTAGAAAACAATACTGTTTTCAAGAGTAGACAACAAATGTATCTTGAAAACAAGTCACAAGGCTCTCTGTCGACCCTAACCTTGGCCTTGACTGTTCAATATTTTTAGCATGACTTAAGACATAAAAGAGATGCCTATCAAATGCTCATGTGACACATCTGGGAATGATACTTATAATAACAGAATCAAAATTTTAAATGATCTTGACAGCTTACAATACTGTCATTCATACATCCAACCATCCCAAGAAGTTATTTCATGGCTTTCATTTTCCTCTCCTCAAAAAGATACTAAAGTCATCAGGACAGAATTGAATTGTACCCTTTTTTAAAATACCCTATGGCATTCAACACTGTATTAAAACCATAGTAGGTATTTCATTAAGAAATAGAGTTGAGCTGTATCGAGTATAAGTGAAAAGTTCCAGAATAAATCTGACAGCGATCAAACTTAACACCCTCTGATTTTTCTCTCAGGCCAAATCACTTATTTACCTCCTTCAAAGACCTCCTCAACATTGCATGTTTCTAGTTTGCCCTTCTTGGCTGCCTTAGGTCCTGCAAAGAAAGGTCTTTGAGAGATAAGACTTTACAGTACAAGGGCCTCAGCACTTTTTTATTTTTGTTTCAGGCTTCCACCCAGTCTGTACCAACAGACTTTTTTAAGCTCCCAAGGCAGCTTCGCCGAGCTTTCAAGCTTTGCATATGAAGAAAGATGCACCCGTCTTTGCAGAGCTGCACAACATAACATTTTCTTGTTACAATTCAGTATCACTGCAGCAAGATAAGCACACCCCGTAGACTAATTTAACAGACATGAAGAAGTCAAGCTCTATTGTTCAATGTCACAGCCAGCCAGCCCTACATGATCAACCTTTATTCTTTTCTGGCTTCATTATGAGGATGATGCCTTTCAACTGTGGTGACTAAACCTGTTAAACTACAAAGCAAGAAATTTATAGAACCTTTATAAGAGTAACACTGAACAGCTTAAATGTAAAACCTACAATTAAATTCCAAAACTAAGCACTTCACCCCCAAGAAAATGCTAAGTAGTTCTTCAGCAACAATCCTGATTTACATACCCCAAAGATGACAGGACTTATATACATACATGCTGTAGTGATATTAATAGTAATTTCTTCAAGTAATGTTCAATATAAAACATGGTACTATTAACCCATGCGTTACAAAGCTAATAAATTGCCCCTTAGCATACCAGGGACAGGAACTATGCTTCTTCATTTTTAAAAAGCCTCCTTTTGTCAGATGAAAAGCCCCGAGAGTAAAATATTTCAGTATAGTTCAGTGATAACAATGGATACGCCATTAGATTACCATACAAGTGAATAAAGCACCAAATGATAGCGAACATTTTTTCACACTGTAGATTTTGATGTGAAATGAGTCTAATTATTTATTCATAGACTTTTTCTCTAAGGAGTTCAAGGCACTATATTTTAAATCTTCAAACACATATTTCCTGAGCTCTAAAATCTACCAGCTAGGACAGAAGAACATGTGGCAGGGAAGAAGATAAAGGACGCAATACAAAAGCCCAAGCATGTTTCACACATGAGTATATTTTATTCATTCATGGATTCTTTCAGTCATTCAAATATTTATTTAGCACCTATTATAAGCTTAGGTCTGTGCAAGATGTTAAGGATCTAAAAACAATCCCCGCTCCATAAGCTCACCAGACAGAGTGAGGACAGACCGGTAGGGCAAAACTCTAGCCAAGGGCTAGAACAGAAGGATAATCAAAGAACTGTCAGAGCACCAGGTGGGAGCCACTGGTCTGAGAATTTGGAGAGACCAGAGACCTTGAACAAGGAGGCAGCACTGCAGTTAGAGCTAGCAGAACTAGTAAAGGTCTGCCAGAGAACTGAAAGGTCAATTTTCAAGGCAGAGATAATATTTTTTTAATCCAGAAAAGTTGGGTTCTTTTTTTTTTTAAAGATTTATTTATTTATTCATACAGAACTGGGGTACGGGCCAGAGATGTGGAGGGTGAGAGGATTCACCAGAGACAGAGTGGGGAGCAGAACAGGCTGACTGACGAAGAACACTGCTGAGGGGAGCAGCGGGCGGGTCAGGAGAGGTCTGCCACGCCATGTGGTCACCTCCGGGGCAGGCGGGGATCGAACTCATGCGGAAGTGGCTTTAGCTTCTTAGTGTTGTGCTTTAACCCGCTGCGCCACCAGGGAGGGCCGGGTTCTTTTTTTAATTTGGGGGTTACATTGTTATTCCTTCACAGGGTACACATGTTCCACTCACCCTCCAGCAATTCCCATCTGCCTCTCCCCTATCTCCTCCTCCCACCTCTTCTTCCCTCTGGTAATCATTAAATTTCTCCACTAAGTCCAAGATTTATTTCTGCTCTCTTTTCCTTGAGTATATATTTTTGGTTTTATAGTTTACAGATGAGTGAAACTATCCAATATCTGTCTTTCACTTTCTTGCTTATTTCACTTAAAACAATCACTACAGATCCATTCACTTAGTGCCAACAGGCACTCTTTCTTCTTAACAGTCCTGTAGTATTCTATTGAGTATGTATTCCACGACTTCTTTATCCATTTGTTGATGGGTTCTTACATTGATTCCTACACTTGGCCATTATGGACAGTGTTGTTATGAACATACTTGTACATAAGTCTCTTATCCGAATTTTCACATTTTGTGGATAAATACCTAGTAGAGATATTCCTGGATCATGAGAATTCCATCTTCATTTTCTTAAGAACTCTCCATGACAAAGGTAACATATTGGCACTTAAGTTGTTACAAAAAAGATTTACCTGTTCAGGGTATAATATAAAATACAACACTGCTTTCAGGCCAGAGAGGACACTTAATGCCTAGAATCACAGGATTCAGTTTTGTTCTGTGAATAAACCCCAAATATATCAGTATCATGAGTATCTTGTCACTAGACTGATCAAAGTAAAATGAATACATGTAAATTACCGACAGCTATATACCATACATACTTGTGTATGTATTATATTTGTTATGTGTCAATGTTACATATATGTAACAAGGGAGGTTATTACGTATAAAATAATATGTGTAACACATATATATGTGTTAATATAGTTAACACATATTTATATACACACACCACTCTGTGGGAAACTATAGTCAGTGCTTTGGATTTCTGACTTGTCCTCTGATGCTTTCACAGGCAATAAGAATTGTACCACACACCTTCTCCCACATTCACCTCATCCTTACTGTCTTAGACTGAAATCTCTCAAGTGAAGATGAATATTCAGACTCCAATATTCTTTATTCCTTAGCTGCTACCGGCCCATCCACTCAGCAGAAAGAGTGCTACCTGCTTCTCAAGGGTTAACTTAACGACCAGCCTAACATCTTTTCTCTAAAATGAGCCCTGTACACAACAAGCTGAAAATAAAGAGAAAACACACACACATACATATAGCTTAAATCTTAGATGTATAGATTAGGAGGCTATTTTCCTTGACTTGATGTCAGTTTACATGTCCATATATATGCTCAGAAAACTGTGGCTTAATATAGCACAGACATGGACAAAGGCAAGAATGACTTGTAGCTGTAAGTTACAATCACCTTCTACCAAAAGACTAGTTAACAGAAAGAAAATACATACCTATGGAGTTATAATGCAGAACATGTACTATTAATACTTTTCTACTATGTCTGTGTCATGTCATCAAATTCAAAAGGTCTACAAAGGCATTACATTACTCACTCCTTGTTGGATTAAAGAAAAAGGAGGGGTGGGGAGCAAGGGATTGTTAACTGCACAACTTTCCTGTTCTGTACAGTTAATCATCTATATTTACTGAATAAACAAGATGACATGTACTATGACACATAACATGAGAGGAAAGCAAAACAGTCTTAGGTCTCAAGACTTTTCTACTTGCAAATTTGATGACATGGACAGAGGATTAAGAACTCAAAGTCATCCTTCTGATTTAGCCTGTATCTTCTCACATAACTATACTGATTTCGGCAAATTGTTAGTCATAAATGAAAGGTCAACAAACTTTCTGTTGCTGAAAATTCATGATGCTGGAAAAGAGTGATTTTATTTGTCAGCAAATCAAAAGACATGAACTGCACACATTCAGAAACCTTGGATTGTAAAAAAGAGACTTGGATATAAACAATTATTGAGGCAAGAGAAAGTGTTCTGATATTAAACAGAGAAAAAAATGTGAGTGTTGGGAGTGGGGAGGGTCAGCAGTGGAGGGCTAAGGAAAGAAAACCAAAAAAATGACTCCAAAGGTGGAAACATACTCTAGCAGATAAATCCCTTAGGTGGTGGGCAGTGAACACAAATTACAATGTCAACATTGTCCATCATGTAGAATATAAATAAGTAATGCCGAAGCTAATTAAAAATAGGCCATTTTGGGAGAAGAATAAATATATAGGTTAAAAGATGAATGGGGCCTCCCTGGTGGCGCAGTGGGTTAAAGCACAGCACTAAGAAGCTTAAGCCAC
>NW_004567121.1:15805773-15813795 GCF_000260355.1 Condylura cristata
CCTCCACATCTCTGGTCTGTACCCCAGTTCCATATGAATAAATAAATCTTAAAAAAAAATGCAAAAAATAATAGAACATAAGTTCTATAAATAGGGTCCATACCAATAGTACAGAATTGTATATATTCTTCTGTGGGAGATGAGTGGCTTGGAAGCAGTACCATCTACTGCTGTGTAGCCCTCTCCAATATTCAGATGAGATGCCTGTGGCTACTGAACACTTGAAAGGTAGCTAGTAAACTAAGCCACTGAATTTTTAACATATTTATTCAAATTTTTAAAATTTAAACTTAAATTTAAAAAGCCATGGGGTTAAAAAGCTATAATAGTATATAGTCTATCTTAGGACTTAAAGTTCTTGTACAGATGTGCTTTAATATGTGACCTAGGTTTCAAACTCCAGGGTTATTAATTAACATTTACTGCCCATACTAGCGTGGGACCTTACAGCAACTGGAATGTCAAGCTCTTCATTCAAAATTTGTGAACAGGGCCTCCCTGGTGGGTGGGGTGAGAGGTAGTGAGAGTGTGGATAAGGATGTAGGAGAAGAGGCCTAATTGCAGAATAAGCTCATTGGTACAGTAAGACAAGGAGGCAGGCATGAGAAATAGAGAAACACAAGACAACTGTGCCCAGATTGAGAGTTACTATTTTTTTAAGGATTTATTTATTTATGCGTACAGAACTGGGGTACAGGCCAGAGGTGTGGAAGCAGGGGTGATTCACCAGAGACAGAGCAGGGGGCAGAACAGGCAGAGTGACAAAATACACTGGTGAGGGAAGCAGCAGGTGAGGCAGGAGAGGTCTGCTGCACCATTTGGGTCACCTCGCTGGCTTGTGCTGCATTGGCTGCGGACAGCTTCACAGGGCTGTGCCTTAACCCACTGCTCCACCCGGGAGGACCAAGAGTTAGTGTTTTAATGACAGTAAATGGCAGTTTCAATTTTGACTTTCAAATTGCTCTCCCAGCTTGCTTTCCTTTATTGTATCCTTCACAGCGCCACCTCCACTCCCAATCAGAATGAAAGTTTCTAAAGCCCAAATTCAATCCTGTCATCTTCATTAACTCCTGCTTATGCTGTTTCTTCTGACAAGAGCATGACTGCACCATACCTCCAGGTACTAGTACACCCTTCCCAGTCTCGGACCTCCCCCAGGTCCACTCAAAACCTCCAGGATGCTCCCGATATATTTAAACTGACTCTTGTTTTTCTCTGCCTGTCTCTCTCTCTCTCCATAGCAACAAAAGTTACTGTTAGGCAGGACAGTATTTCATGTGACATAGATGTTCCCAAACATTGAGAAGGTTACCCCAAAACGGAAAGACTGGAAGCACACTTGCCGCCCTAGGAATACAGGATAGCCTAGTCTCGGAAAAGAGATCTCTTTACCTTTTGAGTCTGACCAAAAACTAATATATTTTTCAAATGGGACATTACTAATAACCTAAAGAAAACTGAAGAAATGAGAAACATCAGGAGTTAAGTAAAAAAAAGTTCCACCCATAGGTTTGACAGTCCCAGGTCTCCTACCACTTCTCAAGCTCCAGTGGGGGGCCAACTGCACCCCATTTGGCTGACTTGGAGCCTCTTTAAGAAAGGAACTGGAGTCTGTGTCCCATAAATCAGTTCAAGCAAGAATATAAACAATGTAATAGCAGAAACTCATGTCTAGTTGACGTTAGTCTACGAACAAAAATCTCACTCACCTGGTACCTACAGTTAAATGATGCTGTTTTCTTAAGAAGAATAAAGAAACATTTCCTCAGCTATTCTTCAGTGTTCAACAAAATACATATGTGAAAAAAGGGAGCTAGTAGTCTACAGAGCACAAATATTGAGACAGAACAGTAAGTACTCAAATATCAAGGCAAGGAGTTAAGATGTTTTTAAATAAAATGAAACACTCTAGGATGAAATTAAAATGGTATGTTATAAATTCTGTGTCAAAATCTACTTGTAATATAACCTTTCATTTTTTTTGTTATAAAATGAACAGTTTCAAAAAGTTGAATTTTCCAGATATATAAAATATCACCATAAACACTAAAGCTTTATTTCTATTTTTTATGAAAATCTACCATGTCATGAGACTATAATTTGTCCATTTTTTTGATGTTTAAGTCATAGTTAAGCTATATACTACATTATTGTTGACAGTTACATAGTCCTAAGAGATTACATAAGGTTTACTGAAGACTCCAAAAACAGAGATGGGAAACTATGAACTTCTGTTCAAATCTGGCTCTTTCTACTAGGAAAGTCAGCTGTGCTCACCACTATACCACCAACATCCTTTCTACTATGATGTAACTCTTGTGATAAGAATTATTTTTTACATATTTTTTAAAAGATTTTATTTATTTATGCATAGAGAACTGTAGTACCAGCCAGAGGTAAGGGCAGTGAGAGGATTCACCAGAGACAGAGTGGGGAGCAGAGCAGGCAGATCCATGAAGTACACTGCTGAGGGGAGCAGCAGGCGGGTCAGGAGAGGTCTGCCGCGCCATGTAGTCACTGCAGGGCCAGGATCAAACTCGCACTGAAGCAGCTGCAGCTCCCTTGCAGTGCTGCGCTTTAACCCACTGCACCACCAGGGAGGGCCCAATTTTTTATTTAAAGATATATTAAAAATTAATAACAAGAATATGTAGTAAAGACAGGTAGGTGGTCTTCAGAGACTAAAATATTTACTACCTAAACCTTGACAGCAAAGTTTGCCAACTCCTACCCAAAATTTACCCAACCTAGCTGGCCTTCCAAGCTATTTAAGCCTCTCCCTTTCCTCTGTCTAAGGAGGGAGAGGCTCTGGAGTGTGAACTTTGCTTGAGTCCTGAATTAACCAGATGTTATCTGTGTAACTCTGGGCTCTAAATTAATCCCTCTGGGCCTTTGTTTAATCATTAGTAAAATGGCAATAAATATAACAACTTCACACGATTTCTAAGAAAATGACTGAGGCACTACGGTACACATGCAATACATAAAAGCCATTATTGTATAGGATCATGCTTTATTGTAAAAGACTACATCCCAACAGATATCAACTTTTTAAACTGAATGAAGAAGACAGAATCCAAATAATTTTGTTATAAATTTTCCTTCAAAGGTCCTTCTGTTATCTAAACTAAAACATCATGAACTTTCTTTAACCTTAATATTAAACATTTTCAGTTCTTGAGTAGTAAATTTGACTAAAAGCTCAAGACATACCAAATAATAGTCATGACAGTCAAGCAACTTCTGAATGCAGAAACATGGTGATTAAGTCACTACTGGAAAGCCAGAGTCTATTTTTGATTCACTTGGATCACCTTTATTTCATTATACATTTTATAACATCAAAGCAAAACATGGCATAATTTCAGGCACTGAATCATCATCAAACTGAGTTGCAATTAAGGATAAGAACATCATTAAGTTTTAGGTAATGCTTGCAATTGTAAGTAAGCAGTGCCTTTCTATTCTTCTGGAAAATGTCATTTAGGAGGTTTCAACTATTCTCCTATACCTAGACTGTAAGTGCCATGCTTGAATTTTTTTTGGATGCATGCCCAACAATAAATGATCCACAATGATCTGAGGACAGCACTCCCATCCAAGAACTTAATCAGATTAATGATGTATTTGTTTTATAAAAATGAAGTACATTAAGCCTGAGAATACCTAATTTACATACTAAATGGTTGCTAGGGACCAAAAATACTAGTGGTTTTTATAAAACTGAGGTTACAAAATTGTCTATTGTCTTAAAATCTGTTAGTAAATAGCAGTGAAATGCAAAATAATAAACACATGTTAATCAGTAGCATTTATGTATGGAAATTCATGAGCTAGGGTACAGTTGTTCAAAAGAAACTAACGATGTTCATATGCCGAAATATACAAGTCCCAGAGAAAACAGGATACCATTATGTGAAGTTGGAAATAACAAACTTACTAATTGATTTGACCTCAAATTGTGATTAACATTCTACTCTAATTTTTTCATTTGAGGCCCTAGTTTAATATATGCAAACATAAACAGTAAATTAGCAGTGTAGGTTTCTGCCATTTTGGTTGGAAACCTATTAGCAACCTTTATCTAAAAAGGGGAGGAGAGCTTTTACAAAATAGCTGACTGTCATCAAATCTTTACAGGAGGAACATTAACAGCATCTCTTAATGTCCACTGATGGTCCTCTGCCGTATTGCCTGTCTCTGTTTCTCCCTCTCTCACTTTAGCTCACACACACAACTTTATTCACTCAACAAGGTTGTGTGTATTGAGCTTAGGGAGATAAAATTAGTAAGACAGTGACTATCCTACTTGTCAAGAAGACTGTTGGGTAAGCGGATAATTAGAAAAGGACAAATGTTACTTCAATGAAGGCTTTGGGGTTCAGGGCAGATTGCCCCAAAATATGCCCATTTGATACACTGGGTGGTTTCAAATCAAAGTTTTTTGAGAAATCACCAATACCAAAGGCCACTGCCTCCCTAAAACTCCTGAGTATCCTCCTTGTACCAGGACATACAGACACATTCTTATGGCCAGAGATGGAGAATTTAATTGAGAAGGCTGTGTAACAAATTCTGCTTAATTCCTTGCTAATTAGTATTCAAGCGTAATATCTCTTTGCTTTGTCAGTTTTTCACTAAATTACAGTTTGTCTGTCTAAAAGATATATGAAGTGACTGCTTTGGTGATTTCGTACATCCCATATCTATGAGGCCTCCATACATATGAAATTAAATTTGTTTATTTTCTCCTGCCTATTGTCTTGTGTCAACACAATTTTTAAGACCAGCCAAAACTAAGAAGGACAAGAAAAGTCCCCCCCTTCCCTTTCTGTATAAGCAGAGAGCTCTGAGCATAAAAAGGAGACATGGAAGAAACAGTCAGACACTGTGCCCTTAGAAGAAGAAATAACATGTGCCAGGAACTGAGAGTAGATATGGGGGTAGTTAGTGAAATCTAAAGGCCTGTGTGGATATTTATATATTTTTCTAGCTCAAAAATTTTTTTTTGAAATTTTCTTTAAATCAAGCAACACAAAAATTAAAGCTACCTCAAATTAAGACATTTTTATACAATAGCTTAATTTTAATGACTTGCATTTATATTCAATAAATACTAGATAAAGATAGGATGCTAAAAATATTAATTAAAGAATTAAACCTGACTGAAAACTTAATTTGTTTTTTTTATGGATGATGCAAATTTCATTTTTGAGAAAATTTAGAACTAGGCAATAGCTAATACTTTTCAACCCTTTTCAACCCTCAAGATAAAATTCAATCTGGTTGTACACAACTTCATTAACCCCTTAGGGGAAAAAAATAACTCTTGATTTCAAACAAATGGATGAAAAACCTAATTTTATTAATCATGAAACTTTAGATTTAAAAGTAAATTAAACTCAGATTCAAATAGCAATATTTATATACCTTAAAATATCTATATATGCAACAAAAAAATTTTGGATCCCTCTAGACAAAACTGGAATGAATATAAATACATCAAATAGAAATAATTTTATTTTTTTAAATGGTAAACGTTAGCATAAGAATGATAGAAGAAACAGGGATTTGAAGGCATCAGATCATTTGAAAGTTTAAATAAAACATTTATAGAAACAGGAGCTAGAGAATCAGGAATTAAATTATCACACATAATTAGATCACCATCAAAGTAACAGACAGCATTTATCTAACACTTATCTGGGCCCTTGGTCTTACTGTGGTCAAGTGCTTACATTTTGTTGGGTGTTTGAAATGCTGGTCAGTCGACTTATAGCCGTCTGAGAGCCTGCTACCCATGTGCCATGATCCAAACTTTATTTGAAGTAAAAAGGATCTTCCTTATGGCAACTGGGCTTCTGTCTCCATGAAAGATTTTCCTGGTCCCGACACAATTGAACATATGATCCATTTACCTTCAGTATTCATACATGTACCGTCTTAGTACTGACTTGGATTTTTCACTTACACGTTTACTGGACTCATGGACATAAGTTGCTCAGCTCATCCCTTTTATGGTAAAGAGATTATTATGTATCCACTCACTATCCTAAATAAGAACAGTAGATCTAGTTAAATAAGTTTGCAGAAAGGGAAGGAGGCAGGACATCATTCTCAAGGACCTGACCACCTGCTTCACCAAAAAATAAAATAACTAAAGGAAACACAAGAACTGAACACAATTTAAATAAAAGAAACACTGCAAGGTGAGTGATAGACAAATAATGTAGAATTGCCTGTGTATCATAACCTTTTTAAAAAGTAGTCCATGTCAATTTGCCATGACTGCAATCATGGTCACAGAGAGTAAATACATATCATTCTAGGACTTGGCAAATTCCCGGGAACTTAATGTTTCCTGACAATAATTCTGATAGAGAATAAAAATATCAAACATATCAAAGATGGAGCCTGAGTGGCACAAGGAAGCTGATGACTCAGAGGAGCCTGGAAAGGTTTAGTCAGTTGATGAGGACTATGTATATTAGACTGCCCATGGGAACATTATTTTAGATGAAAAACAAACCTCAGTCATTTGTTCTAAGATGTGTTAATGTTGAAAGATAAAGGTTTGTTACTTGTAGAAGCAACAAATTCCTACAGAAGGGGAAACCTATTGCTGAGCCATCTGTTATGCAGGATACGCATAGTAAATTCAACAGACGGTGTACCCCTGTGCTTCCTATAAGCAGATGGGTTTTTTTTTCTTTTTTAAGTCTAAAATCTCCTATCAATGGAGACTGCAATCAACACCAAAAGAAAAAAAGAGAAAAAGGGAAAAAAAATCCCTCACAACCACGCAGCCCACAGTTGAATACTTGGTTTCTTTTCATTCAGCAAACACATAATAAAGATGGTACTGCAAACAAACCGGAGACTGCCATCCTTCTGTTACCATGAGAGCAACATCTTTTCTCTGTGAAACATGTGGGAGACAAAGGAAGACTATTCAGTTGAACTGGTTAAACATCTTTTGTACCTGGAATGTTGATGATATATCTAGTTGGCAGGCAGAAGCAGCATGGCCAATAAATAGCTCACCTACTTCATTTATTTACAAAACACACACGCACCACACACAGAACCACTGCACAAATGAAGCATTCAGTATGTAAAAGGACCTGGCAGCAAAGTATTTGATTCTGAGATCGTGCCCTTAAATTTATGAGAACAGAACACTTTCAAATGGAAGACAGATACCTGGAAACTTAAAATAAAAAGCGTCTACAAAAAAGCATCTACATAACTATATTCAACCATGTTTTCAAAAATTAATGAAATAGTAGCAGTGATGCAATTAGCGAGTCATTCATGTGACATTCATATGCACAATAGATATTATGGGGTGAAAGATTTGGGGTCAGCAAACAGAAATTATTTTATACCAAACAAAGACAAAAATGAAACTGAAGACTACTGATGTCTACTTAACTTGAATATAGGGTATGAATTCTCAGAATGTCAAACACTGCTGTTTTCCTCATAAGACACATTCTGGCTATGAAGCATCTTTAACTACTCAAGCTTATGAAGTCTAAAAAGACCCCTAAACACTTTTAATGTCATTAAAAACTTTGATTTGAAAAAAAAATCACATTAAAAATTTACAAACTCACCATATTTATCACTTACAAGTTTAATTAAAATGTCCCAGACTATAGAGAATCTTAACAGGGTCCAAAAAAAAAAAAAAAAAGAAAAGAAAAGAGAACACTTGCAGGTTACTGATAGATCTAAGGCATACAGCAGGCAGGGAGGAGTGAGATGTGTCAAAAAGGACTGGATGGAGCACAAGGGTCTACAGTGATGGTTCATGGATGAGGTGGTGATGGGAGATTTATGGGGCCTCCCCAGGAGCAGAGAAATCAACTATTGTACAAAAATAAACAACAGTGTAAGAAAACAAAAAATATATATATATATATATATATATATATATATATATATATATATATTGGGTCACAGTAGTAGCAGTGGAGGCAGTGAGATGTACTTGGATTCTGACAGATTAGCTGTTAC
>NW_004567121.1:15813895-15826048 GCF_000260355.1 Condylura cristata
TAAGGTGTTGTGTTTTTTTTTTAAACTGTCCTCACAGCACCAAGAAGATAAAGCCACTTCAGCATGAGTTCGATCCCTACCCGGGAGATGATCTACATGGCACGGCAGACCTCTCCTGACCCGCCCGCTGCTCCCCTCAGCAGTGTACTTCAACAATCTGCCTGTTTTCTCCCCACTCTATATCTGGTGAATCCTCTTACTGCCCCTGCACCTCTGGCTTGTAACCCAGTTCTGTATGAATAAATAAATCTTTAAAAAAAAAAAAACAAACAAAACTGTCCTAATTTCTATTACATTGGGTGTGAATGTCCAGACCTTGGATTACATGAATCAATTACTTGTTTGGAATCAGTTATATACATTAATGAGGTGGCATATGAGTAAGTACTTTTTCATTGGGGCAACACTGGTTTACCCCACCACACCCATCACAAGACATCCTCAATCCTCTATCACAGAACTTTGGGGGCCCCCTTTGTTCCATTCTCACCCATCCCTTTCCCTCTGATGGTCTCAGATCTACAGTTTTATTTCTAGGGTTTATTTTGTGTTAGTTTTGTCATCTCATTTGTTTCCTTTATCTATAGTCCACCTATCAGTGAAATTATCTGATATTTGTCTTTCTTCTAATTTATTTCACTTAGTATAATCCCCTCAGGTCCATCTATGTTGTCACAAATGGCAAGAGTTCATTTTCTTTTTAATAGGAAATACCTTTTTGAGGTTTAATGATTACTATGTCATACTTCAACACAGCTAACATTTACTGGGCATTTATCATATGCCTGCTATTAAAAGCACTTTCCCTGTACAACATGCTCTCCCTGATGGAGTGACCATCGGAACCTGAGTGCTGTTGAAACAGGAGATGCTTTTGTATTTTCCTATCTTTTCTCCCTCTGGGGGGGTGGGGGTGGGGCTTTCAGATTGTTTTTAGATGAAGGAATGAATTTGAAATATGGGTTGTGAGATCTTTGTTCTAGACAACGTGAACTTAGAGATTAATGACAAACCGCCTAGCTCTTCTTATACGGTCTCTGGAACTCTGCCACCAAAAAAGGTCTTCTCACATGTGTTCACTTGACCAACCAGGAAATTTGAGTTCTTCTTCAAGAGACTCAAGTTGGTATCCCTACCCAAAAGCTATGCAACTAACTTTGAAGGAAGGTAGAATATGTTTTAGCTTGGTAATGCAGAGGTAGTTTCAGAAAAAAACAAGTGATTTTTAATATCTAATGATGGGTAATTATCATATATTGATTAGTTGATTCAAACTAATATTTTCTGATATATATCATATTCCAGATACAGATTAGGATGGTTAAGTCTGAAATAGCCTTTACTGGACTTGAATCTTCTTAGGTCTCTAGCATACTTCTCGGTTATTACCATGGTAGAGCTATTTATGACTTACTGGTTTGGGTTTTTTTGTTTGTTTGTTTGTTTTTCAATTTTTTTTCAAAGATTTATTTATTTATTTATTCATCCAAGAGCTGGGGTACAGGCCAAAGGAGCAGGGGGTTGGTTGTGTGTGTGAGCAGATACATCAGAGACAGAGTGTTGAGTAGAACAGGCAGGTAGATCTACTGAAAAACGCTGCTGAGGGGAGCAGCAGGAGAGGCGAGGAGGCCTGCTATTCCATGTGGGTCACCTCCCTAGCTAGGGATCAAAATTGTGCTGCAGTGGCTGCTGATAGCTTCATAGTGCTGAAACTTAACCCTTGTGCTAGGAGGGAGGGCCTGGGTTTTTTTATTTGTTTATGTTTTTAAGTGACATCAATGGAAATGAAAAAGGAATGTGTAAGACAAAACAAATCTACCAGATTTAGGTGAACTTATCATAATTAGGTGTATTCTCATTAAATAGGTTTAAACAAGAGTTTGAAACAGATAAATCTATGCTGTGTGTGTGTGTGTGTGTGTGTGTGTGTGTGTGTGTGTATACATTAAGACAAGGTCTCTAAACAAATCACAAAGGGAGAAAGTCCTCCAAAAAGTGAAAGCTCTGTTTTTGGGAAATGTGACTTGAATGTTTGAGATTCCCATGCGGCAGGCTCAAGTCAAAGTATTCCTTCTAGAATAAAAGTACTCTTGGTGGAACCCTTGGAATAGCCTACCTTGCAGTCTATGATACTACAAAAGAATCTACTCAAACATATGATCTCCATCAAATGTGAAGTTAGGGCCTGGAATCACACCTTTCATTTTCTTTTTTTCTCCTTTAGCAGCCCTGAAGAGTTTTCACCAAATTGCAAACTGGAGTCAGGTAATAATGTTTGTTTCTGAGCTTTCAGAGGAAGCTGTTTATTTTAGTAGGCAATTTTCATGTGTGATGAAGTGAAATGTTGAGAAGGCAGCCTCTCATCAGTGGACAAACAATGCCTAAGAATTTAGCTAATGGCCCCCCTTCAGTGCAGAGAATAGATGGCAACAATCGTACTTGCAGACTAGACCCAGAGAGGCTTGTTTGGCTGCTAGGTGTTAATGCAAATTTGTTCTTCAGCTCATTCAACCCTGGGGCTCCCATCCTTTGATTTAATTAAATGTAATTGGTTACATTGCTCCTCCCAGGCCCCTGAGGTGTTTTTGTTTATTGCTTACTCTTTGCAATAAAGCTTCAATTCATGGCACAAAATGCTGGATAAATAAGAGTCTTTTTCTCCTATGTTGGATTTGCAGGGAGATTATTCCCTTCAAATAGTTTGGCTTTACTGTTAAAAGTAAATGACCAGTGAAATAAACTCATTGGGTGGCAAAAGTAGCATATCTAGTAGCAAGGAATTAAGTAGGGTAAATTGCATGAGATTAGGAAAAGATATGAAGTTGTGATGTTAAATTAGTAGAAATCTAAGAGATATCAACACTGTAAGTAAGACTTTAATAAGTAAGATTATCAGCACTGCAGCACATTATTTTTTAAAACTTTCTTTAAAATGCCAGCTATGAGATAATCAGTAAATTCATTTTTTTTTTTTTGAGTTGTGCAGGATTCTCTTACTCATAAATATGCAAGTGGCATTGTTGGGGACAAAAGCAAGGATGATACTGACTTAAATTAGGTCAGCATAATTAACCTACTCCTTTTTAATGAAATATTTTTCTCCTTCTGCGTAAGGTTTTATTTTGGGTTTTTTATTCTAACCTAAAGATACTGTATTATTATTTTAAATACTATTTGTTAGAGTAAAGTGATATTTTTCCCTTTAAAGTTATTATTTTAATTTGAGAAGTCAAATATATTAACTCCTGAGGAAAAGCTCAGAAACTTTAAGAAACAGAAAAACACCCTCAGCACTCTCCAATTCAACTTTAAGTACCAAACCATGTAAGTGACTTTCCCCTTTTTGTTCTTATCAGTTGGATAAAATGGCCTGCCAGAAACTGGTAGTTATTATAGTGTTGCCTGGTTAGTCCCTTTATTGCTTTTTTCTTTTTGTGGTCTTTATATTTTCCTTTCTTACTGTAGAAGTAGAAGATACTGCACCAATGACATTTTCATTATTGCCATAGGCTTTCTAAATCTTGCTGTGTCAGAAGCCAACCGCATATCTCTTCTGATGGGAAAAATGAAAAATCCATGATAAGAACACAGGTATTCTCAGTGCAATATAAAGCTTCAATTCCTCACAATAGGATTGTTTCGCAGGAATTTTTTTCCAGGTTCCTCTTATATTCTATTGCTAAGGTGCAGGGGTTTCAGGCTTATCACATCCTATCAGAAAGCTAAGCCTTTCTTCCAGGAGATACCCCTAATGAAGACCAAGCGGTAATTATATTAGTGAACTAGAAAACACTCACCTTGGGAGACGGAGAACTGGCCTCAGAGGATAGCTCAGTTAAGTGTTGAGAGAAAAAAATGGAGTACCGTTATCGTGTTATTGAACTGTCAAAGGCTCCATGGTTGACTTTCAGAGAGCTTTAGTTAGTTTACAGCAGCCCCATGTCGGCAGAAAGCCAACTGTGGTCCAAAATCCAAAAACTGAATGGAAAATGCAGGCTGTCTTTGTCAGCTGGGTTCAGGATGATTTAAATTCTGGCTTCGCTTACATGAAGGAGTCACAGTCTAAAATAACTTAAGGGCAAATAAAAATGTTTAACATAGTATAATGTGGTTGAATCTGAAAGATTCTTTTGTAAATGGAACTCTAATGTCATAGACAGAAGGGAGGGAAATGTTCCACCGTCTTTCATCTAAACCAGGTACTCTTCTCTAGTACTTGAGTAATCTTCCTCCTTGTGCGCAGGTAGTAATAAGCCCATTGCCTGCTCCCTGGCTGTGACTCTCCTGAATCCACAGCTTTGATTGGAAACTCTCAACCCCTGACTGGTCTTGGGAGCACTGATTACAGGGGCACCCCACACAGTTCCCTCGTAAACATTTGGCAGATCAGGAAGTGCTGAAAAGCGATGCCCCTGGCTCTGAAAGAGGGGAACTGGTGGGAGAAGAAATAGAACATTTTCCCTCTTGCAGCTGTCAGGGAGTGATTATGTCAAATGGGTTTTCAAGGAGCCACA
Organism: Condylura cristata; assembly: GCF_000260355.1. Classification (NCBI taxonomy): domain Eukaryota; kingdom Metazoa; phylum Chordata; class Mammalia; order Eulipotyphla; family Talpidae; genus Condylura; species Condylura cristata. The sequence goes on from NW_004567121.1 coordinate 15,818,410, forward strand.
GAGTAATTACAGGGTAACTTCTTGACATTATTTTCCAATGTTTGACTCAGCAGATGATGATGATTAATTGATGTGTATTATTTTATGACTCTCTGAAACTTTGATTCTTTAGACAGAGGTCAGACTAAATCTTCATTTAGACTTACATACTAAATTTATCTTATATTTTAACATGTTAATTCTTTCTCTATAATAGAGTCAGATAATATCCTTAAACTAATCTTCCAATGGCTGACAGGGACCATGTTTGGGAAGTCCTTTTCACTTTTTTTTTTTTTAATCAAATCATGTGCTTTTCAAAGTTCCATTTTATTCTTTTACTGAGATTTCACTATTATCGTGGTTTTCGGGGACTACTGTGAGAGTTAAAAGAGTAAAACTCCTCAGGTACAGGGGTGGTTACGGATGGATTCCCTGTCCCACCCTCATAAAGGGTGGAGCTGAGCAGGGAGAAGCCAGAGGAGGCTGGGAGAAGAAAGGAAGGGGATCAGGAAGCCCTGAAGGAGGGTACTGGAGCAGAGAGGCTTGCGGAGAAGCTGAGCTTGCTTCTCAGCCGTGGCCTTGGACCAGGGACCAGGGACTTGGGGTAACATGAAAGGAGACACTCAAGGAGTCAGAGATGTGGTGAGAGATCTGGAGGGAGGCTGACAGTGGCAGCCTTTATCTTGACTCTGGTCTTGATTTTGCTCTTTTCAGACTTGCCTGGCTCTTTCTGTCCCTCTCCCATGGTTCCCCACCAGAGGGTGCCTTAGACTTGAGGCAAGCTTTTGCGCTTCAGTGGCCCAAACTATTTGGCCGGGCTTTTACCCAAAAGAGGACAGATAACTTTGGGTGCTTAACTGGAAACTATTTTGAACTAAATATTCCTTTTCTTCTACTTATTGGACACTAGTGGTTCAAAGTTCATATCTATTGAAGAAAGTCAATACACTAGAATGTTTTCTCTTGATGTGGTGATGGCAGAAACAGACAGGTCTGGGGGTCCCACGCCCCTCAGTTTGTCCTGTAATATTTTGAGATCCTTGAAAGTCTGTAACAGTTACATCCTCACTCATAGCACATGATAAACCTGCCCTCTGGAGTTGCATCCCCCTTAAGTGAGCTCCCCGATAGATTAACAAATTCCTGTTTGTACCAAAATTCACATTTTTATTTTACTTACAGTCAAACAACTCCTCCATTTATTTTACTTACAAACAACTCCTCTGTTGAGTACACTTTTCCCCTACCATTTATGTTGAGTTGCTTTTGCCTTACCGAGTTTTACTTTTTACAAACATTATTTTCAGAAATGTTTTAGAATTGGCATCATTTCTAATTATTCCTATAAAGAAAACTACTTGATAAAGTGATTCCCACTTTTTTTTTTTAAGTTGTGAACAAAGCTATTAAGTTTTTTGCTTCATGAATTCAATCCTAGCTTGAAGCGGAGAGAGAATTAAATCAGGCTGACAGTCTCCATTTTATACATATGGCTTTTGATTTAACAGTTCTCTTGTCTTTTAAAAAAACGTTAACATCATTTACTCATTGTATATTACCAAAAAAAAGAAAAAAAAAGAATAATTGAGGGGTCAATCTTATAAATCTGAAAATTTTCTTAAAGGATATATGAATGTAAAATTGAGTCACTGCCTTTTCTGTAATCAAAATAGGTCATATCAAATGTCATTGTTTTTTGATTGCTCTATTAACTATCAAAGAGCCAGTAATGACCTCATCTTTATATCTATGATAATTTGCAATTGCTGCTCACTTCTTTTAGTCATGATATTCTTCTCTCACAATGTACGTAATTCATCCCCCAGCAAAATGGGTGTTGTAACAATGGCTAATAGATACTAGATAGGCAAATCATTAGTCTCAGGTAGATTTGAAATACTGCTGACTTTGGTAAGTTGAAACTGTATACATTTTAAAACCTGGCCATAGTTAAATAGGTTTTTCTTTTATTTTTAATTCTTCTTTATCTCTAAACTAACATGAGTGAATTTTTATAAAAATACAGATATCATTTTTTAAATCAACTTTATATTGAATACTCTCTAATGAGACCAGGAACACAGGCCTATATAATGCTGGTGATATCACCTAATGTTATTATTTTCACTGTTTCTCTTTAAAGAGAACTGAAGAAGGGGGACAATCCTTGTCCTTATCAGGTAGCCTCCTTCTTTCCCTTTATTGTGTGGTTTTGAACTTTATCATTATACTGGGAGCCTCTGCAGGAAGAGGAAATAAATCAGTCTGAAGCTGAGCATATCATTATATATCCTCCAAGTTGGGTTTACTCCTACAAAAATGCCATTAAAAGCAGGACAGCCAGTAAGAAGAAATACCATTCCTCTTGAAGAATCCTTTAAAATACTTTTATGAAAGTTTTACTACTATTGCAGGTTGGGAACATAGCATAAACCTGAGAAGGAAAGAAAAAGTTGAGACTAACGTATATGGACACTTGGGGTGCCACACCTTATTGATTCTTAATGAAGATCCCACTTTATAGTGGCAAGAATAAAGTGGAGGATGATAGCCCAGGAAATTCACTGAACCTATGTAAATCTTCATCAAAAAAGCAGTCCATTTGGTCAAACTGAAGACTCTGCTAATGTGTCAGCTTGGAGACCACACGTTGAGAGAGTAAAATAATAAACTACAGTATAAATTTATGTTCCAAATCAATGACTAATCTATGGTACTTGCCTCTGCCATGAGCAATATACCAGAAGTCAAGGAACCAAGAGAAAGAGTATCTCCCACAATATACTGAAAGACCTCCAAAATTCCAAAGACTGAAAAAACTTGCATGTACTTCCTTCCACTCACTTCATATACCTTGGTGCTCTCCTCAATGGGCTCTTCCAATCCGGACTTCAATATTGACCAGTAAACAAAGACCAGATATCAGTGACAAATTATTTGCAGCCCGATGGCAAAAGTAGCGTCAAGAATCCAGTGGAGGTAGCAGTATCATGTGTCTAAAAGCAGCATCCAAGCTGGCCTGATCCTGAAGATCTGAACTGCACAAAGGCTCCTGGGCCCAGTCTGACTGTCTCCTCTTCATTTCCCAGCGTCTGCACAGTAAGTTGTATTCCTACTCAAGTTAGCCAGCATCAGCTTCCACTATTTGGCAACCAATACTTTAATACAGAATGGAAATGATGAAAACCCAGGAAGTTGAAAAGATTGCTAAATAGTTGAAATGTCTTTACTCATAATCATTTTAAAAATTGTACCTGAGTCATGTGTCTTAAGCTTTCTCTGTTTTTGATTTAGGGGGGAAAAACTGCTTTTGAAACAAAGAAAATAGTGTTTCACCTGAGTAATTAAGAAGCCTATAAGCCTGTTATGGATATTAAACTAGCAAACTTTAATTATAAAAAGAAAGATAGTGTTTTACTCATCTATAACCTCCTGGATCAGTTTTGCAATCATTTTTATTTTGTATTACTATTGTGAGCAGCAAGGCAATGAATTTGCTGTCAGTCTCAGAAAGGCTGCTAGTTGGCTTATAACTTGCTTTTAGCCTACTTGACCTGTGTCAGGCTTCTAACCTACAAGCCTGTAAGCTAAAAAATAAGAAATGTATGCTGTTTGAACCTCCTAATTTGTAACAGTTTGTTAGGACAGCAACAGAAATTTCATACAAAATTTCCATGCTTAAAATATGAAAAGGAAAATCTAACTGTCCCTTATTTAGGGAATCTAATAAATTAAAAAATAGTATAGTACTGTAGTCATTAAAAAGATAATTACAGTTTAATGGTTGATATGGTGAGACCATAAATATTTACTGTCAAGTTAAAGAAAGATCAGTAAGGATAATATATGTACAACTTGATTCAAATGTATGTTTTAAAATTTATGATTATACGTGCATTTAAAAGTCTAGAAAGAAACCCATTAAACATGCATGTTGATACTCCCACAGAATCAAGAGGAGTTTCACATTTTTATATTGCTGGATATTTTTTCACTAAGAATATATTATACAGGAAAACAATAAATGCATTTAATTTCTATTTCTATTTTATTTTCTTAAAGATTTATTTATGCATATATGGTGCACGCCAGAGCTTTTGGGCAGGGTGGTAGGGGAGATGATTCACCAGAGACAGAGGTGGAGAACAGAACAAGTGAATTTTACTGAAATATACTGCTGAGGGGAGCACAGGAGAGGTCTGCCACACCATATGGGTCTCCTCTCTGGCCAAGGGTTGAACTTGTACTGCAGTGACTGTAGATAACTTCATAGTGCTAAGCTTTAACCTGTTGCTCCACCAGGGAGGGCCTGTATTTAATTTTTAAACAGAAAATTAAATGCAGTCAATTTTAACCATGTATAATTTTTCTATAATCTTTCTGGAATTTAAATGTAAATCACTGGGTATACCATTTCTAAATCTTACCCAGATATAGTAATATCTCAAATCTAAAGGAATTGATTCAATATGCTCTCTGATTACACTGGACCACTTACATGTAGTTTTGTTTAGATGGGTATTTTTTTTTAAAGATTCATTAATTTATGCATACAAGAGCTGTGGTGCAGGCCAGAGGTGCTGGGAATGAGAGGGTCACCAGAGACAAAGTAGGGAGTATAACAGGTGGACTGACGGAAATACAATGCTGAAATACAATGCCATCAAGACAGGAGAGGTCTGCTGCACCATGTGGGTCACCTCCCTGGCCAGGGATTGAACTCTGGGCTGCAGTGGCTGCTGATAGCTTCTTGGTGCTGAGATTTAATCCTTGTGCCACCAGGGAGGCCCTAGATGATTTCTTAAATAAAAAAATAAAACCTGCAACACTAATGCGCTGAAACTAAGCTAATAGAGTAATGAAATATTCAATCTCTTAAAATTAAATAACATTTCAATAATGTTAAAATAAAATTAATTCATTAAAATTTAATCAGTTAAAACTGAACATCTGTAAATATTTCAGAGCACATGCTACATTCAAAATAAGTCCAAATATATAATACTCAATCTAATGCTTTAGTTAGGGGGCTCTAAATGCCAAATGTTACAAGATGAAAGTTTATATACTGAATGGACAATTCCACTCACTCAGATTTTAGAAAGATCTCAAAGATAACTAGCAAAGAATAAAGTGCATACAGACACATTCACTAGGAGTAATGACCATTTAAACTTTACTAGTTTGTGGGTAAAACTAAATGATGAAGAAAAGGAAGAAGAAATTTAACAGTTATTACCAGACTTTATGTGAATATTTTTCAGAAATTGTCTTTTTTTCTGTCATTATTCTTTGATACATAACCACTAGATTTTTCTAAAACTTTACATTCAAACATGCACAGAATTGTAGAAAAAGAAAGAAAATGCAATTAAGAATTTATATTAATATGCTAAAAGCAATAATTTACTTATAGGTAATAATTCTAGTTGCCATGACAGGTTTAATGACTATACTAGTTCCAAAAGTAACCAACAATCTCACTTAAGATTTGTTAGCAGGTATTACATCAAATATATACAAATTAAAAGAATAATGTTTCTGTTGGAAAGCAATACAATAAGAGTAGTAAATTTTCCATCTTAAAAGTTATCTAAATTTTTCATTTCACAAGAAGAAGAAAATTGGCAAAATCTGCTTGACTTGACCCAACTCAGGAGAGCTGACTATTCAGCTCTTGTAAAGTTTTTATGTTAACTCATATTATTTGCATTTAAAATAAATGTCCTAGTTACAATAAAATGATTCCTAGTAACATATATCTGGAAATTGAAATATAAAAAATGTGACGTAAACATGAATTTTTTTAAAAGAACAATATTAGGAATAGATTTAACAAAAGATGTACCAAACATCTAAAATCTGCAAAGCTTTGCTGACAGAAATTATGGCATTCCTATGTAAAGAGATAGCTTCATCATATTCATGGGTTGCAGGATGTAATGTTAGGATGTCAACCCCAAATTCATCTATAAATTTAGTGCTGTCCAATCTATCACAATTAAAATTCCAGTAGGTATCTTAGAAGTTGGAAATTTATATGAAAATACAAGGACAGCCCAAACAATTTTAAAAAATAAGAAGAAATGTGGGCAACTTCCATTATCCATTTCCAAACTATGAAGCCACAACAACATGGTCCAAAAGATAGACCAATGAAAGAGATCAGCATGTCAGGAAAGATACACACACACACACACACACACACACACACAGAGTCAGTTGATTTTTTTAAAAAGGATGAAATATAAAGTTAATGAAGAAGGAGAGTCTTTCAATAAATGGTACTAGAATAACTGAATATCATGTCCAGAAACAACAGTAGAAACAAGAGCAAAAAGGAATTTTGACTTCTTTCACATACTATATGCAAATATTAACTCATAATGAGCCAGAGATTAGATAAAACTCTAGGAAAAAACAGAGAAAAAGTTCATTTGCTTGGTAGGAAAACATTTCTTAGATGCACACAGAAGCATGAATCACAGAAAAATAAGTTAATAAACTGGACTATCAAAACTAAAAACTTATGTTCTTTCAGAGAAAATTAAGAAAATAAAAAATGAAAAAACTAACCACCAGTTGGGAGAAAATACTCTCAATACCTACCTGACAGAAGACCTGTATTCAGAATACATAACAGACTCCTAGAACTCATTAGTAAGAAAAAATCAAATTTTTAAATGGGCAAAGATTTGACATTCATTTCACAATCAAAGACATATGAACAGCTGATAAGCCGTGAAAAGATGCTCAACATCACAGTCATCAGGTACACATAGAAAATCATGAAACACCCCATGTATACCACTGAATGGCTAAAAAGACCATTTAGTATTGTCAAATACTAAACACTGACAAGGATAAGAAGCAAAATGGAGCTTTCATACACTGCTAAAGGCAAAGTAAAATTATAAACACAACTACTTTAGAGAACAGCTGGATAATATCTTACAAGTTAAACATGTGCTTGTAAATACCCAGCAATTCCATTCATAGGTATTTACCTCCAGAGACATAAAACAGCTGTCCACACACAAAAACTTGCACATGAATGTTCACAGCTGTTTTATGCAAAAGAGTAAAAACCTGGAAACAAACCAAATAGCCATCAACTGATGAATTAGGTGAATGTTGAGTCTAGTAGAACTATTCTACTAATAAATAAAAAGTAAATGAATAGCAGATCCATCCATAAGATGGGTGAATCACAAAACATACCACATAAAATAAATTGGGGGAAAAATAAGTATTTACAAGACAGCATTTATATCCAACACTGAAAGAGTCTGATATTAGATGCACACAGAAGCATGAATCATAGAAAAATAAGTTAATAAGTGGTTGCCTGGGAGGGGAATTGGGATTAACTGAAAAAGGACACAGGGAACTTTTGGAATGAAGGAAATGTTCAATATCTGGGTGGTGGTAATGATTACAAGAATCAAGTTTTCAAATCTCATCAAACTTTGAAGCATTTTATCGAACTAAATTATATCTCTAAATTGTTTAAAAAATTAAATGAGGAAGAAGGAAAATTAAATCTTGTGCATTACTTTTGAACAACGTTGAATAATTTGTTTAGCTAAAGTACCAAATATGTCTCTCAAAATGGCCACTCAAAAGATACCTATTAACATTTAGGTGTGTGGATAGA
>NW_004567121.1:15826148-15847700 GCF_000260355.1 Condylura cristata
AGATAGATAGATAGATAGATAGATAGATAGATAGATAGATAGATAGATAGATAGATAGATATAAATATATAAGAACCTATTCCTTTTTTCTTTAAATAATAGATGCACTAAACTTTATAAATTAATTTTATTTGGTAAAACATTTAGTCAACTGAAACAATTATTCCATATCTTAAAAGGGTTTTGAATAATACTGGTTCACAGTTAAACTGACACAAGAAGAATCAAACCTACAACCATTTACCAAACTATTATGTACGGCTTAGCCAACATTAGTAGCAATTTCCCTTTAAAAACAATATTTGAATTTAAAACATAACACAGTATTATGAATCACAGCATGATTCAGTGTGTAGGGGTTAGAAATGAAGTACTGAATATACGTATAAGGAGATGCAAAATACTTTGAAAAGGAATACTATGATTTCTAGCACACTTCCCACCCAGGGATTTCAATTTCCATTCTACGGCAGCCACTTGAAGAAATGTGGAATCATTGTTTTCACAAAATTGAAGACTTTAAACGTATAATTCCTTCTCTAAACCATGATTTCATTATAGATTTCACACATGTGCATACACACACACACACACACACACACAATTCACTCTCTATGCTTATATTAGAAATTCACACAAATATTTCAAAGTGACCAATTTAAAGGTCAAAGAAAAAGACTCACAGAAAATATTTTTATTAATTTACCTCTAACTCTTTAATTTGTACCATTATCCCATGGTCTTGAGATAGTAGATATAACTAAGTAATACAGGCTTGGAAAGATTGACCTGCAACTATATACTATTATAAAAATTCAATATCTACTCTGGTTTTATCTATATGATGGCTATATGAGTGTTTTTCTTAATCTTTTTTCGGTACTTGAAATAGTTAACAACCTACATGCTGATATTAGAAGTACACAGAGAATAACACCCAACTTCAATAAAAGAAGCTTTAAAAGTGGGGACTATTACAGAAGTAAAAGAAAAATACAGCTATAGTCTTTTGCATATAAGTTCTTTCTTCTTCAGTATCTCTATCTTTGTATTCAAATAGTACATATTTTAAATAAATACTTCAATGGTCCAAAACCATTTTATGGCAAAGTTATGCTACCCACTGCTTTGATCACTCACTCATTCAATTCATTCATTCATCCGATAAGTATTTGCTGCTGTATGTATGCACAGACTATATTGGAGGATATGGGGAACAAGACTATGTCAAAGGTTAGTCTGTTTCATTCAACTAGTTGGCCCATGATGCTCATAACAATCAGTTTCATTTCCTTGAGATTACTTTTATAGCTGTCTTCTCTCAACTCATGCCTTTACCATCAAAGAGTTCTGACAGAAGAACTGTGGAAGATTCATATTCTGTCTGCTAAAGAAAATAATTTTGAAAAATTTTTGTGTATGTCTTAAGACTACATATCCAAACCCAAAGTATGTGAGTAATGTTAATGATGTTGCTTTGGCAGTTGATCAATCAACAATGAAAGTTAAATAAGGTCCATTTAAATTGAAGAGGTTAGGGTACCAATAATAAAAAAACTTTTAAAGACTACTTTGAATGATGATAATTTCAAATGAAAAAAGGAACTCTTTCCCTTCCCTTAAGGTGTCCTTTAGCTAATCTCTCAAAATTGCTTGCTACTTGTTAACCCCACAAAATTATAGAACAGAACAATACAACTCCTTGCCTCTAGAAGCTCTAACAAATAGGGATAAGGAGTATGACAGTAAAGATAATTTCTGAGAACTCAAAGTGGGTATTCGAAAGATTAGATTCCCTTTGTTAAAGCGTATAACTCCAATAGCAAAATCTCAGCCAAAAGTTCCTTAATATGTTGTAACTATCAATTTCTTTTTAAAATTAGATTACAGATAGTGATACATTTCACACACACACAAAATAATTGCTTCATTTTAAGAAATGAGGTAAAATTCACTAATCCTTACATACAGTTGCTTTTATCCTCTTAAAACTCTTGAACCTCAGGATATGCTACCACATTAATAATACCTTTGCCTCAACAATCCTCCACCTGTAAATAAAGTTGTTTCTCCAATTACCATCCTAGTCTTCTGGCATATCAGAAAACAGGCAACTAAAATGTTGCTAAAGATAAATAGACTGGCACTGAATTTTAAGAGGCTCCTCCATGTTTTACGCTGGCTTGAAAGTATCCTTATACAGCAAGTAAAGAGCTCAAAAACTGGACTGGTATCTAACTGGTACTCTCTGTTTCTGGAACTATAAATATTTACAAATTATATTAAACTAAGTATTTAAGTTTAATAAGAGATACATATTATTGCTTGACTGCTGGGCTTATTTTTTAATATATTTTGTTTCTTTGATAGCACATGATGACAAAATATTGAAAGAGGATTCCTAACAGTTTTTCGGACTTTTCTACAAAAAAAAAAACCTAAAAAATCAAACTACATTTTAAAAAGTACTAAAAAACTACACAGGCATCATTTTCTAACTATTCCACTGAATTTCTCGTTAATGTTAACATCAGTGTTTGTGTGCAGGTGTGTGTGTTTCACATAGCTTTTAGGGTTATCCTTTTTGTTTCTTCTATCAATGGACAATGTCCCAGAGATTCACTTAAACAGTCTTTTGTGTTAAATTATGATTTTATACCTATTATTATGGATGAACTGACACTCTGAAATATTTTATTTTTACATTTATTTATAAAGTCATTCCTACATGTTTCCCTAGCAGTAAATACCTACTTGAAACAAGTTAAACAATGCAGAGGGGTTAAGAGAAAAAGTTGTGCTTCCACTCCAAATCACAGGTCTAGCTCCAAAAAGAACAAAACTGATCATTTAATATATGTGTTTCTTTTATAAAAATGAAATTACATTACATATAACATTCATTAACAAAATATCTTGGAGATCCCTCCAGAAAATAGCATATAACTCAATTTACTCTTTTTAATTGCTCTATAGTAATCCATTATATAGATACATCATGACTTATCCAAAACTCCATCAATGATAAGAACAGATTCATCAGACTGTTTCCAAGTTATTTTCTTTCCAATCCAACATGTGTCCTTATATGGTAGAGGTCATATAGTATATGCACTAGAGGTCACATATCAAAAATTGAGATTATTAGGTCAAAAGGAATAAAAAAGGATGCTTCACTTTTTAAAAGCATTGTATATGAGGGGAAAAATCTAATATACACAAAAGCAAAAGAGAGCACTAAATAAAGAACTCCCATTTATCTGTTATTCAACTTTAACAATTACCAAATTTTACAAGTTTCCTTCACTCTTTTTAATGAAACATAAATAAATATCATTTCAATAGTTATCTCTATGAATGGCTATAAAAGCTTATTAAAGTTACTTTTGGAACACGGAAGTTACATAATAACCATCAGTATTTGTATTCTCTTTAGTAACTGTATATAACAACTTAAAAAATAAAAGTCACCCATAATATTCACTCCCTCCCCAAACTCAGCTTTTTGCAATGGAGACAGAGCAGAATCAAAGCATCTAAGACAGTAGGAAAGGAGACTAGGAAAGATCATCCTAAAAGCATAATAGAACCTTGAAAAGGAACAATATCAGGCAGGCATAGAGGTATATTAAGTGACTGAAGCAACAAAGAGAAAAAAAAAGGAGTAACATTAAGTCGATTTTTAAAAGCTAACATTAGCTAGTAGGAAAAGTACTTAAGGGATTGCTGCTGGTCGAAATGGAAATTTAAGCAAAGAAAGGGCAATTCGTGAGGAATAGGACATGCTATTTGAATGTATTTGGGATTTGCTGCTTAAAATATATCGCACTGATCAAAATGCTAAGAGAACAGCCACTTAGTGCTCTCCCAGCAAAAGATATTTGGAGGAAAAAAATCACCAATATGTAACAAAATAACATCATTTCTTCTAAAATGAGTAACATCTCCACTAAAGAACAATGTAGAATGCACTAATGTGTACACACATATGCAAAAAGAATACTAGACATACATAAGTGGTTTCCTACAAAAAAAAAAATAAGGAAATTTTAAATGCATTAGACACAAGGGTTATTTAAAGGAAACCTAAAGTAAATTTTGCACAGTGAATATTTTAAAAGATAATCATGCCTTTATATACTAGAGACATTCTAGGGGAGTGGAGTGGGGACTGGGATCAAAAACAATGGGGAGAGGGAAATGCACTGGACTATGGTGATGGCACACAGTGATTTGGTGTTGGGAAGCCCACGGGGATTACAACTGACATGGAAAAATGCACAAAATGATGCACAAAATATACTATAAAAAATGATAATCATGTCTTAATTTTCCTTAAAGTATATTTTACTTTTGTTAATAATAATAATTGATTATTCAGTATATGCTAGACACTTATACATACAAACCAAACATCACTCCTGTTTCCTCCAGGAGTCTACAATCTAGTGAGTAATGCAGATACAATTAATTATAATACATGTCAGAGTGTGACAATACATGTCACTTTAATGCTAATTTTTTTAAGACTACCAGTAAACATAAAGTGACAATACATGTCACTTTAATGCTAATTTTTTTAAGACTACTTCTGAAACTATACAGCTTAGGTGAGATAGGAAAGAATTTATAGAGGAGGTGACATTGGAATTGAATCTTAAAGACCATAGAGGAAATCAGAAATGAGGGAGTAAAGAATTTCTACATATCGCACAAAGTCTTGCACAATTAATTCAAACCAAAAATAATTTTCCAATGTAGATTTCACAAGAACTGTATGTGTTTTACTTCAAGTTTTTCAGTGTATATTAAATTAGTAAATCTAACTATCAGCTTCGACTCCATTTCTGATAGTCCACCTCAAACAAAATAAGTTGATCTGAAAATAAAACAGAACTCATAAATGCACAATAACAACAGAGCTGAACCCTAAATCAGCAATAGGAGAAACAATTTACAGCTCTAGGAATGGTGGTGAGAATGAACTCAATACAGGAGAATTTTTACAAGCTTATTTACAGAGACCTTGAAATTTTATCTCCCACTCTAAAACAAGTGCATGATTATTTCCCTCCCCTTTTCAGATGTCTTCAGGTCTAGTCTCCAAAGTAGAGACTTAATGCCTTAGTATAATTAAAGGAAGGTAGTGAGGGGAAAGGTGAATATTTTTTTAGATGGCATACTGAGTAACTCAATATTGAGATCCTTCTTTCTATCCACCTCCCCAAATGCAAACAACTAAGGTATAGACATTCCCCAACGCAAACTAAAGAGAGTCTTCTCTGGGAAAGAGACCACACCAAGAGAAATCCCTAAACATATGGACATCTTAAGGTTCCCTGAGAAATAACCCAGCCAGATTTTTCCTACAATGAAACCCAGTTAATAGCTAGGTTATCATTGTAATGGCCAATCATTTCTGTACTTTACAAACTCTTAAAGATCACCAGATATTTGATGAAGACTTCTATTATAAAAGACAGAAGCCAAAGAAAACAAACAGAAAAGGCAACTTAAAGGAAATAGCGGCAATTTAAAATGAAGAAAAGGCTAAAACAGGGCCCTCCCTGGTGGTGCAGCGAGTTAAAGCACAGCATTAAGAAGCTAAAGCCACTTCAGCATGAGTTCGATCCCCAGCCCTAGAGGAGATCCACATGGCGTGGCAGACCTCTCCTGACCCGCCCGCTGCTCCCCTCAGCAGTGTATTTCAGTCATTCTGCCTGTTCTGCTCCCCACTCTTTCTCTGGTGAATGCTCTCACCCACCACACCTCTGGCCTGTACCCCAGTTCTGTAAGCATAAGTAAATAAATCTTAAAAAAAAACTGAAAGTCATGGGGTCTGGGAAATGAGATCCAACAAAAAAGAGAGAGTAAATGAGCTCCCAGAATAGTGAAGGAAGATTTCAAAGTGAAAGATTTCATGAACATGAACATAAAATATAGTTTATATGTGTATGACTTTAAGTGAAAGTAAATTAAGCCCTAAAATAAGCAAATAAAATCATATATTGAGACAATATGCTCATACCCTTAAATTTTTATTCAATGCAGTGAAAGCAAGGGAAGCCCTTTTTGTCAGTAGTTCTAAAAAATGCTTGCTAGTGAAATTTAAGATATATTTTTTCTCTTTTTTTTATTTTATAACAGTTTATTTTTACATCATTTTGTACATTTTTTTTTCCATCTCAATTGTAATCCCCACGGGTTTCCCATCACCAAGTCACCCGTGTGCCATCACCATAATCCCATGCACTTCCCTCCCCACCTCCCCGTTTTAAGACATATTTTATAGAGCTCATCCAAGTACCTAGATGCAGCAGACACTAGTATTTATTCAGATTTTAATCCACAGTAGTTTCTTCAACATGTGTAGAAAGAATGTTTTTTTCTTTCGTAGCAGTTCAAAGTTCAGAAATCATTTGAGAACTGAAAATGCAGCACAGCACATTATAGGCATTTAACAAACACCTGAATTGTTCTTTCTTTTCAATCTACAAATAAAGGTAGATGAAGATAAAGTTAACTGTGTTCAACACTGCACACAGAGACACACGTGCACACACACACACACATACACTCACAGACATTTAAAAATTCTCCTATAGCTGTACATAAGTTGCTAATTTCATTGTTTAATATACCTCACATCTTAAATGATTAAGATTCAAAATTATGTTTTCTTAAAGATACTGGCAATTGAAAAATATTTAAAATTGTATTGGCTTTTTAAAAAATATAGAACACTATTATTTATTAATAGTTTAATAAATATAATGTCCTTAAGAAAACAGTAAAAAGGTGTTCATTTTATTAAATCTTGGTCTTTGCGTATGTATAGGAAGCATGTATAAACTGCTTTTGTGGCATACCCAAACTACCATGGTGGCCTAAAGGAAAAGAATTTGTATAGTTGTTTGAGTTGCGAGCTGAAATTTTCCATCTATTTTATGAAACAATACTTTTACTTTAAAGAGCACTGGCAGATAAACTATGGCTAGTCATACTTGGATAATTGGCAGGCATTTACTTGAAAATAAACAGAGTTAGCCTGCCACTTCAAGAAAAAAACTGACAATATTTTTAACAAAGATTAAAATGAAATTTCCAAGTAAGACTTAGAACTCTGGGGAAAACTGGTATTTTAGAACTCAGGATCAAAGAAGTACCAGTAAAAGAGGTGATATCCAAGTATATATCATAATGAAGAGAGTTGTATGTCCAACTTGTGCTTCAATCCTCTCCTAAGATAAGACAGGAACCACAACTCTGTTCATACGTGGAGTACAGAGAAACAAAACAAAGGAACAGACTAAACTAGACCAAACCAAACCCAAGAATTATGACGGCAGAACTGAGACTAGAGGGGTGGGAACAAGGGGGATTAAAATTCAAAGGCCGATGATGGAGAACTATGGGTATTTAGGTGGTGGGTGTGGTGTAGGCTGAAAAGTCATAAACTACTACCCTAAACCATAAACAGTATTGAAATCAATTATACCTCAATAAATAAATAATAAAATATTTGTCTAAAAAATTATTAATAGTTGTTGTTATTCTTAGTATGGGGGCAGGAATATTTCCCAAAGACTAATGATTAATTTGCTATA
Organism: Condylura cristata; assembly: GCF_000260355.1. Lineage (NCBI taxonomy): Eukaryota > Metazoa > Chordata > Mammalia > Eulipotyphla > Talpidae > Condylura > Condylura cristata. The sequence goes on from NW_004567121.1 coordinate 15,833,756, forward strand.
ACAAAAAAAGGCATATTTCAGGGCCCTCCACTGTGGCTCAGCGGGTTAGAGCGCTGCATTGGAAAGCTAATAAGCCAATCCATGGCACTTCAGTGCAAGTTTGATCCCAGCCCTGGAGGTGACCCACAAGACACAGCACACCTCTCCTGTCTCACCTGCTGCTCCCCTCAGCAGTGTATTTTGTCAATCTGCCTGTTCTGTTCCCCACTCTTATTTCTGGTGAATCCTCTCACTGCCCCCAACCTCTGGCCTGTACCCATTTCTGTATACATAAATAAATACAATCTTGGTAGGGGGGGAAACCTGTTTCAAAAAAGAATTTACAAAGTTTTTAATTAGCTTTGATAAACAAAATGTCTAATCAAAATTAACTCTTAAGTAGAAACAAAAAAAGACCAGAAAACATATACATAGACAAGCATGCCTTAAATGTCTCCAAATAAATATTATGCATCAGAGGTTGCAAACTCAGAAAGTTCCATGAGTAGAATGGTGAAGTACAAAATCAAGAATCTGCTCAGCTCAGTATAATGATTAACATATGAGCTCAGACTCAGACCTTTGCACCATTTTCCTCTAAAAGAAAATGGAAATCTAGAATTTCATGTCAATTTTCTTATCTTCCAAACTAGGCAATATTTGCCATTGTTTTTCAATTATTGCATAAGCTAATCAAAATGTGCATTTGTTCTGCATTCACTTCCCATCAGTTTATGGGGACTTTACTGTATGTGCTCTAGAATTGACACATAGATTTACTTCTCTGTTATGCAGAATAGTCTATCAAATACAAAGACACTTGTGTAGAATCAGTGGGTTTACTGAATTTTTAAATCTATGTAACTAAGGATTTAAAGGACTCAGTGCATACTTATTGAATATCACTTGAGCTAGGCCTTGTCCAAGGTACCATGGTGAAATAAAAAGCTATGACTGAATAATAATGAATTAAGCTTCCAATTTTTCTCTCTCTTCTTTCCTTCCAAAAATAGGCTTATAGTACATCCAATCCAAGACAGTTTGGGGAGTGAAAGGAGGCACTGGCAGTAATTATGATTAAGAGGAACAGGTGTAAGCTGAGACCATGCCAGACAATCAAAATTGTTCTAGCTGATCACTCTACCTAAAGGAAACTGGGTCTGCATCTGTTTACTTTTGCTAAGCTCACACTGCCCCTGGAAGACTGTGCCTAGGAAGGCTAATTCCCCCATACTATGACGGACTATCATAAGGAAAGGGGATAAAAAGAAGATGATAATCATCTTAGGATAGAAAGAAGAGCTAGAAATGTTTTCTGAGATTTTTGTTTGTTTGTATTTAAGTGCAGGACCAGAAGCAATGTAGGATAGTAGTCGGGGAGAAGGGGAAAAAGAAAAATTGCTTAAGACTTTTTCTTCAGCAATTCTGAAGATGTTATTCCCATCATTTAATCAACAGTAAAGTACTCAAGTTACTTGAAAATACCTTTGTGCATGAGTTTAAACATCCTCTAAAATTGAACCAGATAGGTCATGGTTGTAGAAATAGTGCAGAATTATAAAGCATGGTCTCTGCAATCTTTGAGATTAAATCTACCTAGGATGGAAAAGACTAACAAATAGTTAATATACTATGGTATAAAATTGATTGCTAAATTGTAGGATACAAACTACAAATCTGTAGAACTTGAGAGAAAGATCAAACAGAACAGTATGAGTCAATTTCCCCCTTCCTGTTATTCTAATTTCTCCTTTAAAGGAATCCAGTGGACAAGCACAAGGAGAGAAGTTGTGGTTTACATAAATATATGCCACTTCTCAATTGTACAGAATGGCAGTTCCAGTCCCACTAAATTCTGATTAAGTTGTCAAATATTAAAAAAAAGCCAAGGTCCATGATTAATCAAAACCCTATTGTTTTCCTTTGTTACACAATTAAAAATGACATTTTATTTAAGTTGTAAGTCTGGGTTCCTCCCCAACTGTCAGTCAAAAATTAGAGAGCCCTAGGAAATGGCAACCATATGGAAGAATGGCCTCCAATCAGCGAGACGGGCAAAGGCTTCAGACAAGTCATGAATTTACCAGCAAGAGCAAAAACTCTCACTGACCCAGCATACCAACACAAGCAGGATGTCAGCCTGGGATGCACCTATGATACATATTACACATCCACATTTTCCAAATCATTGCCAGAGGACGATCTGAAAATTTTCTCATTTATTTCATGAACTATCCCCACTTCCCCGGGATAGACACAAATAGCTAGCTAGATTCAGGGCTAGGAGTACAGGTGGAAGTGAGAAGGGAGAACATAAAAAAGACAAGATGCACACATCCACAAACGCTAGATTCATTCAATCGTGAGACAGCTTGTTCACACCTAGCTTTCCTAGAAGGACACATTACACATAGGCCGTACAAATATCCAGAACCCACAGTCATCTGTGGTAAAACTGTCAACAACGCAAACAGCTTTACTAAAGACAAGAATATCCCTGTAGCTGAACTCTTCGTGTGACTTACGGAAGTGATCTTTAAACACTACTATAAAGTCATAAGCTTGAAAAACATACTGATTTCCTTAGAGAAAGGGCTATGTAAAAACACAAAACATCATTACTATTGGATTGTCATGCAAAAAAAAGCACTTCCTAAAAAAAAAAGAAAGAAAACAAAATTCACATTTGGTTTTAGATTATTAAAAGAAAAGGCACTTTTCTCCCCTATCCTCACGCCTCAAAGCCCCACTCCATTAGGTTGTCAGCTACCATTCAGAAACCCTAAAGAGCTCATTTTCCAGTGACCTTTAATCAGTCTACTCTGAGACACAATCTTCTGGACAGAATTATTTTCCATCTGCCAAAGTTATTTTCTAGCACTTCAAGTTATCACCTTTAGGTTCAGTTTCTTCCATGAACCTTTAAAATTCATCTTTTGCCATATTGGGAAAACGCTGCCTTCAAAAAATATACTGGAACAGCTGTAAGTTCCTGACCACCGTTCTCCTTACCCCTTGCATAGTAAGGATAAACGGGAATAATATTCAGAAAATTTCAGGTAACTACTGTAGGAAATGCAAAAGAAACTATAGCTATGCAAAAGAAGGTAAATACTACTACTCAGTATTTGCTCAAAGAAAAAAGACTTGTTTAATAAGGCTACTGTGAAATCTTTGAGGCACCCCAATTAGGAACATCCCCTCAGATAGTTAGAGGAAGGAAAAACTATCAGGGTTATTACAAAAACATAAACTTGCATCCAGTATTACTGCTCTGATTAATATTAAAGGGTCATAAATCTACAAAAGGATACAGTGTTTGTCTTTCCTCACAATAGCAGCACCTATTCTTAATAATAAAGAGAACCATTCCAATGCCTTCATTTCTCAAGTTCCAATAAAAATTTTTTTAATTAATTAAAGCAAGACATCTTCCAAATGTTCCTTCCCTGACAAACAGTAATAACCACTGTGTGGGACCTGTTTACGGCTCAGGAGTAACTCTTGCTTGATGTGGAGGCAAAAGGGAGAGTGGCACCGCCAAGTATGAAGCCCCGAAGTCAGATACTTGGAGACACATGGCAAGGTCCTACCCTGCCCTATAGAAATATTTTCTAGCCTACCCTACCCTTCAGAAGACTTTTTTTTAAAATCGATTTATTTATGCATACTGGGGTACAAGCCAGAGGCTCAGGGGTGGTGAGAGGCTTCACCAGAGACAGAGTGGGGAGCAGAAAAGGCAGATCGACGAAGTACACTGCTGAGGAGAGCAACAAGCACTATCAGAGGAGGTCTGCGGCGCCATGTGGGTCACCTCTGAGGTCAGGGATCTTGGGAGCTGGAGGTCAAACTCATGTAGAGGCAGCTAGCAGTGCTGCACTTTACCCATGTGCCACCAAGGAGGGCTCCCTTTCAGAAGTCCTTCTAACAAAGACCGCATGCAGGTTGTGATCCTTAATAGGAACTATGAGTCAAATCCAATGTCAGTACTGTAAACCACCCCTTCCCATGAGCAATGGGGCCCCCTAAAATCAGGGCTGCTAGCCCACATACTAACCATATAGTGCATTGAACCTTAACGTTTCTTTTTCAATAGGTCTTAGGAATTATCTATGCCTGAGATCGATATTCTTCCACTGACTGAATTTTTAACCTCTCTGTCCTCCCACCCTCATTCAACATGGGGCCAGAATGATTTAGTCTCTGATTTCTTCCAAAACCCCAACACCCCAGCAAAACACTGAGAACTAAGGCACAGTTCTATATATATACATATTTATACTCATATTTAATGGGTACATATATTTCATAGAAATAAGATATTCCCTTTAGCAATCTGTTAATCTGATAGGTTTTAAAGATCCTGAACAGCTACATAATATTGCACTTCATGCAGTGCCAATAATTAAGCAATCATCTAACATTAAAGATTTATGATTTTCCTGTCATTCATTATACTAAGTTGATCCCTTTACATTCTAGCCTTGCATACTGCTTTCTTTATTTTATCAGAAAAGGAATAATCAGTCAAATGATATACTTAAAATTATTGAAGGTATTGCCAGGTTGACTCTAGAAAAGTAGAACCAATTTATCTTCCTACCAATAATAGATGAGAATGCCCAGACTCCCACAATTCACTGATTATTACTTATCTTATCTTTGCCAATTTGATAAACAAAAATTATCTCACTTTTTAAATTGTACTTAATTACTCATTACTAGTAAGAAGACCCCTTGATGTGTTCACAGAACACTGGTATTGCTTTCTAATTTATGGCTTCCTAATTTATGGCTATTTTGTCTTTTTTTCTAGAGAGCTGTGGTTTGTTTTTGCTAGTGCTTCATGGAAATTCTTTACATAATAAAGAGGATACATCTTTGTCAGTATATATGTCATAAGTAATAATTATGTTATCAAAAAGTCACTGGCTTCTCACCTTTTTTGATGCTTTTTGAATGAAGTAACTAAATATTTAGTTAATCTATTCTTTCAATTCCTAGGGCTTGGGTCATACTTACAGAAGCCTTTTTTCTTTTAATATTTAAAAAATACTCTTCTACACAAGGAGTTCAAATAGGGAAAGAAGTAAAACTATCACCATTTGCTGCTGATATGATAATATATAGCAAGAACCCTAAAAACTCCATAGGAGAACTACTCAAAATAATCAACCAGTTCAGCAAAGTAGCAGGATACCAAATCAACACATAAAAATCAGTAGCTTTCCTATAAACAATCAATCAATCTGAAGAAGAAATTAAGTAAATAACCCCTTTTAAATTTAAAAACAAAAAAAAATCAAATACTTGGGAATAAACCTAACAAAAAATGTGAAAGACCTAAACAAAGAAAATTATAAAACACTATTAAAAGAAATAGAAGACACAAAGAAATGGAAAAATATTCCCTGCTCATGGATTGGAAGAGTTAACATAATTAAAATGGCTATCCTACAAAAGCAATTTACAAATTCAATGCTATTCCAATAAAAATAATAATGGCATGCTTCAAAGATATAGAATAAATACTGATGGAATTCAGAAGGAACCACAGAAAACCAAGAATAGCCAAAGTTCTACTGATGACAACAAAGGAATCTATACTACAAAGCCATAATAGTTAAAAAGATGTGGTACGGGAACAGAACCAGAGACACAGACCAATGGAACCAAATAGAAAACCCAGAAATAAACCACACCTATATGGACAATTAATCTTTGACAAAGGAGCAAAGAATATGCAATGGAACAAGGACAAATTTGTTTAACAAATGGTGCTGGGAAAACTGGGCTAACATAAATAAATGAAGCTAAACCACTGCCTCACACCATCCCCAAAAATAAAATCAAAATGGATAAAAGATTTGGGCATAAGACCTGAAACCATAAGACATATTGAAGAAAATATAGGTAAAACACTACAAGATATAAATCTCAACAATATATTCAGAGACTCTTCACCCAAAGCAAAGAAAATGAAGGAAAAGATAAACACAAGGAACTATATCAAACTGAAAAGTTTTGCACAGCAAAACAGACATTAACCAAGACAAAGAGACACCCTATTAACTGGGGAAAAAATCTTTGTACTCCATAGACAGACAAGGGACTGATCACAAAGATATACAAAGAGCTCACTTGAATCAACAAAAACAAAACAAACAACCCAGTCATGAAATGGGTAGAAGAAATTAAAAGAAAATTATCCAAAGAGGAATGCAAATGTCCAACAGGCATATGAAATAATGTTCAAATCCCTCATAATCACAATGAGATACCACTTCACACCAGTGAGAATGGCACATATTAAAAAAAAACTAACAACAACAAATGCTGGCTTCATATTCCAAGATCTTTCCATGACCCCAAGTTAAAAACTGATCAATTATTCATAAAAGCCTAAACTTTTCATTTTTTTAGTCAACTACCTTACAAAGGATAAATAGCTATAGAAATAGACACACACACACACATTAATATGCACTCTACACCTACACACATACATTTTATTTAAATGAGGAAAATATTTATATCCAAGCTGACATTGCTGAAACTTTGAAATTCTACTAATATGCTCTGGAACCTAAGTACATAACAGTAACAATTAAAAAATAAAAATTTAGACTATATTTCCTAAAAGAAAGTTACCTTCAGCCCCAAATTTTGGTAGGAAGATAAATATATTTTAATAAGAATTTTCCTCAAGTAAAAATTGATAAACAATCAGAAAGACATCAGTATGCACATATCACAGAAGAGGTCCCACTATCACACAAGCAGGAAGGATCCAAAGTTGTATTGTGTATTTTTAAATTCCAAGTCTGTCTTAGGAACACTGGAGGGTGTGAGAGAGGGTGAGGAAGTGGCCACGGTCACACGCAAGACTATATAAGGCAGAGGAGCTACAAATTTCCCCAGGAGATCTTGAGACACCAACTTAACATAGGGTGTCTCCCATCATTTATAGCCCAACCATGAGGAAAAATAAACTTTTTCAAAGAATGTCAGAAAGAGTCTTACCAATACAGTCCCCAAATTTCACCTTCACTGTTAGCAAGGAATCCTGATTCACACTAGATTACTGCAATAATATGTAGTAACTACCAACTTCTTATCCATTAAAGGACTATACACATTATATTGTATATATTGCACACAATAAATTATATGAGAAGTATTACTTCATATGTTCATACTGTCATAGGAAAGATAACATGCTTTAAAAAAAAAAAGCACAAATTAAGCTATTTTACCCCCAAGTACTGAAGATTTTACACATACCAATAGTTATGTTATTAATATGTACTATAACCATCAAATTCGTATCCTCTAAGCTCCAAAGAGAGTAATTTTTAAAATCAAGCAAAAAGACGACTTCGGAGAAAGAGCAAACGGTTTTGCAAGATACACAGCATGATGAGGCTTCTCTGATTAGGAGTCAGGGACAGGCTGGAAGGGAGACTGCCCACAGCGAACACAGAAGCAGAAATCTGCTGCTGTTCTCGAAGAGCACTCCCCTGTTACCCCGGGTATCTGAGTGACATGTTACATGAAACACAGGAGCAGCCAGCACCTCGTCTGAAGTGAAGGATGTCATCCTGTACTTTTCCCTAGGTGGCTTGATGGCATTTCTTTCCAGGCATGATAAATCAATAGCAGACACAAGCTCTCCATGGAGCAGCTTTGATATTTTCAAAGTAGGTTTTCAAGTAACAGAACTCAAAGAAAGAAGGATGCATACCTGCCCCTAATTAGAGGTAAGCAAAAAAGGCGCTTGATTTTCAAAGTCATGTTTTCCACAATAGCAAATAGAAGTAAAAAAAAAAAAAAGACAGGTCAAATTCCACACAGCAATGAATCATTATGTAGAAAAGACTACGTGAGATTCATTTTAATTTCTTTCTAAAACAGTCAAAGGAATTCAGTGAAAGGATATCGCAAAAATATGAAACACAGTAAATCACAGATTTACAAACACAAAACATTCTAAATAAAAAGAACATTTTTCTAATATATCAGGAAGAAGCTAATGATTTTGTTTGTTTTCTGAAATTAAACATTTATTCATAACTTTTTTATTACAATATGAAAACAAGTTTTGGCAATAAGACTAATCTTGAATATCTCCAATGTATAAAATTATTACTTGATTTTTAAAATTAACTTAAAATTGGTACTAATGGTTCTCCTAAGCAACAAATACATTTGCTTACTTAAGTATACACGTATTAGGTTTTTACAACTCTAAAAATTTGAACTTTTATTTGTTTCTATTCTCAGAAAGTTACTTTAACAATGACATTAATTCCTTAGTAAATGGACAGTCCCATCTACTGGTTTTCTCATAGTTTTAGAAAGTTTTCTTATTCTAAATATTCTTCATTGTAATATCATTGTATTATGATGGGGTGGTTTGGAAACTTACACTCTTACTAATTTCTATCAAGATTAATAAAACCAAAAATAAGTATAAAAAGCTGGTATTCAAAACAGTGAATGTAAAAATCAGTAAGGAAAACATTTCATTTAAATAACTGCAAAATATGTCAAAATATAAGAAATAAATTAAATGGACATGTGTAAACATAAGTACTAACACGATGAAGCAGTACAGTTATTTATTCATTCTAATTATAGTGGGCTGTGAGACAGACTTATGATTGTGGCGCCCTCTGCTGGGCTTTCTACTCCAAACTTGTATAAAATCAAACTGAAAACATTGAAGGTTACCAGTGAAAAATCACTTTAAGCACTGGCAAAAAAAACCACATTAAAATTACAACTTTAATATTTACTTTATTGGAACAAGACTTTACCAATTTATCATTAAGTGAAATCAATATAGGTTTTTCTTATAAAGTAAAAGGAATGTAGTACAAAAGTTACACACTACTACATGCATTAACAGACGTTATTTTTGTCACCACTTCTATCAGCTGGTAAGGTATTCAGGTTTTAAGACTATATGTATAGCAACATATTGTAATCAATTACTATTTTGGTAATTTGGTCTATTTTTCCTGCTCTGTTGGTTCAATCAAGAGTTGATTTGCAACTATCAGAATAATCCTTAATAATATCATTGTCGTTACTAGAAAAAAAAAACTGAAATAAGTTTTAGAGATCTGACCCTCCTTGGTGGCACAAGGGGTTAAAGCGCCGCACCATGAAGCTATCTGCAGCCACTGCAGCATGTGTTCGATCCCTGCCCAGGGAGCTGAACAACGCAGCTCAACTGACCTCTCCTGCCTCACTTGCTGCTCCCCTTGGCAGTGTATTTCAGTAGATCTGCCTCTTCTTTTCCCCACTGTCTCTGGTGAATATTCTCGCCCCCCCACACACACCTCTGGCCTACACCCCAGTTCTTGTGTGCATAAATAAATAAATCTTTTTAAAAAGTAAATAAGGGCCCTCCCTGGTGGCGCAGCGGGTTAAAGCACAGCACTAAGAAGCTAAAACCACTTCAGCATAAGTTCAATTCCTGCCTGTCCTGAGGTAACCCACATGGCACAGCAGACCTCTCCTGACCCGCCCACTGCTCCCCTCAGCAGTTTACTTCGTGGACCTGTCTGTTCTGCTTTCCATTCTGTCTCTGGTGAATCCTCTCACTGCCTCTGCACCTCTGGCCTGTATCTCAGTTCTGTATGCATAAATAATAAATAAATATTTTTTAAAAAGTACATAAAATATAAAAATGTTTTAGACATTTAATCACTAGTAATAGCTAGCAAATAGCTTTTATTTACCAAGTATCAACTATGAAGAATAAGATAGACTATGTCCATTTTCTATCTAATTATACCTATTTTCTATCTACTATATCTGGTTCTAGGAGGTGAAAAATATTAACACTCATAGAAATCTTATAAATTGCTCAAGGTGAATTTCAGAGCCAAGATTCAAATGTGCATGAGTTGCATTCTAAACAATTTCTACAAAACAATAGACACTGTGGAAAAAAATACCTTTACTGGGTAATTTTCTCCATTTGTCAATGCAAACAAGTAAAGGTTGAAGTGGAAAGGAACAAGGTGACAGGGAAAGTGTTAGAGAAGAATAAAATAATAACTCTGACCCTCAGGAAAATACTTTTATTTTACATAATGCTGCCAGCTAGTGGCCCTATTTCATACTAAGCCACTGGGAATACTTAATCTTTATATTACTGAATCCAAAATCTACATTTAATATTCCATGATTATATTCCCAAATTATATATGTGCATGCTTACTTAATATTTCATATTACCCAAAATTAAAGAAGGGTCTCCTCAACCACCATATCATCCCTTACTCTGTCCTTAATTCCCTTAAAAAATGTCCTATACCAAAGTGAGAAAGAATTCAACAAGGTGGCAGCTTGGAGAAACTCAAAGGCACACCAGTCACTATCCATGACAAAGGAACCTATAATGTTTTAAATTCTTTAGAGTGATTTTAGGATATTTTTGTGTTCCTTAGTCATGAATATATAAACATTTTTCTACATAATCAAAAGCTTGCCATAATGTGTGTCTGAGAAGAAAACAATTGCCTACAACATTATTACTGAGCATTCTTCTACAAAAATCTTAAATAAGAGAACATCTAATAAAGTAGTACTAACTTCAGCAAAGAAGGTTTTAGTTCAGACAATAAGCAATTACCATCTGAAATTTCCTTTGAGGAAAAAAAACCTCTCATTTAACTATGAAAGTTAAAAGGTCATAGTTAATTGATAATTCACGCTTATGAGAAATACCCTATACAATACATATGAAGACGTATGCAGTTCCTATTATGGCATGTTGTTTAATACAGTGATGTAAAGGTATTGTAGTCTGATTTCCTTCATCACAGACATTGGTTTTAATCAGTGAAATTATTTCCTCAGTGTAAAAATCAGTTATTTAGATGAAAAGATAATAAACTTTATAAAATTATAATATTGCATAAAATAGAGACATTGTGTGATTAAAGTCTATTAGCAGCAAGCAAAATATGTCCTCGGTTTATTCTGTAGTGAAAGCAGCAGAATGCAACAGCAAAACGCAGCAACAAAAGGAAGAGACAGCCCCTCTAACTAAGGTCAAACTGGAAAGAACAAACAAAAGGGTAACTCCTGGAGAGTCTGGAGGTTCCCTGACATATATTCTACACCCCCCACACACACTCTTCAATGTGTAAAAACTGCCCTATCCTTTTCACTAGTCACATCTTGTATGAGACGTATTTTGCAGCTATAAACAATAAGAGCTTCTACTACACATGTACATGCACACAAACGCCCATGCAATGGTCAGTATAATCATCATTAGTGAGGAACAAAACACCAATGATGAGTTCATTTTCTAAAACGCTAAAAATATTTCTATACAATGAGCATGTTACTTACAAACATTTCCTGTGTTGTCGAAGCTGGTAAGAACATCTTCAACATTCAAAGGTCCACTGTTATGCCTAGAAAGTAATAAAGCATTTTCTTTAATGATTCTTAAACATTCGCAATTGTTTTGAAAGCTGAGACTGCATTCTGATACTCCCAACACTAACAAACCCTTCCATGCTATATTTTTAAAGATTTTTCTGCCCACTAGAGGGAGAAGGAAAAGAAATAACTAAGTATAATCCTCAGAATACTTAGTGCAATGATGGTTTGTAATGATTAATCTACATTTTGAAGCACTGATATTTTAAAATTGTTTAGTTAAATGAAGGCAATTAATTGCCCTTTTAAAAAAACATTAAAACTTTGCCACTTAAGAGACTCTCAAAGGAAACAATCAACCTCCAAAGCCACACTCAATAAAGCATTAATTTCCCCTACAAAAGGCCAACAAACTTCAGTCATAAAGAACTAACCAATCTTCATTTTTACACCTTCCTTCCACAGGGAATGCTAGTTCAGGACAGTGATTTTTATATGTTTTGCCCCCTAACCTTAATGTACCCACTTTAATTCTAATCTCTTCATTTGAAAGCCCTTTAAATATTTGATGACTGGTATTTATGAATACTTATAAAAGATCTTGTTCTTCATATTCAAATAGACTCAGCCTTTTGTCAAATCATATTTTTTGTATAAGGTGTAATATGGTTTACAAAGCTGTATACATTTAGGTTGCTACCTGCTCAGATGGATGTCAACACCCACTACTAAAGCCCCAATAACCCTCCACCATCCTCTCCTGGACCCTGTCCCTTCTCTCTTCCCCTCCCCACCCACCTCTCCTGGCAGACTCAATTCTACAGATTTCTAGGGGGAAGGGTGTTTTGATTTCTTTAGTTTTGTCTGTTCCTTTGCGCTTTTTTTTTTATACTCTGCATATGAGTGAAATCATCTGGTATTTATCTTTTTCCTTATACTTATTTTGCTTAACACAATCTCTTCAGTTCCATCCTATTTGTCACCAGTGGTAAGATTTAATGTTTTTATTACTGAGTACTCTTCTTTTGCATGTTTTCTTTTCTTTTTTGCAAATATCTTCTTTTTTAAAAAGATTTATTTATGCATGCATGCAAGAACCGGGGTGTAGGCCAGAGATGTGAGAGGGTAGAGGATTCACCAGAGACAGAGTGAAAAGCAGAACAGAGGACTGACTGAAATACACTGCTGAGGGGAGCAGCGGGCAAGAGAGGAGTGGTCTGCAGGGCCACGGGTTGAACTCTGTGCTGCAGTGGCTTTTGCTGGCTTCATAGTGCTGCACTTTAACCCTTGTACCACCAGGGAGGCCCCACATATATCTTCTTAAGCTATTTATCTGTCCTTAGACACTTAGGTTGTTTCCATATCTTGGCTATAGTAAATAGTGCTGCAATGAACACAGAAGTAAGTACACATATCCCTTTGAATTGATGTTTTTGCTTTCTTCTACTAGACAACAAAAAATAGAATTGTTGGATTATATGATACATCTATTTTTTAATATTTCGAGAAACTCCCATACTGTTTCGCATAAGCGCTAGACCAATCTACATTCCCATCAACCAACAGTATAGAAGGGTCCCTTTTTCTCCACATCCCTGTCAAAATGTGTTATTGCTGGTGTTTGTGATAGGCCCCATTCTCACAGATGTGAAGTATAATCTTACTGTGGTTTTGATGTGCATTTCCCTGATAAGGGAGGATGAGCATATTTTCATATGCCTGTTAGTCAATGTATGTCTTCTTTGAGAAGTATCTGTTTAGCTTTTCCTGTCCACCTTATGATTGGGTTCGTTGTGGGTTTTCTGGTTGTTACTGAATTGTATTTCTTGCAGATCTTAGATATTAGCTCCTTTCAGATGTAAGGCATGCAAATATTTTCTCCCATGTGGTATGATGTGTGTTCATTTTGAAGATATTTTCTTTCCCTCTGTGGGAGCTTTCTAGTTTTAGGAAATTCCATTTGTTTATTTTTGCTTTTGTTTTCCTTGGTCTTATAGTTGAGTCCCAAAGACATCGCTAAAGTCAATGCTGAAGAGTGTTCTGTCAATATTTCTTTTATATGTTTTGTGGTTTTAGCCTTATATCCAAATCTTTAATCCAATTTGAGTTAGTTTTTGTGTATAGTATGAGATCATGTGGACCCAATTTTCATTAGGTCTAGAGTTTACTTTTCTAATCTTGATAATTGTTGCCAATGTAGTGACAATTTTCTACATTCTTACCCATTAACTAATAGATACAAAACTAAGATGTTATCAACATGCACTATATATTATATACAGAGTATATATAATTTATACCATCAACAGTACTTTGCCTTTGTCATTAAAGCTTGTGACAATTAATATATAATATTACAGATTGAATTGTGTCTCCCTGAAATTCATTTGCTGAAGCTGTAACCCCCAGTAACTAAGAATGTCACTGTATTTGGAAAAATAGCCTTTTTTTTTATTATAAGTTTATTTTTACATCATTTTGTACATTTTTTTTTCCATCTCAATTGTAATCCCCATGGGTTTCCCATCACCAAGTCACCCATGTGCCATCACCATAA
>NW_004567121.1:15848670-15897384 GCF_000260355.1 Condylura cristata
TAAGTTAAAATCTGGGTGGGCTCCAATCCCATATGCCTGGCGTCTATGAAAAAGGAGATTAGGGCACAGGGAAAGAGTGGGAGTGCACAGAGGAACAACCACTTGAAAGGCAAGAGAGGCCTGCCTGGGGAGGCCTCCAGGGAAACCGAACCTGTACCCCTCAATCTCAGATTTCTGAACCTAAAACTATGAAAAAATTAACTTATTATTTTAAACACCCAATCCATGGCATTTGGGGGGAGACCTAACAAACGAACACTGTAAGAATATGCATGGAATTATAAAAACATTTTCAGAAAAACAACTTATTTTACCAGACAGGCTCAGTTCTCTGATAGACTAAGTGAGATTGCAGCATGTTATCTGCAATCATCAGTGGCCTAATAAGCACTGGGTTCAACGGTATCATCAGCTAAAAAAATGAAATTAATACCACAAATCAAATCTTCATCATAACACAATGCATCTAAGTTCTTCTCCAGACGGACAAGATTCTAGATAGAGGTTATTTATCTAACATGGAAAGCTACATATACATGTGAGCAAGAGGGAAAGAGTGAAGTATTTAACAAGGAATTGCAAGGGGAAACTATTACATGATCAGCAATACAAGAAAGACCTAAAAAATCTTTTACTTAAATATAAAAGCAAAATATGTTTCCTTCAAGAAAAAATACTAATGATCTCATTATAAAGAAAACCACAGTTAATATTTTGAAACACAGCCTCCAAAATTTTATTCCATGCTCACTTACCTGTCGCTAAATAACTGAGAGGACATTGTCTTACTGTTCTGCAATTTGTGCTTTTATATTTAAGGTGTTACAAATGGTTTCCCACTTCAAGTATTCTCCTGTAACATGCAGGAATTCAAAGAATGATTACTTATAACATAATATCCTGAAAAAACAACTTAGTTGGACTTTTAGATTATGCCCAGATTTGTATCATTATGTATAGTCCTACAATGAATATCCTTGTAGAACTATCATTGAGCCCATTTCTGAATATTTCCTTAGAATAAGTCTTAAAAATTAAATTGTATCATGGCTTTGTTTTAATAAAGACATCCTTTCATCTCTCCCTCTCCTTCTCTCTTTCTGTTTCTTTTATATGTACACATGCACATGTGTATACATGCACACACACTGTCCCTCTCAATGCATGATGAAATAAACATTTCAAATGAAATCTGAGACTGGAGTAGAAAAAGGATGCATGCATTTTGCAAAATGAAATATTTCTTAAAAACAGACTGGGATAATTGAAATAAAATGCATGTTTAAAGCATTCAAAATAAAAAGTGTTATTTTTCGGTTACACTAAAGCAGAACTTGTCTCTTTTTGAAAGCATTATTTCTTGAAACCAAGAAACAGAAAATGTACTCTATGTCATTTTTAAGTAGAGAAGATGGTGGGGAAACAGTAAAATTAACCCAATACTTCTAAGTGACAAATATGAAAATCAATTACCGAAAATGTCTAGAAATCTTATAACATGGTATCTCATGTCAACATGGCATCTCATGTCTTGTCAACAATCATAGTATTCAATAGCATGAAAAAAAGGAAAAATGTCATGAGCACAAAATAGCAAGATTCCATTTAGCTCTCATTTCCCTTTTACTGTCCAAACACTAGGACTATTCTTTGTTCATTAAGTCACCTGCTTTCTTCAGTGTCAACTCCATAAGATCGCATCTACCCTTAATCTTTCAACGATTTACCTTATATGCTACCTCAATAACATATTCAAATGAATAGTAATACCTACAAAGAAGAGACCATATCGAACTCAAATCTTAACATTATACTCATAATTACATTATCTAACAACAAAAATTTTTTGTCAACATAGTCAGGGTATAAAAAAATTGACTTCTGGCTCTCCCTGGTGGCGCAACATGTTAAAACACTGCATTATGAAGCTATCCAAAGCCACTGCAGCACGAGTTGGATCCCCAGCCAGGGAGGTGACCCACATATCGCGGGAGACCTTTTCTGACCCACCTGCTGCTCCCTCAGCAGTGTACTTTGTCAATCTGCCTGTGCTGCTGCCCACGCTATCTCTGGTAAATCCTCCCACCCACCACACCTCCGGCCTGTACTCCAGTACTGTAGCATAAATAAATAAATCTAAAAAAAAAAAAAAATTGACTTCTTTTCTGTCCTAAACTTCATAGCATTAGCTTGTTTCCCATGCTTTTATCTTTTTTAAAGATTTATTTAATTATTTATGCATCTAAGAACTCCGCCAGAGATGTGAAAGGTGAGAGGATTTACCAGAGACAGAGTGGAGAGCAGAACAAGCAGACATTCTGAAATACACTGCTGAGGGGAGCAGCAGGTGGGTCAGGAGAGGTTTGCCATGCCATGTGGGTCACCCCTCCGACTAGGAATCAAACTCATGCTGAAATGGCTGTGGATCACTATGTTCACAGTGGTGTGCTTTAACCCATTGCACCACAAGGGAGAGCCCTGTTTCCCATGTTTTTAGTTAAAAATAACCACCTTAAATGTTCTCACCACAGAAAAGAAATGGTAAGTATGTGATACAATAGAGGTGTTAGCTAATTCTATGGTGATAGTCATTTTACAACATTTAATTGCATCAACTGAATATATGTATACCCTACAATTATATCTCAATAAAGATGGAAAAGAAAATTGCCAGTAACCAGTGTTGTCTTCGCAAACCAAATCATTTTTTTCCATACGTGTCTAACATTATCTTTATATTGAGAATCCCTGAGTTTGCCCAGACTGACCTCCATGTAATGATTGTGCCATTGGGGAAGATAACTATTTGAGGAGGGAGGAAAAAATATTATATGAAAAATTTGAATCCTAATGGTCTCAAAAGGTTGAAACTAGAAGTAAAAAGTAAGCTAGCTCTAGATATATGCCAAAACACAAACAGTAAAAAGAAAATTAGAAAGTTCAACTTCATCAAAATTAAAAATGTTTGTTTCCAAGGACCCTAACTAAAAAGTAATGATATCCCAGAAGATGAGAGAAAATATTTGCAACTCACAAATCTCAGATGAACCTAGTATCCAGAATACATGTAATACACAATTCAAAAACAAAGACAAAGAACCCACTTAAAAATGAGCAAAGGACTTAAACAGAGATATATCGCCAAAGAAGCAGCCAATGAGCACATAAAAAGATGGAACATATTATTCATCATTAGAAGAGTAGAGCTCAAATCCTATACAATTCACACCTACTAGACTAACTATAATTAATAACAAGAATAGAAAAATAACCAATACTGGCAAGCATGAAAAAAAACTGAAACCCTCATACATTCCTGGTTGGAATATAAAATGGTACAGTTACTATGAGAACAACTTAATTATCCTTCAAAAAATTAAACAAAGAGTTACCACATGTACTAGTAATTTCACTCTTAGATACATAACTAAGAGAATTAAAAATTTACATTTTCACACAAAAAGTTACACATGAATGTTTACTGTAGTATCATTCATAACAATTAAGACATGAAAACAACCTAAATGCCCATCAACTGGTGAATGGATAAACAAAATGTAGTATTATACATAAAATGGAATATTATTTGTTCATACAAAGGGGTGAAATACTGATACATGCTACGATATGGATGAATTTCAACATAATGTTAACTTTCTTTAAGCTATTGCTATTTTTTGCACTACTAATGTGGAAGACACTCATATGAGAAAAGAGGAAAAGTCTTGACAGGTATTGTGACTAAGATGTCTTCTCTCCATAAATTAGACTTCAATGATATATTTTTACAAAAGCAGATATATCACCAAGAGCCCTACCACTGAAGAGGAGACTCAATTTAGTTTTTAGCCTGTGGCTCCTGCTATGGGAAGGTCATTTCCACCCTTGTCTTCTTTTGAAAGCTCCCAAGAGCAGAAGATTTTACATTCTCTCCAGCTAACCCTTAAAATGGCCTTGAAGATGTCAGCAATTATTCTTGATACTTTTTACTCTTATTGTCTCTTATCACCAATGGATGTAGAAGTTTTAGAACTTATATCTACAGAACCTTACTGGATTGCTGTTTCTCCTTTTCTTTAGTTTTCTCACAGATGTTTAATCTTTAAATTGTTTAATTATCTTTATTCCTGCTTTGCAGAGTTCTCTGAGGACTGCATAACTTAAAATACAAAGCACCTTACTCTGTACCTGGCACATAATAAGCACTGAATACATTTTCCTTTCCTGCCGAACTAAGAACTAAAGTATTATCACTATCAGAATGAGAGGCAGCTGATTCTGATTAGAATCTCACAATGAATGTATAGGCAAGCCTCACAAATCCCCAAGTTTTTATCTTCTACTTGGAATGTTCAATAAAGTAGTATTATAAAACCAGATCCTAATTGTTCTTCCTTACCTACTTTAGTCAATTTTTATCCAAATCTCAATTTTTTAGCTATTATGTGTCTTTTAAAGCTTAGATTTTTAAACTAAAATAGTTCTAGAAACACACACTATAAATAGACATCCTTTGTGAAAACTTTTTTCCTTAAAATGATTCCTAGTCTCACCTAAACCTCCGACACAGTTCCACTTAAAATGTTTTTTGCTCTTCTTACAGTCACTGTAAATGTGCTCCTCCCTCCCTTTCAAAATGTGAAACCTTGTCAAAAAAGGAAGATTTCATAAAATCAAACACCTACAGTAATATTGCAACATGCTAGGCTGTAACAGTGGGAGAAAATTCAGTAAAAATGGTATCTTGTTGCTTCAGTTTGAAACTCTCTTGTCTCTTTTTTACCGACTTTTAAAGCCAGAATAGCCTGTATGTTTCTCACAATACCAGTGTTTTCAGCTGAATTTTCTCCTCCTATTCTTAAGATTCTGTTCTGAAAGTGACAAAACATGAATGGGAAAAATACCAAAGTTTGATTTTTCAAATAACTACTACTTGAAGCTTAGTTTAGAAAAATTCTATTTTCACTTTCAGCTTTCTTTGCCTCAAAAAGAACTTGGCTTTTTGTCATGATCAAATGCTATGACAGAATGGCTAAATGAACCCTTTGATTCGCAACCCACTTTATCCTCAAATGCCACTACATTCCTGAGAATTTTTTTTCTTTAGTTCTGAGAATATAGCAAGACCCAGCTAAAGCAGCAGAATTTCCTAACACAAAGTTGCAAAACTTAACTTCTGATAAAGACTGCCTGCAAACTCAACAGACTGGTAATGCGATTCTACTGGATTACTTTTCTTCTATAAAGGAAAAATAGTTAAAAAAAAATCTCAACTAGAAATTGTTTACCTTAAAGAAATACTGTATTCAGGATAGAAGACACTTGTATATTGGACCCATGCACCAACTTCCTCTTCAGCTTCCCTTTTTTTGGCATCTGTGACCGAAAACAGATTAAATGATTCAAATCTTCTTACAGATATGTTTCGCAGACAATCATCCAGGTGTTTTTGCTTCAGAACCTTTGAAATAAAACCAAAAACTGTGGTCATATTATATAAAGTTAGTAGTTCAAAGGTAAAGGGGTTTTTCATTCCCATAATGGCAGGTTAGAGAATTCAGACTAACATCTCACTGAGCACAGTAAAAAAGATGGACAGAGTATTTTAAAAACACTATTAGAAGGCATCAGAAAGCAATGAAGAGAGTGAAGATTTACCAATAGCACAAAGGGGAGATAAACTTAAAGGTGAGAAATGCATTAGCAACAAGCACTGATCTTGTGGGGACACTTGTCAGTTAAAAAGAAAAAGAAGAGAACTTAGGAAAGTCCTCGCTATATAGTGCTGCATACGCGTTTCAATTAGCATTAATGTATCTTGAAACTGGTTAAAAATAAGGTATCTAGGGCCCTCCCTGGTGGCGCAGCGGGTTAAAGCACAGCACTGGAAAGCTAAAGCCACTTCCGCCTGAGTTCGATCCCCGCCTGCCGCCTGCCCCGGAGGTGACCCACATGGCGCGGCAGACCTCCCCTGACCTGTCCGCTGCTCCCCTCAGCAGTGTACTTGTCAGTCAGCCTGTTCTGCTCCCCACTCTGTCTCTGGTGAGGCCTCTCACCCTCCTGCATCTCTGGCCTGTACCCCAGTTCTATATGCATACATAAATAAATCTTTAAAAAAAAAAAGGTATCTAAATATTGTTTAATCATTTCTATCTAATATGTGGCATTAATAATTTATTTTCTGCTTCTGAAATTTTGAGTCATTGCAAAGAAAACAAAATGTAAGTGCCTGGCAATTTTCATTATGTATTCATAAATCAATCATAATTTTTTTTAATTAAACATCTCATTTTGCTTTAAAAAGAAAATAGTTGAGCACCTTTAACAGCTCGTGAAGTTAAGGGGTAAATAATGAACACCTAGGCAGGGGCAGGTATGTTATTTCAAACCCTTATATGTATGTGTTTGTGTGTTTTAAAACAAAAAAAACCAAATGAGTAATTTTGTTGGTGTCAATGGAAACTGGTTTTAAGGTAGGTGAAAGGAGTTCAATAAAATTATACAAAAACTCTGTAGCTCTAAACCTGAATAAGGCGTAATATAAACTTATTTTACTTTCCATATATTTCCTACATCTGACTGCCGAAAAGGTCTAGAAATTATGACCAAATGCTACTCAGGTGTTCATGCCTAGACTGCAGTCTCTAAGTGCCACTTTCTATTCAAAGTCAAGCTCCTTTGGAGAAGTAAAAGAAATTGTACCATATGAGCCTGGAATACCCTGCACGCAAAAGAACAAGAAAGTCATAAGAAGAATTAAGGAGCCAATTTGCATAGTATCCATTGGCCAAAGATGAGACAGTGTGAGCATTATCAAGTGTAATAAATGTTAACAGAAGTGAGACACATTTAGTTCACAATGGTATTTTTTTAATCATTCATTGAAAGATGCTAGAAAATCAACTAAGACAGAAAGGGCACCCGGACAAGGACAGAACAGGACCCAAGGACAAAATTCTGCTGTTCCCATGGGCCGGTAAACAAGAGGTACAAGAAACTTGATGATGCTAGACCCAGACACTTGCTCCATAACTTTCCTTGGCTCTTTGTCAGCCTATCTCTGAGCTTCTTTCCACAGCTTATCAAGTTAGCTACTATGAGTAAAAGGGAGTTAACAACCCCAGAGAAAAAGGGAGTCACAGGCCTTGAGGCCAGACTAGTTCACACGGGTGCTACCAGCACACAGACTTCTTGGGATGGCCACGTGGAGACCCACGAGCCCTGCATGACCCAGCTGCAGCGGATTCAGCTGCTGGGCGCTCACACTAGCAGCAACTAGCCACAGTGGGCTTCAGCCACGTCCACTCTCCTGCTTTCTCAGCCAACAAAGTTTAATTTCTTTGTTCTCAAACCCCATTCCTAACCTATACGGCCCCCTTGCCCTGGCACCTCAGGGAATCTCTCCCATGCCCAGAGGTCTTCCTGGAGTTCGCACTCCTCGCTTTTTGCTAGTTAGTAAATGCTGAGTCCTGGCCTGCCCTCACTGGTGTCTGTGGAGTCCTCCGTCCAGTCCTGAGCAGAAGTTCTCAAGAGAACTTTCCCTGGCTTGGGTGCAGGTCATCTCTGGTCCACCCCTCCAAATCCCAGTGGGTGAGCAGTGGACAGTTTTGTTCCCTCCCAGCTAATCTGCCTGTGTTGCTGGAGGGTGCCCTCCGCTTGTCCAATGACACAATTATTGTATTTAAAAACTAGCAAATGCGGCCCTCCCTGGTGGCGCAGCGGGTTAAAGCACAGCACTGAGACTCTAAAGCCGCTTCTGCATGAGTTCAAGTCCCGCCTGCCCTGGAGGTGACCACATGGCGTGGCAGACCTCTCTGACCCGCCCGCTGCTCCCCTCAGCAGTGTACTTCGTCGATCTGCCTGTTCTGTTCCCCACTCTGTCTCTGGTGAGGCCTCTCGCCGCCCCTGAGCCTCTGGCCTGTACCCCAGTTCTGTATGCAAAAATAAAGTAAATCTTTAAAAAAAAAAAAAAAAACTAGTAAATGCAAAAGAATTAAATATTTACCTGTTTTTCCTATATGAACTATAACTAAAAGTATCCAAATAGAAGATGAGGTTAAGTTTCTCTTAATAGTAGTATCTCATGTAATGAATAAGGAATGACAGAATTAAAATGTCACCATTATTCAACTGCCTTATGCATTCGTCATCAAGAAATAACCAGATATCACTATTATTATTAATGACAGTATGCACCACATCCCCTTAACCAATCAAACAAAACATACATCAGATACGAATTTGATTAAGCCTCTCTGTAGCTACCCACTAGTAAAAAACATAAGGAATAGAGAACACATTAAATTAAATCAAGTGCAATCAGCAAAATTCATATGATGGAAAAAGTCCCAATTTCTTCAGTAAAAAATTGACTAGAGATGAAAAACACATACATAAGTAACCTTTAGATAAACACAAATATCAAAGTTAATACAAGAAGAAACAGAAAGTCAGGATATTTCAAAACTGTTTTTAAAATAGAGTGATAAATAAAAATATCGCAACAAAGAAACTCCAGGTCTTGATTGCTCACCAGCCAATTACCCAAGAAGTCTAAGAAAGAATGAAAAATGTTACCATAGTCTTCATATCATCCTCAAGTAACCCTATGTTGTAGATATTCATTATGTGAAAGAAGAAACGGAGGCAAACTTTATTTTCTCGAGGTCAAAGAGCGAGTATGAGGCAAATCCAGGCAATCTGACTCCAAAGCCAGACCTTTATACTACTGCTTGGTGAAAAATGGGTGGCTGGCATTAAACATCTATTACAACTTCCTTTACTAACATAATACCTTCCCAAATTATAAATCCAGAGAACTAGAAGTTTCATTTCCCAGAATTTCCTAGTAGCCAGGAGTTCAGATGTGATTTTGGTTTTGACAATGAGACGCACAAACATGAGATTTGAAGGGGAAAAAAGAAAATATATTAATTACATTTCTACAACTTTTGCTGGTAAGAATTATTGTAAAGCTGGTGTCAAGGTAATGATACCATACGTCACTAAGATAAAAAATCACTACATGCATAATACTAGAACAGGTTTTTATGATTGGTAAATCCCATATTCACAGTAGCAACAAAGCAATTCGATTACTCAATGAAAGTCAATAGGCCTCTATTTGAAGAACATGAAACAACTCAAAAAATTATATATTCCAAAATGTTTATTGTGACATTATTTGTAATAGCTAAGATGTGGAAGCAACTTAAGTGCCCACTGAGAGATGACTGGAGTAGATGTGGTGCATAGGTACACACACAATGGCTATTATTTAGCTATCAGGGAAGATGAAATCCTGCCATGTGCAGCAAAATGGAAGAATCTTAAAGGGATTATGTGATGTTAACCAGAGAGATAAAGACAAATACTGGATGATTTTACACAAGTGAGCAATATAAGGAAACACAGCAAAAGAAATGACAAAGTAAAATAAAACTAAACTAGTGCACATTGATAGCCAAACTGAAGTTACCAGAAGCAAAGAAGGTAGGAGGTAGAGGGGATGAGAGTGAGGGGGTATAAGGGTGTTTGTTGACATTGTGGAATATGGTTTCTTTCTCAAAAAAAAAAAAGTAAGCACCTCATCAAAGCACCATTTAACAACTTAATCCTTTCATTTCTTTGTACCAAGTCATATATACAGTAATAGATGGAAGGAGGGTGTGGACCAAAGCATGTGCCTAGCTCATATTTAATTAAAGAACAAGAAAATAACCTGTAGCTTCTTCCACCGAAAAGTAGTTAGTATAACAGTGTAAGATAATATCTTGGTTTTTTTTTTGGGGGGGGGGTGAGGTGGGGAGGAGTCTCTTTTCCCAGAATTCTCATTCTAATGAGAAAAACAAATCTTGATCTAATGATTATAAAACAGTATTATTAAGAGGTCTACACCAGAGTAAACAGAAGGTCTAACCCAGGTATTACAGGCTTCCCAGAAGAGGAGACTGAAATGAGGACTGAAGGATGAACCATATCATTAAGTAGAGAAGATAAAAATACTAAGCAAAGGGCACATCGCATACTAAAACATTAAATGTCAAAAAGTGGGGAGTTCAAACAGCAGCCATTTTTGAAAGCTGACTTCATTCTGATCTCTATGTTAGCAAATCAGAATGAACAAAAGCTCTAGTCACCTGGACCTTTACAACACCAAAAGTCACTGAAGTCAGGTCTTTGAACAGTCATGTCTATCTGTACAGTTTGATAAAGCCCTAAGTTAACATTCTACTAATTCAATTTTAACCTACGCTTATTTCACTACAGTTCCTATAATGGTTTTTGAAGACAAGCATTTTATTATCCCATAAGGCATTGGCAAATTTAACTGCAAAAACAGGTCATTAACACTCAGGAAAGACTTTCAATACAACTGCATAGACAAATTATCTTATTTAACTCTAATAAATTGCCATGACTACACTGGAAGGCTGTCATGAGCAGGTGACTCCAGACAATTACAAAGTCACCACTAAACACTAAAAGCTCAGCCTCAAGTAATTTGGCAGGAGGTGGGAAGTTATTCTCGAAATACTACAGGAAACATAACAGAAATGGAAAGTGCCTTGAGTGAAGTTTTCAGCAGGACACCTCTGGCAGAGGCACAACAACTGCGTGTAAAACAATTAACACATTTCACTTCAAGCAGTTTGGAAAGCGGGTCAGTGATGTCAACTCAAGAATCTGTCAAATCTGCACGCGAGTGAAGTTACCAACAACAACAGCAACTACCAAGTGCTACAAAAAGCCGGCACTAAAAAAATCAGCACACCCGGACTAGTCCACCACCGACGCTGAGCAAGTCGCCGGTCGCTTCTCACTCCAAGAAAAGCAAGCAACTTGCAGATTTCCAAGAAACTCTTTAGGGCCGGACTTAGAGCTAGAATCAGGCAAGGAGCTAGAAAAAGAAACCTGAAAAAGTAAACTAAAAACAAGAATGAAGCATAGAACAGGTTGGGGCGTGGCGGTCCCTATGTGGCCAGCGAGAGGGAAAGTTCCAGTTGCAGACAAATGCCTAGAAGGGCATCTTTTACGTCGATTTGAGTTTCCTAGGAGCTCAGCCTCGACTGTCCCCTCCCCGCCCAACCTCATCTGAAACCTCCCTTTCGGTGGGACGGTCGCACGAAGCAAGGGGGCGCTTTTCACGTGGCTCCCGGCAAAACCGAGAGGGAACTACCCGAGCTGCCAGGGAAGAGGGGCTGCCGGTCCGGCGCGCGGGAGCTGCGAGGGGAGTGGCCAGGGCGAAGGTGAGACGCGTGGGCTGCCCCTTACCTGTCGCAGGAGCTTCCACCGAGCGACTCCCAAGGGCGCCGAGACAGTGGGCTCCCGAGCGACACCGCAACTTGCAGGGTCGGCGTCCACACCTCGCTCGGTCTCGCTGGCTCCCGCATCCGCTACAGGCGACTCCATCCCTTTAAAGTCGCCCATACCACAGTCTGCCGCGCCACAGCTCTCCCCAGCTAGGACCTTAGTACTTTTTCCCTACCAGGACCTGTGACGCCGGGCCTCCCTCCCGCTTCCCTGACGTGAGCCCTCCCCGATTTCCGCATTTCCGGTATTTGCGTCTCCTTAGCAACCAGGGCAACGCTCCTCGCGTCACTGCACCATTTTGCTGGTGGCCATTTTGAGTAAGGGCAAACTGCAGGGGTATAGTGCCAAGTAAAATCAATGATCGCCGCCCCTTTTTGCCCTCTTCTCTCCTGTTTCATCTGTAGTTCAAAATATGAGCAAAGGCTCAAAAGCCGTAAACTTATGGAGGGTAAATAGTTAGAAGAAAAAGAAAAAAAGAATCCATTCTTGACCACAACAAATATGGCGAAATCGGCTTTGTGCTCGTGTTAGGTTGGGGTTACGTAGACTGGCGTGCTGCAAACCAGCTAGAGGCGGCTGGGGATAGGTTGTGGTTCTGCAGGCTGCGAGAACGCACTCTTCGGCTGGACTCGACTGGGGTGACTTCTGTGCTCCTTCTGAGAGCTTCAGTTTCTCCGGCCTGCCGCCCTTGGTCTCGGTGTCCAGAGCAGGACTCGCGTACGTATGGAAGGGTGTGCTAGGGTTATCTTCCCTTGTCTCTTTCCTCTCCCACCCTGACACCCTTCAGTCCCCTAGTCCTCGCTTTTGAACGTGGTTCCTCACTACCTGGCAGTCCCTCTTGCCTTCGGATCGCTTCATCCCTGGAGTAGATAGTTGCACTGAGAAAACGAATAGATTCTCCCAGGATCTCCCATTCATTTACCCCACCCCCACCCTTAGCCTTGCATACTATCTTCGCTCTGAAAATGAAAGGTGGGGGCCTGAGGCTGCCGCCATGGATGGAGTGATTTACGCCCTTGCACTCCCCTGTTTTTCTGAACATTTGATTGAGCAGTGTGTGAGTCAGTGAGTGAATGTGTGTGGCGGCTACGGATCCACTACTCGCTCCCGTTATCTTGCTCTGACATAAAAAGAGATGGGGTGGGGGAGAGAGGCATTGTAACGGAGCAGATATATGGAAAATCTGACGCAGTTTTGTTTGATCCCGGTGGGGCATTTTATTGATAAATTCAACAACAATGTGCAACATGCCCTGATTTTCCCTATCTTACTCATAGAAATCACCATTTATTGAGTGGTTACTACGTGCCTGGCCCTACTAAGATCTTAACATAAATTGTCTCATAAATTCATCCTTAACCACAAAGCCAAATGGTCCCATTATCTGTTTTGCATATGAAGAAACTGAGGCAAACAATGTGATGAGTAGTAAGTGCTGGAGTCAAGACCTGCCTTAACTACATACTAACCTTACTTAATAGGTTAATAGCTGTAAAGTCCAGTTGTCATTATTACCAAGATTTGGAACAAAATCTGGACTTTTTTTCTACTACTTAACTGTTCTGAGTGACAGTGGCAATTAGTTACACCTTCCAAAACCTCAGTTTGCTTACCTGTAAAATGAACATAATAATAGCTACTCTATCAGTTCCTTGTGAAATTTAAATTATTAACGTTTACAAAAGTATCTGGCACGTAGCAAGCACTTAAATATTAATCTCCCTCCTCCACCTCTTTTAAGTAGACTTTTCCACTTTATCCTCCATTGATAAACCAAAGATTTAAAGATACGTTCTGAAATATGTATAATCAAAGCCATTTTGCCTTTTAAAACCCTGAGAGTTCCTGAGATATTCCCATAAAGTCTGTGTACTTATTTACATTTTTTGTTTGTGTTTGTTTTGTATGTGTCTTCTTTTTGTTTTTTGTTTTTTGTTTTTTTTTTTTAGTTTGCCCTTATGTGTACCAGAATCAGTGCGGCATAATTTGAGGCTGATAAGATTAACTTTACAAATGAGACATTTAAGTCACATCTGTCAAGAAGTAACATTTAAAGGAAACTAACTTGTACAAGTTTTCAAATGCTTTAACCTGAGTTATCAACTGTCTGTTCGGTAACACATAACCTGAAGGGTTCATAGTCCTGACGGGGAGGGATAAGAACTTTGAATCTTTGATGCTCTGAGAACCCACTATTATAGAACCATACCTATATGCTGGCTTCCCCAAAGGGAGAATAACCAGGGACTTATATCATGCAGCAGAAGAGCAAATTATTTCTCCAAGCTTTCAAATATAGTATTCCTCACCTTGGGAAATGCATGCAGAAACAGCATGTGAATCACTGTAACTTCGCTGACCATTATTACAATAGAATAAAGTTGAAAAAATATCACCTAACAAAGTATCTGCAGAATAAGGCCAAGATATCAGAGTTAGCAAGAAACATCCCAAGTCGGAGCTTCTCGTGTAAGGTATGGACTATTTAAGTTAACCTATTTATAAGTCATTAAGGATAATTTAAGTTTAAAAATAAAGAATGGATAGGATATGAGTTACTAAATTTCTCATAATTGTCGTTTATTTTTTAAAATGTTTATGCCAATTTTCTAGTTAAATAATAGTATAAAACAAATAACCATATATATTTACAGAACTCTAATGTAATATATTACAATGTATTTATAAAAATTGATTCACCTTTAGGAGTTCTTAGTGTGCCTTCCAGTGTAATGCAGAGTATAATTCAGCTTTCTAAAATATCATATTAGCTCTTACTAAAAGCTAAGAATATGCTAATTGCTTTTTAATGAATCCCACATCAGTAAACTTCAGTAAAGCACTAGATGTTACTTTTATGTAAAAACAATTTTAAAAGGACTTGGATTTTGATCACTGAGGCTCTTCAGAAAAATGCTTTTGGGCATGGTACTTTGGCCAGATCCCAAGCAATGGGCGTGAGCTGGTCCTGGAGAACTCAGATGTAGAGTGACCACACTTCATTTTGCCTGGGACAGTCCCAGTGCACATCTGTTGTCCCTGGGTAATTACTAACAGTGTCCCCTTCCTCGCAAATGTATCATGGTTAGGATGATAAATTAAATTCTGAGTTCCCCCTACTTATTTGAGGTGTCTCTCTGATATACCTTCCCTACCTGGTACTTGCTATATTCCTTAGGTTTCTTAAATTATTTGGAGATGATACTTTTACAATATTTTTACCATATTTTATTAATCTTTTCATTTCTTCTTTTACTTGGTACATACTGATTTTTCTGTTACTCTATTTTGGGTTCCTTGTATTTTATTGTGGTAAAATACGCATAACATAAAGGTAGATATTTTAATAATTTTTCAGTGTATAATTCAGTGGCATTAATTATATTCACAATGTTCTACAACTCATCACTATGGCTAAAACCATCAGCAGCTCCCCAAAATGCACCCATTAAGCAAAAATTCCACACT
The DNA here is from genome assembly GCF_000260355.1 of Condylura cristata. Lineage (NCBI taxonomy): Eukaryota > Metazoa > Chordata > Mammalia > Eulipotyphla > Talpidae > Condylura > Condylura cristata. Next base: position 15,863,452 of record NW_004567121.1, read on the forward strand.
CCTGTTTTTCTTGAGCACTGGTAACCTTTACCTTTCTATCTCTATGAATTTGCCAATTCTAGATAACTGATATAAATCGAATCATACATCTTCTTGCATTTGTGGTATATATCAGAATTTCAATCCTTTTTATGGCTTAATAATATTCCTTTGTGCATATACACCACATTTTGTTCATCCATTTGTTGGACACGTAAGCAGCATTTTCTATTTTAAAACAATTTTTAAATCTTATTCTACTCAGTTATGGTTTTGCTTAATTTTTGCTATTCTCTTAACTCATGTTATTTGTTGTATTTTTTTTGGAGGGGGAGGAGGGCAATTTACTTTTAATTTTTATCTCTTAATCACTAGCTTTTACTCTACATTTTAATCTTTCAAATTAGTTTTCTTTTTATAATACCCAAATTGAGCACTTTTTTCTCTACTCATAAATTCCTTTATGCCTTCCTTTTGTTTTTATCTTCTATGTATATGCATGCACAGCTTTATCCCACTTTAGAACAAATTTTAAAATCTTACCTATTAGACAAATTTAGGCCGTTAGATCATTTTATTTTGCACTGTATTTAGGGCATTTTGACATCTTAGACTTCTGTCTAAGTCTTAGCTTATAAATAGAAGACAGGGATTATCATCAGCATGACAGCTGTGAGATTAGCTCACGTTCTAAATAAGAGGCTATTTTTCCCTGTCCATTTGTTCCTGAAGCAGCTTTTCAATTCTCTTTCCTGCCACCTAGAAACTTTAACCTGACTCAGGAACTCTTTTCCTAATTATTTTACCTGATAAAGTGGCCCTGCTTTTTGGCACCCATTCTTTCTGTGAGGTGTGATAGGATCTAAAAGTGGTGTCTGTCCTTTCCGATCCTTGGGACCTGGGAAAGCTGTGAAGAGACCTGTAGACAAAAATGCACTTTCTTTCATTCAGCTCTGAATGCTTTGTTTGCTCTGATTATGACTGCAGTAAATTAGAAAAAGAATTAGTATCTATAGGCAAAATAAAATCTATTTTCTTAGATGACCATAGATCTGAGAGATGGGGGTGGGGGGAAGGGCAAAACAAGAGAGGGAAGGGATTGGTGATGCATTGTGGGTGCTCTGGTGGCTGGAGAATCACGGAGACTATGTCTGAGGGGAGAAATCAAAATACTAAGCAAAAATTAATAGAGATGTAAGAAAACTAATCAGTTAATTATTTTTTTTAAAGATTTATTTATTAGTACAGAATTGGGGTACAGGTCAGAGATGCAGAGGGTGAGAAGATTCACTAGAGATAGAGTGGGGTGCAGAACAGGCAGATCCACTGCTGAGGGGAGCAGCGGGCGGGTCAGGAGAGGTCTGCCGCGCCATGTGGATCTCCTCCGGGGCAGGCGGGAATCGAACTCATGCGGAAGTGGCTTAAGCTTCTTTGTGCTGTGCTTTAACCCGCTGCGCCACCAGGCAGGGACCAGTTAATTATTTTTAAAAGATGCATAGAAAAAAGTATTTGCTTAAAGACCTTTTTATGCCAATTAATTTAAGAAAAGACAGGCCAACATATGAGAATAGGAGAGGCTGTCCAAAGAACAGGATTGTCCCACACAAAGAGTACATGGGGAGATTGGAAGTTTGGTTCTGGACATGTTTTAACCATCTATTAGACATCCAAGTAGAAATGTTGAGTAGTCAGTTAAATACATAGGTTAAACTGTTCAAAAGAATGTTCAGGATTGAAATAGAAATTTGGGAGTCCCCAGCTTATAACTACCAGGTTTTAAGGTGATGATCATACAGGAAATGACCAAAGGGATTAGTGCAGGCTATAAATAAAGAAATGGGACAGCACCTGTTTATGGGAAAAGCCAGGGACTTAAGGAAGAACCAACCCAAAGAGACAGTAGGAAGGGCCAACGGAATGGGGTAACAATGAGAGTGAAGTGCCCCACAAGCCACACAAGAAAAGTATGGTTAGGAGGAGGCAGTGATGTGTCTTGCTGATTTAGGTCAAGCAGTATGAGTTATCTTACTGTAGTTGGCTATGTGGAGATCATCAGTGACCTTGAGACTGAGAATGAGAAGGGCAAAAATCTTAGTGAGCTCAAGTGAACAAGGGGTGAGAGGAATTGGCAACTGGGGCCATGAAAAGCTGTTACTTTCCTTCATGTAACAATCACTTTTTAGAAACAAAAGGCATATAGAAGTGCATATAAGTAGAATGTTTTTGGAGTATTTTGTAAATGCTAAATAAGATCATATGATTTCATGACTGTATCAAGTAGTTTAATTAATTTAGTGTGATCCTGTGTGAAACAACATAGAGACCATTTATCAAGTTAAAGAAGTTCCTCTCTATTCCTAATAAAGTTAAGGAAGTTCCTCTCTATTCCTAATAAAGTTAAGGAAGTTCCTCTCTATTCCTAATAAAGTTAAGGAAGTTCCTCTCTATTCCTAATAAAGTTTTATCATTTTCAAAAGTAAGTGTGTTACTATGTATTTTTTCTGCATTAATTGACTTTAAGATTTATCTACTCACTTTGTGTTAGGTTACATTGATGGAATTTTCTGAAATCAACCATCCTTTTATTCTTAAGCTAAATCCTACTTGATTGCATAGGGTTTTAAATTATTATTCTCATTGTTTTGTGCTTTTAAAAATATACATTGGTTTTTTAAACAAATGGCATATGAGAAGATTATCTGTTACTTGAAGATTCAAGAAAGCTAACTGTGAAAGCATATGAGTTTGGTGTCTCTTAAGAAAGGAACACTTACCAACTTAGTTTCTTTAGTAGTTGAGTAGTTTAGTATATATTGATTTATATAGTATCTGTATATTATAAATCAATTTTGGTAATTCAATTTTTTCCATTTTATCTATGCTTTCAAGTGTGTTGGCATAAAGATATCTTCATTAACTCTATAACTATGCCAACTTTTTCATTCCTGCTATCTTTGTCTCTTTTTCCTTGATCAGTTTTGCTCTCTTTCTTTCTTTCTTTCTTTCTTTCTTTTATTTATTTATGTATACAAGAACTAGGGTACAGGCCAGAGTTGGGGGCATGAGAGGATTCACCTGAGACAGAGTAAGGAACAGAACAGACAGACTGACTGAAATATATTGCATAGGAGCAGCGGGTAGGTCAGGAAAGGTCTGCCACACCATGTGGTTCACCTCCCTGGGTGAGGATCAAACTGATGCTGCAGTGGCTTCAGCCTCACAATGCTGTGCTTTAACTGGTTGGCCACCAAAGAGGGCCCAACTGTGTTTCTTTTTTTAGACATGGTGAAGAGCCAGGTTTTTGTTGATTCTTTGTAGTTTCTTTGCTACCAATTTTATTGAAACATTGATTTCCCTTCTTTGATTTCCTTTAGGTTTACTCTTCTGTTATATCTTCTTAAATTGAAATGAGCTTTTTGTTGCACTCTCAGGAGACACATAGTATCAAGAGATACATAATGTCTGCTTTCCCACTATTAAAAATGCTAAATTTGGACCCTCCCTGATGGCTCAGCGGTTAAAGCACAGCACTGAGAAGCTAAAGCCACTTCAGCATGAGTTCAATCCCCGCCTGCCCCGGAGGCGACCACATGGTGTGGCAGACCTCTCCTGGCCCGCCCACTGCTCCCCTCAGCAGTGTACTTCGTCGATCTGACTGTTCTGCTCCCCACTCTGTCTCTGGTGAATCCTCTCACCCTCCGCATCTCTGCCCTGTACCCCAGTTCTGTACGAATAAATAAATAAATCTTTAAAAAAAAATGCTAAATTTGATAATTCTGGTTAAGTTAGTAACTACTAACTTTCCACATTATTTTTTTCAAGAGTTAGTTATTTATGCATATAAAACTGGGGTACAGGTCAGAGTTTGGGGAGGGTGAGAGAATTAACCAGAGGCAGAGCAGAACAGGCAGAGATATTGAAATGTACTACTGAGGAGAGCAGCGGTCAGGTCAGAAGAGGTCTGTTGTGCCATGTGGGTAACCTCCATGACCAGGGATTGAACTCCTGCTGCAGCAGCTATGATAGCCTCTAGTACTGTGCTCTAACCGGTTACACCACGAGGGAGAGCCCTAACTCCCCCCATTATTAAAGGGGCATTATTCCCTTGAAATTATTGATGTTGTGATTATCCAGTTCATTTCACCTAACTGAATTCTACAACCATTGAAGATCTTTAATCACTTGTTTCACTGGGAGGTGCTTATGGCTTTCTATATTTCTTTCTATATTTATTAGCTAGCATTCTATAAAGAAGAGGTCAGTTAATTTGTTTAACTTCAAATTACTGCTTGTGAATTTTTATTTTTTCAGGGTGCTCTAATTAAATAGAGTCATTATTCTTTTTGATGCTCAAATTGTCCCCAGGTGTAACTAATAGGGGCCCCTTTAAACTTAAACTTGTCTTATTTTGACACATCTCCATGAATCTTCCTTGCTTTCTGGCACAAGCTGTCCCAAGCTGACTTTGTACTCCCTGGTTCAGACTTGGAACTGACCATTTAATAACAGCACCTCTCAAAAGCTACTCAGTGCCTTTCTGTTACTGTACCATTTTTCTTTGAAGAAGTCAGCCTTTTTGTCATAATAAAGTTAACATCGTTTGTTGTTCTATTTTACAAGTTCTGTTAAAATGGTTTGGTGCTAGGTCACCTGTAAGGTGGGAAGAATTGCTTCTTTCCACAAATGCGTGATATGCGTGATGCTGTATTTGTAATATTCTTAAAATGTTAAGTTAAAGCTCTGCTTACCTCAGCCCCATTAAGTGGAATATGCCTTGAAACATACTATTAAAACATTAAGAGACTTGGTTAAAATGGTTAGATTTAACTCTAATAATAACAGCAGCTGACATTGAAATGAGAGCTTAAAACACTGCATGGGCTTCAAGAACCAGAACAAGTTGGAGTATATTATATACATTATATGAAATCTCAGTTTCCCTGTGAATATGGCCTCCTAAAGAATTGCAAAATTCTTGAATTCTGCCTCCATCCTTTTAAAGCAGCCAAAAAAAAAAAATTCTGTTGCTTTCAGGGCTCTTTTGTTTTAGACAAGCTCAGTTAATTTGGAATAAAGTTAACTATGAATGTGAAATAAATCTAAGAGGCTAGTGTTTGGCTTGAACTGTGCATCAGCCATGATTCTCAATAAGAGGAGATTTTAAAGTGTCAGAGCTCAGCTCCCGGATTAGAATGTGCTAAGAGCTGCCAAGGAAATACTCTTTCTTCACAGCTTTCCAAATCTACTTCAAAATTTCTAGTGAGAATTATGGAACAGATAAGCACAGATCTGGAAATAAAAAGGCAGACTCTGTTGCCGAGTTACAGTTTCAGGGTAGATTTCTGGTGATCTGATTTATGTTTAGGGTGCCATTAGGAAATCACATAGAAATTTTGTCGCATTACTCTAAAGAACAAACCTAGGTTTTGCAGAATTACTATTAACTGAACATATGGGCCTCCAATATTTAGATTTCAAAAATTACCCGTACTGTTTGGATGATTAAGGGATGACTGAATAGTTTGACTATCCCAAAGCATAAAGTATCTCAAAAAGGATAAATTTTGTGAAAATGATTAATTTTTTATTTGTTCTGGTGATTTTTCTATTTTAGTCTTATTTTGTTTAATTTATAAAATTTATGTGATGTAAACTATATTCATAGCTTATATTCTCCTCAGTCTTGGCTAAGTATCATGGACATTGTGCAATAAATAATTACCAGCTGTCGAAGGGCCTTACCCAGGGCTTAGTAGCCCTGTGGCACAGATCACCATACAGTCATCATCTTTGGCTGAGACTTGATGTGGAAAATCTTGACTAGAATTCATTTGCTTAAGGTAAATTGATTTATTGAATACCTTTTTTTATTTGACAACTGAGGTAATGCCTTATTCAAATTTTAATAACCCCTACAATACTTGGGTGCTGATCAAAAATCAATGAAAGCTTTTAGTTTTTCAGATATTCTCAGTAGGATATCGAGTGCTTATTTAGCATCCAGCTGTATCAATAATCATATTTATTTTTCATTGTTCTTTTAAAAGGTAAATACGCTATATTTCTCCTAAAACTGAATGAAAAGCTCTGTCTTACAAAGCACTCATTTACCTTTTCATCTGATAGGCAGTCCTCTTTGGCAGATTCCTTATCCCTACAAGAGAAAAAAATGATAAAGTAGAATCAATTTTATAAGTCTTACTGCAAATTAAATAATAGTCAACACTTATCAGTAAAGATAACGTCTTCCCCTCTCATAACATCTCCCATATTTTAGGAAGTAATTTTAGTTTATAAAACTCAGTAGAATTTTTCCTACCACTCAAACCTCACTATTTAAATATATGAACATTCATAGGATTTTATTTTCTGCTTAATATATAAGCCTTTCCGATGGTATTTCTGAACATTCTCCAGTAAGTCTTAATATTTCTGAATCTTAAAAGACTTATCAACTTAAATTCTGCATCTTTAAAACTTACCTACTTAGCCATTCAGTGTCTGCCTTTTTTTTTGTTTACACTTTTAAAAGAAACAGAGATCATTTGTTGAAATTAAGAAACATACCTAATAGCTATGTCTATTATTTTATTGATGTAGACCTAACATTATAGCACTTGCCTAAAAAGGAAATAACAATTAAAAAGCAAAGATCTCTTTTCCCCTAGTTTGAAATATTGCCATATGAATAAAAATTTTTCCAGGATTTTCTGCCTGTTAAACAAGAAAAGGAAAAACCCCATCCAGAAAACATGGATGCATTTGAAAAAGTGAGAACAAAGTTAGAAACACAACCACAAGAAGAATATGAAATCATCAATGCAGAGGTAGGATATTGTGTTTTTGTTTTGCTTTTTAACCTGATACTGCATGTCAAGATGTAAGTGAAAATACCTGTGCTTTTTAGACATAATCCCACATCAAAATTAGACTGCCTTTGGCCTTTAGTACCTGCTGAAAACTTCTAAAGAAGAATAAGCAGTGTAATCCTTAAAATATGTTGTAAAGGTCAAAACCAAGCTAAACTTCCAGGGTACTATATAAATTCTAGTTTCGTTTAACCAATTCTGTTAAAAATGTTTTAAATAATCTCAAAAGAATTTAGGATAAAACTAAATCTTATTTGAAAAATACTTAGCTGTATTTACATTTTTTTTAGTAAAAGAAAATTCACTGTAAGTAGTGTAATACTTTGAAAGGCAAGTAATTTTTTAACGTTATGGTCATCACATTCTTAAGTACTCAATTGAAACAAATTGAAAATGCATGCTGAAAATATTACGGTAAAATTGGAGAGCAGAACCACAGATTATAAATGAATATTTTATTTATGGTTGAATGCATATAGCATTAGGTTAAGAATCAGAAATGCTAGCTTCAAATTATGACATTAACTGGAAGATAATAAATGTGCTCTGAGCTACCTCAATTCCTATCAGTCAGTTACATTTAATGAGTAAATATTAGGCAAGAGCACTATTCATATATTGTAATATTCTCTCAATCTCAAAGTGTCTATTATCTGTCACCCCACAGAAGATATATTATTGGATAGAATATAATCAAGATCATGGTGACAGCAGATAATCTCAGAAAGTTATTTACTGGATTTTCAGGCTAGCTTGAGACAGTTTCCTCATCAGTATCACTTTGGTTATCAACAAAGAGAAGATGTGACTGTATTACTAAATGATCCGCTCTGATTTTTTGTAATTAATACCGTGGGGAAGAACTTGATTTCTCTTAATTGAATTCCACTATAGAGATGTCAGATGTTCCCAAAATCTACTAAAGATATAGTGCCAAAATCTGTGTTTATGTGTTAGAAACTCCTTCAGTGATTTGTGAGCATAAGAAAATCACATCTTTAACCACTATATTATAAAGTCATAATTTTGCATTTTTTATTTGCGCATTCACATACAGCAGCTCTGCATATTATGAAAGATAAAATTTCTTTGTCACCTTAATCAGACCATTAGTTAAGCTAGCTAAACTAATGTCACTAAATAATCATTGCTATTATTATTAAAAGACCTTTGTTTTTTTGGTCAGATTAAACATGGTGGTTTCGTTTATTATCAAGAAGGTTGCTGCTTGGTTCGTTCCAAAGATGAAGAAGGTACACCATGATTTTTCAGATTTTACATATATCATAGGCATTTTGATGTTAATTTCTTGAAGGTATAAAACATATATTTTTAAGATTAGCTTGGAATTTGTTTAGATTTAGACTGTTTATTACTTACATAAACAGCAAAAAGAAGAGTAGTGAAGGGTGTCAAGTTCCTGTGGTCCTTTCAGATGATGCTGAAACAAAAGGGTCAGATGACTGCTTCTGAATTTTATTAGTGATCAGTTTTTTGTTTTTGTTTTAAGGTTTATTTTTTTATACATACAAGAACTGGGGTACAGGTCAGAGGTGGTGAGGTGAGAGCATTTACCAGAACAGAGTGTGGAGCAGAATAGGCAGATGTACTGAAATGCTCAGCTAAGGGAAGTGTCTGCTGCGCCATGTGGGTCAGCTCCCTGGGAATCGAACTCAAGCTGCAGTGACTGGCAATGGCTTGACAGCGCTGTCTTTAACCCTCCTGCCACCAGGGAGGCCCCCTGATTCATTTTTAATATCTATTTTTGTGTAAGGTAAACTCACTCAAAGCTTTGGCAGGAAAAATGGAGGTAGGAACTGGCATTTTTTCAGTAGCTACTTCTCAAATACTAGTACACTTTATATAAATTATATTCAATGTCATTTACATTCTCTTCTTCCATTTGGTCTATAAATAGTAGATTATAACAACAAATAATATCACATAGGTTATACTGATGCACAGAATGATGCTGAGTTGCACAGGATGTTAAATAACTAATGCCAGTTTCTAGCCAGGTTAAGCTGTTGTCAATGCTAAAGGAAGATTACGGCCTTTTAAAAAAGGGAAATGGCAACTTAACACATTGAGATATAATCTTAAAAAATTTTAAGTACATCTTCTGGAGTTATTTCTTTCATTTTTCTATACAGCAGACAATGATAATTATGAAGTGTTATTCAATTTGGAGGAACTTAAATTAGACCAGCCCTTCATTGATTGTATCAGAGTTGCTCCTGACGAGAAATATGTAGCTGCCAAGATAAGAACTGAAGATTCTGAAGCATCTACTTGCATAGTTGTGAAGCTCAGTGATCAGCCTGTAATGGAAGCTTCCTTCCCAAATGTGTCCAGCTTTGGTAAGCCCCCAACTGAAACAGCTTTCTTTGTTAAAAAGGAAATAGTAAGAAAATTGCCTGCACTTATGAAACATCTTTACTTCCCCTTACGAGTGAAGGAGTATTTGAGTACCTGATCATTTATCCCTGTGCATGCTGCACCAGCCTGTGTACCTCTTAGCAAGAGACCCTCCCTCCTGGAAAGATATATCCAAATTCATGTTCACGTTTTTTAAAGTATTATAAGCAACATCCAGGTTGTACAGTATATTTTAATATATTCCTAATTATTATTCAGAATACAAATTTTTGTATAGAAATTGTATCTTCGTATTTTATTCAGCTTTAAGCTTTGCATGATTTTTTTTTTTTTTACATTTCACATTATATGTCAAACTGTTGCAACACATTGCCCAAGGACCAAGGAATCTTGTACTTAAAGAATTAACTCTATTCATCAATAAAAGTAGTGGCAATATTACTAATAGAGCCAATTTTAAATTTTATCCTCTGTCATTTGAGTCGTACAAATGTTCATACTGAATCTTCCCTTTTCATTTCTGCCATAATTTCCCCTAGTATTTTAATAGCTAAAAGCTGCTATGAATTGAAATTATTACACTTTAATTGATTTTAATTTTCTACATGTTCACATTTACAATCAGGCTGCATGTTACATGCTGTGATGACTTACAGTCACTGTCAGCCAGGGGGCAGTCATGCTTGTGATTGGGTGAAACATCTATTGACAGCTTCTCTGGTAAGATCAGGAGAACACCAGGATTAAAATACATTTAGTAGTTTAAGCTAATCTGTGGCTTAAAGGTAGATAGAAAACTTATAGGTATGAGAGAAAGTGATCTAGTATTTTCTGAGACTTAAAGTTCACAGTTGTAGATTTAAACACAATGCATCTGAAAACAAATGTGACTTTACCACCATCTTTCCTAAATATTGACCATCCAACTCATATTTAGGAAACCTGAAATTGCTATCTACTTGGAAACTTGGTATTGCTATATTTTATGCTCTAGACAGGTCTTTGGCAATGTAAAACGTGAGATACAGTGGGGCCTCTGTTAGGTTTAGATTTCTAGGATAACCATGCCTATCTTTGTCTATAACACTCATAATTAGAAAATGCATTGTACCATTTTTTTTTTTTAGCTATAAGTAGGTGGCTATTTATTTAATTATTTTTTCTTAGAATGGGTAAAAGATGAAGAAGAGGAAGATGTTTTATTCTACACCTTCCAGAGGAATCTTCGCTGTCATGATGTGTATCGAGCCACTTTTGGTGATAACAAACGTAATGAACGTTTCTACACAGAAAAAGACCCAAGGTACTAGAATCATGCAATTACATTTTTCTCTAGTTATCTAATATGCTGCTCTTGGTAGACTTAAAGCGTTGATTTTGGCTGGAGCATTAACATTACAGCATCATCATTAATCATGGTCTTTCATTATTTGGATTCAAAACTGAAGTCTGGTTGTGTTCAAACTCTAAAGTGAATACAGATAAATAGATGGTAGATTCTGAATACCTTATAAATAGCCTCAAATCCAAAGAGATGGACCAACACAGAAAATCGGAATAATTGAGAGAAAATGAAATAAAGACCTCAAGGAGCTTCTAGAAACAGAAAGCTGATTCCTGCTGCATTTGCTTCAGTCCCCAAGTCTACTGTTCTTACAAAGAAAGTTCACCAAAATGATGGATAATCCCTTTTGTCTATACCCCTGTGACCCTGTTTTGTTTGGGGTATCTGGTTTTGAAAAAGGTGTTGTTATAGATAAGGCTAAAAAGAGCCCTGACCAGCCAGGTTGTCTCCTTTACTTACTCTAACCAGCTGTGACTGATCAGAGCTATTTTATTTTGATAGTAGAGTGACTCTGAAAACCATGTGCAAGGAAAATGCCAGCTATTACGTTATTTTTTAAAGATTTATTTATTTATGCATACAGAGCTGGGGTACAGGCCAGAGGTGCAGGGATGGTGAGAGGCTTCCCCAGAGACAGAGTGGGGAGCAGAACCGGAAGATTGATGAAGTACACTGCTGAGGGGAGCAGCAGGCGGGTCAGGAGAGGTCTGCCGTGCCATGTGGGTCACCTCCGGGGCTGGGGATCAACTCACACAGAAGCGGCTGCTGCTAGCTTGCAGTACTGTGCTTTAACCCTCTGTGCCACCAGGGAGGGCCCAGGCTATTCTATTTTTAAGGATTGGTGCATTTTAAATACTAATTCATCCATTATCAGGTAGTTCCAGAGTAGTTTAATTTACACATTCTAAGAGCAATATTATAGAGTTCCTAAAGGGAAGGATCTTGACAGAATTAGGAAGCCTAATTTTTTAAGTCACTAAAAAACAACCCCTCTTCACCACTTCCCCCCCCAAAAGATACTAGTATAGTCATTGTAGAATTTACAGTGGTTCTACTACCAAAGGCCAGAGGTGACTGAAAGTCTCAGAGGTCACTGCAGCCAACTTAAGTCACTGAAGGCTCTGGGAGCTCCATGCCCCAAAGATCTTAATGAGGCCAATTCAGAGTAACCTTAATGTACTGAGATGTACGAAACACTACGCATCTTAGAAATTTCAGAAGTGGTTCTAGATGTACAACCCCTTTTAGAAATGACTATTACAATGCAGAGACAGTTAAAGAATTACCTGAAATCATCCACTAATTAGCGAACAAACACCTACATCTTCTATTGCTTCATCCCCTGACCTTGGTAGAAATGAAATCCTCCTTTGAGAAGTAGAATTAGCCCAGAATGCTCCCTTCGCTTCATGTGACAAATGGTTCTAGTCTTATTTCTTCTAGATTGTCTGATTAATCTTGAGCAAGCCTGTCTTGTTTGGTTTCTGCCTGCTAGGGAGTACTGGACTGGCATGCTTCAGGGTCACACAACGACACTAATGTATTGATTCCAAATGTCTTCCCTGACTACTGCCAACTTTGTTATTTCACAGAATTGCTTTGATTATTTGAGTTCTTTTGGGGTTCCATCCAAATTTAGGGTGGTTTTTCTGTTTCTGTTGAAAAATGGTATTACACTGTCTTTATTTTCTTTTATCAAAGTCTTTGAGTTTTTAGTGTACAGGTCTTTTCTCTTCCTGATTAAATTTATTCCTGAGTTTATTGTTCTGATGCTGTTTCAGTGGGGTTTTTTGTTTCTTTTTCAGTAATTTATTGTTAGTGTCTGGAGTGCAGCTGATTTCTGTGTGTCAGTTTTATACCCTATAATATTAAAAGGTAGTATGCATTAGAAATTTACTGGCTTTTCATCTCTCTCCCTCTGCAGCTATTTTGTCTTCCTTTATCTTACAAAAGATAGCCGTTTCCTCACCATAAATATCATGAACAAGACCACTTCTGAAGTGTGGTTGATAGATGGCTTAAGTCCGTGGGACCCACCAGTGCTTATCCAGAAGCGAATACATGGAGTCCTTTACTACATTGAACACAGAGATGATGAGTTATATATTCTCACTAATGTTGGTGAACCCACAGAATTCAAGGTAATCCTGGATTCTCCTGTCCCCATTCAGACTGCTAAAAACCATACTTCCATCAATATTTCCTACTCTGACAATTGTTTTTATAGACTTTGGCAATTGTTGCTACCTTTCCATGCATAAACAATCCCACTTTTCTTCCTTTATTGATAATGCCTCTACATTATGCATAAAAAGACTAATATGTGAAATATACTCTACTGTGATTCTATTACTTATCAAAGCCAATCTTAGTGGCTTAAAGGAACAAACTTTTCAGCTGTTATAAACTCATGATTTTGTAAATTTGGGTTGATCTCAGCTAGACGGTTCTGCTGGGCTCACTCATACACCTGCAGTCATTTGGCTGGCAGCACCCTTATGCAAATGTCCATGGGTTGGCTGCTGACTAGCACCACTGTGATGTGCTCGTCAGTGTGTTTTCATTTCTGGTTGTTGTCGTCATCAAGTTTTGTTACCTAGGTCTCTCCTAACTTTGTTCTTTACAGCTCATGAGGACAGCAGCCGATACTCCTGCTATTATGAATTGGGATTTATTTTTCACAATGAAGAGAAATACCAAAGTCGTAGACTTGGACATGTTTAAGGATCATTGTGTTCTATTCCTGAAGCACAGCAATCTGCTTTATGTTAATGTGATTGGTCTGGCTGATGATTCAGTTCGGTCTCTCAAGGTATGTTTAATTTTCAAAGACAATACTGTTAATCAAAATACATGTAGTTTAGCTTAGCAGAACATAAATTTAGAATAATAACAATATACTTTTTCTTAAATGGAATTTAGCATGCATTGTCTTTATCAGGTACAGATTTGTTTTAGAATTACTTAGCAGAACTTGCTTTTGATGGAGTTTTACTTAATGCTATACTGCTGTACAGCATGAATTTCAGAAACAGAGTGCAGTGCCATGGTATTTCCCTTTATATATCACAATATATCCCTTACTTTAGATGCAGAATTAATGCAGGCCCCCTGGTGCCCGCCCCCTCCCATATCCACGATAGAGACAGTAGTTGTTACCCACTATTCCCATCACTGCATCACTGTGTCTGCCTCATCTCCTCTCTGCCAGGTTGCTCACTTGCTAGTGATCAGAAGAGGGATGAACATGGGTTTCTCTCAGTAAGCGGTGGGCAGTGATCCCCATGCAACCCAGCTGTGAGGTGGCCCACTGTCCTGGCATGCTGGCTCGCTGACACTGCTGTCAGATAGTCTGTCAGATTGGTGAACAGCAACCTTAATGCCCAGATACATACTGTTAACATATGAGTTAAGGTGACAGGCACTAAAGGAAGTGGGTAGGCTTTCATTTTGCTTGATAAGAAAACGTGTCATTTAATCAGCAGACATAGAACACTTATACCTTCCTAGATACAGGATTGTCACAATTTCTGTAAATTCACTAGAAGTTTATTGGACCTTCATGTGCCAAACTCTGTCCTCAACACTCTGAAGTAGAAAAACGGCAGAACAAAATACCTGATTTTATGGAGGATGCATTTTATCATGAGATTAGACTAATATACAAAGAGTCAGTGTAAGGTGAATTTACATAAGTGGCTTCAAAAACATGGCATGTGTAGTGGAGCCCAAAATAGAAGAGGACCTGTGGAAACTTATGTAGAAGAAGTAGAATGTGAGATGAACCAGCTAAGTAGGATATTGATAGGGTAGGAAGATGAGGAAGTACATCAAATAACACGTTAAGCTAGAAAAGTTCAGAACATGTTCAGGTAACTACTAATTTCATCCTACTGAAGAGGGGAACTCTTGAAGCATCAATGCATTTATTACCACAAAATTCTATGTGTAGGAAGTTAGGAATGTCATGAGAGTTTACTGTGCTACATAAGATTGAACTTTTCAGTGTGACCTATTGTATTTTTTATAAGTAAAAAGATATGCCTTGTTTCCGTGGTCTTAACTTCCATTAGAACAAGTATGTCTTTAATTTATTCTTTCTCTTTGTTCTCTGACCCTCCCCAACCTGGAGTTCTTTTATATCTTGTACAGTATTCTGAGTCATCATCATATAGGATCAAATACTATTTTATGTAAAAGGTACTTCTTAAAGAGATCAGAGCCTTTCCATGAACTAGATAGCATAGGTAACACCTATTAATATTATAGACAATACTATACACAAAGGACAAAATCTTTGAGCCCACCTGAGTGGATTATAAAGTATTTCTGGACTTATCATCTGCCCAGTAGGGAATGTAACTGAAATATCATTTTTAATTTAATCATGGAAATGTACAACCTTGAATATATTTGCCTCCTATTCTTGGTCACCATGTCATCGGTATTTCTTGGTAGTATTTTCTTCAGAAAAAAGGTTGCGATATTTTAATTGGTTCTGGAATTTAACTTTAGCAAATTGGAAATTGTTGCTTTGTGCCGATAATAACAGTTCATTTGGTGGGGTCTGCCTACGAGGGCCATTTTCTTGCTCCATATAAGTCTGAATCACTTCAGTGACAGGACTGTGGTTTGCTGGTGGAGTGTTCAAGCTGAATTTGTCCAGTATCTACGGAATATCTGCCTATCGGCTGGCCAACAAAATGTGGCTTAAGATATCCTTGAGGTGGGCCCTCCCTGGTGGCGCAGAGGGTTAAAGCGCAGCAATAAGAAGCTTAAGCCACTTCCGCATGAGTTCGACCCTGCCTGCCTGGGAGGAGATCCACATGGCGTGGCAGACCTCTCCTGACCCTCCCGCTGCTCCCCTCAGCAGTGTACTTGATCGATCTGCCTGTTCTGCACCCACTCTGTCTCTGGTGAATCCTCTCACCCCCCGCATCTCTGGCCTGTATCCCAGTTCTGTATGAATAAATAAATAAATCTTTAAAAAAAAAAAAATATCCTTGAGGTAGTTAATACTGATATCTGTACCAGCTGGACAAAGTCCATAGCTTTTTTATGATTAAACCTTTAACCTTGGTTCCATTAGTCTAAGAAACAGACCCAGAAGCTTCTCTACTTATTAGAACTGCTTGGTCAGAAACAAAGACAACTTAACTAAACGATCATACAGAAACTGTGTAACACCTCACCAAAGGGCAGAAAAGCATATTCCTCTGTGAGCAGAAGGATCTTCCATACTTAATCTGAGGCCTGATTGCCAGCTTAACACCAGTGCTTCACCTTTTTTCCACTCAGTCTCAATTAGCTCGCTTCAGTTATGCTATCAGGTTTCCCAAAATTCATGGACACATTTCAACAGACAAATTATCCTTAAAAATAATTCTCAATCTGAGGAGGATAAAGTGGCATCTCTAATGCGTGTGAATGTATATCCTTATTAGTGCTTCTGGCAAACAGATTCAATGGACTAATTGCAGGAAGGCTGCTCTCTGAACATAGCTCCTTGGCTGTCGTCTCCAAGGTTGAACAAGTGGCTTCTTTATGCGCACATCCCCCACCAACCCTTTCGAAGTTGTGCCCACTGGTGACGTGGCTGTGCCGAGACCTCTGATTTTCTAAGGAATTTGCTCTTTTTTACAATTACTCAGGAAAAGAAAGGCAATTTTCTTTTAATGTTCTGACTCTCGGTACCATTTCTTACATTCTTGTCAGCCTGCTTACCAGAGTTCTTTAAAAGGTATAAGAGTGATGTTAGTGGATGGCTTGAAGCTGGACCCTGCTGCTCTGAGAGAATAAATTTTGATTCCTTTCCTTTCTTCTTAAAGTTAAGAATCTTAATCATAATAGCTATGAGTCTCTCAGAGTGGATGTGCTGGAAAAGGTTTTGTTCTGCACAATGGTTAGCCTGGGAGCTAAAGTTAGAAACAGATTGTAAATGCTTTCGGGCTGCTGTGGCAGTTTGTGGCTCTGGAATAATAACTGTCATCACTGGCTGTCCAGGCAGCAGGGTAAGGGCTGGTGGGGAAATTACCGGAAGCACATGTGAGAGATTTCATATTCTGTGAGGACAGAGATCTTGGAGATGTCACTGGGGTCTGAAATTACAATTTGATTTGCTCTTATTCTTAACCATTCTGCTATTTTGTTGTCTGAATGTATGTACCAAAATAAACATTTTTATTAAGGGAGATTCTTTTAAATCCAGAATTATAATCCAATTTTCTATCATTTTTCCTCTATTGATCATTTATATAGAATTTTGGGATTTTTACTTGAAATCTGCTTTGCTGTGTTGAATTCATCCTTTAATGTGACATGAGTTGCAACAAACTTGATGTCCACATCATCTTGTTAGGAGCAGACACATAAATTTAATTAACGATATTTACTCTTTTGTTTCTTTAGCTCCCTCCTTGGGCCTGTGGATTCATACTGGACACAAATTCGGACCCAAAGAACTGCCCCTTTCAGCTTTGCTCCCCCATCCGTCCCCCAAAATATTATACATATAAATTTGCAGAAGGCAAACTGTTTGAGGAAACTGGTCATGAAGACCCAATCACAAAGACTAGTCGTGTCTTACGTATAGAAGCTAAAAGCAAGGTAGGCCTTTGTGACTTCCGCCGTCAGGCGCCGTTTATTGAAGACTTACCACTTGGCAGCATGCTGTAGTTACTGGGATTGTGCCATTTTATCAGAGTGCTGTAATCATTATAGCACAGATTGAGAGACTGTTGAAACTCAGTTCCTCATAAGTCCGGGGATTCTTTACAAATTAGGGGAAAAGGAAACTACTGCTCTCTGGAAGCTGGTCTAACTTTCCATAGACATTTTTGCACGGCCAGTGAGGTCTGGAACTGAGCTAGTCACAAAACTTGCTACCATTCTTACCGCTTGGTGACACCAAAGTGTTTCTCTGATTGTTAAATATAGTTGGGGTGGGGGGTTGAAGAGTGGAGGAGCATGGAGGTGAAAAGAAAAAATATGTCACAGAAATATATCTACGTCATTTTATAAGCATAAGCCTTCCTGAGAAGTGAACATTTAATTATACTGTTGTAACAAATTGAATATGATAAAGATAATGATGAAAATATGAGAACCAGAGTTTCTTCTCCCTGGACAACAGTGGAACTGTTATACCTAACATCACTCCTATACCTAAGTGATGTTTTCAAAATGAGAATGAAAAATAGCGTTGGTTTTATTATTCTCCTTACGTAATCTAATATTGCTCATTAATTTCTACGAGCAGGGTGAGAACCAATGTCACCCTTTTTTGGTGAAAGGAAGATCAGAAATAGTTCAGATTATCTTAATTGCATTTGTCCAGAGAGTGCCTAGCTTCAGTCAGTCCGAATCAATGAATGTGAACAGTCACCTGCCCTAAAAGTAACGCAGGTGTTAAAATGTAAAGAGCTTACTGAGACCATTTTTAAACATTTTTAAAATAGGATTCTGAAGAGGATGTGGGTAGATGTCCGTAAGTGCAGTACAAGAGGTCCTGATCGTTGAGAAGTCTAAAGAAAAAGAACAGAAAATTGCTATGACTTCTTTAGTCAGTATATTTGTAAATAGTCAAAGATGAGAAATGCCAGGTTCTAGCCCTAAGTTCAGGAAAAATTCTGTGTTGGGGTATCTCACCTAGATAGGGGTATTTTGATGTGTCCTGAAAGAAAATAGTGAGTAGTTAAGAACGTGTTAAAAATCCACTCTACCATCAGGAAAAATTGTATTTAATTCATTATTTTCAAGTCAGAATCTTGCTGCTCTTTTCTATTCAGTATTATAGGTGAGCAAAGTAGCTGACCACAAGGCCCGTGGTGTATCTTTAGAGTCCCTGACTGTCTTAGTTTGCGTTCAGTGTCAATAGGCAGGCAGAGCAGGAAACTGGGGATAATGCTGGTTTTTTTCAGGCTCTTATTTGCATGCATAGTAATTATTCCCTTCCAGGATGGAAAAGCAGTGCCGATGACCATCTTCCACAAAACGGATTCTGAGGACTTGCAGAAGAAGCCTCTCCTGGTACACGTATATGGAGCTTATGGAATGGATTTGAAAATGAATTTCAGGCCTGAAAGGCGGGTCTTGGTGGATGATGGATGGATACTGGCATATTGCCACGTTCGGTGAGTCGGCAAGTTTACCTGGTATCTGAGCACTAGAGCACTGTGGGAGATGGCCAGAGTAACAGTAAACCAGGGAGCAAACACTGATTTTCTTCGTTTTCTTGAATGTATACATTCCTAAACCTGTCCTCATGGGCTAGTTCAATAACAGATTAGTTCATCCAGAAAGCAAGAGCAGATTTTTAGGGTTTGGCGCCAAATTTTTAGGGTTTTTAGAATAGAAATACCAGCCTTTGTACTTAACACCGTTATTTCCATTTCATTATTCTCTGAAACTCCTTTTTTCTACTCTCAATTCCCTTATTTTAGCTCTTTTCAAGACACAAATATTTCTGCTTAAAATGCTTTACACATCTCCCCCCCACCCCACCCACTCTGTCATCTCCATTATAAAATCCAGATTCCGCTTAATAAGAGTTCGCAGCCTAGTCATCTGGCTATTCTCGGCAAGAGTCTTATCCGTGGCCATCACTCTGAGGCCACTCATGCACCAATCCAGCCTTGCTCTGTCCTCCCGGTGGCATGCTCTCCCCGTCCCGCACATGCTGTGGCTCGGTGCCTTCTCTTTGCCCTTCTGGAAACACATGTTCTTCCTTTGGGACTCCTTAGGTGCCATATATGTTCCTTACTCACTCAACCTTCCCCTGGCAGGTGGATGTTCTTTCCTCTGCTTCTGCAAAGCTTTAAACACACTTGTGTGGTAGCAGCAGCCATGTTGCCTGCTGTTTTCTTTCCCCACAAAATGATAAATCTTCTCCAGGGCAAGGAATTTTTGATGTATGCTTGATTATAACAAAAATATAAAAATCAAGCACAATGCCTAGTAAATACAAAGCAAGCATTCAGAACATAGCTGCTGAATCAGTTTTTATTCATCTCTATCAAGAGATAACAAGCTTTCTCTCTTAAGAGCTAAACAGTAAACATTTTAGGCTTTGCAGGCCACATGTGGTCACAGTTGTCTGTTCCTCATCGGTCAGTTTCTTCTCCCACAATTTAAATATGTTCAAACCATTTTCACCTCTAGGTATATATAAAAACAGGCTTGTGGGTAGCTTTGGCCACAGACAGTTGTTTAACTAACCCTGACCTGTATCATTAAAACTTTTCCTCCCACTAAAATTTTTTTGCCCTTTAATTTCAGGGGTGGTGGTGAGTTAGGCCTCCAGTGGCATGCTGATGGCCGCCTAACTAAAAAACTCAATGGCCTTGCTGACTTAGAGGCTTGCATTAAGACGCTTCATGGCCAAGGCTTTTCTCAGCCAAGTCTAACAACCCTGACTGCTTTCAGTGCTGGAGGGGTGCTTGTGGGAGCATTGTGTAACTCTAATCCAGAGCTCCTGAGAGCTGTGACATTGGAGGTGAGTATTCCCTTTCTATTCTTTACAGAATGGGGAAGTGTGAAGCCATAGGCTGCTCCAAGGGAAAAAAATAATCTCCATTACAGTTGTACCATAGCACAGCAGCGTAACAGAACTTAAATTTCTGCAAGAACATCTAAAGTTACTTGGAAGTTATTACTTGTCACTTACTTATTCTTCCCTGACAATGTTCTTAATTTTATGGATTTCCAATAAAGATTGTCAATGGCTAGTCCCATTGATCATTTTTTATTTGTAAAAACATTTAGAATCGGTGGCAAAGAGAGAAAAGCATATTTGACTCAATAGTTGTGGAGTGCATGAAATCCTTTACTCTCTATTAACATTTCAGTCCTGGATTTAGGGGCTCTCTATTTTAGATACTCCATTCTTAGTATAATATAGAAACAGTTTTTCTTTACTTTAATTGACACGTCTTGCCCTGTTGAAGAGGCTGTTCAGTCTTCTCCTAGTTCCCAAAAATCACGGTGTTGTGTCATAGTGTATTTTACCGCCATCATTCTCATGCTTCCTAGTTAGATATTCAAAAAAATAATGACTGAAATAGAGAAAAATGTTTAGGTTTTTAAATTTTGATGCTGGGGACATATATATTGTTGACTTGTAAACAAATGCTCCATAATCCTGTTATGTGTAGATTGGTTTTTTAGTAGAAATAGTAAGTTTGAGAGGTGGGGGGAGGGAATCTATTCACAGAGATGAATAATGGCAGAATCTTTATAATATTAAAAAAGTTCAGCTAACTTGACTTTTAGAAATCTAGAAATAATCAGAAAGGAATGTGTATATACAACGGTATTTATCCTGCGTTGTTTATAATGCTGCATTGAAGTCAACCTAAATATCTAACAATAGAGGATTCATCTGCCAAAGTTCTTTACTAGAAATATGAAAAACTAGCTGATTTAAGACAACGAGGATTTCCTACAAGATTTTGGGTGAGTGAGGGTTTTAAACCAGCTTAGAGACTGCACAACCACAAACATGTTCGAAATGTAGCATGACACTGGCCCAGTGAAGCCAACACCCCACCACTGCTAGGTACCTGTCACCTCAGTGCCACTTCTGGAAGTGACATAACTGTGACACCCTTGTCAGAACAAAGTCTCTGCAGGTCCTTCTTCTTGAACCCCTGACTTCCCATTCAGAGTTTGGAGCACATCATGTCCGGTTGCAGGCCTAGGCCATGTGGCCACGCTGGTGCTGCATGACTGACTGGGGAGGGGCCCAGCTTTTGGCAGCTCTGCAGTGGGAAGCAGGCTCTGTCTGTAAGGTTAGGGGTACTCGCAGTGCGAAGCACAGCTTCAGCTGCTGGGCAGCCAAAAAGAATTAATGTCAACGTAAGAGAAAGCTGAACAGAAATGTTCACAGAAAGCTGTAAGGCCCAGTGAAAAAAGCAGTGGCCATTTTATTAAATATTTAATACTGGTTATATGCCAATGAATGATTTTCTCTTCTTTTATGTAGGGATATTTTCCAGATATTTTCTTCAATTAGCATTTTTTGTGTTTGTTTTATGTATACTGACCAACCAATGAAGAGTTTGTTGAGTTTTTAAAATTTTTACTGAGGTAAAATAACATGAAATTTGCCATCTTATCGAATTTGTAGCATGTAGTTCAAAATGGGCAGTAGTGTTAACTACATGTCCATTACTCTTCAGTCAATCTCCAGAACTCGTTCCATTTTCAAAAATGAAATTCTCTGTCCATGATGTAGCAACTCCCCAACCTGCTCTTCCCCAGCCCCTGGGAACCACTATTCCACTTTTCTGTCTGTGAAAAAGTTACCTCCTAGAAAATTGAATCAACACTCTTCTCGATTTTGTTACTTTCATTTCACATAGATAATGTCTTCAAGGTTCTCTGTGTTGTAGCAGGTGTCAGAATTTCCTTTTGAAGACTGAATAATAGTCCATTATATCATTATGTGACATTTTGCTGATCCGTTCATCCACTTGGGATGCTGTCACTTTTGACTATTGTGAATCTTGCTGCTATAAATGTGGGTCTAGTTTTCGAAGCCCTGCCTTTCATTCTTTCCAGGTATATAGATAGCTAGGAATAGAATAGCTGACTCATAGAATGATTCTAAATTTAATATTTTTGAGAAACCTGCAGACTGTCTACACCAATTTACATTCCTACCAACAGTGCCCAACAGTTCTGTTTTCTCAACCTCTTTGTCAGCACTTGGTCTTTTTCTTAATAGTGGCCATACTAAAGGGGGTGCGGTGGTGCATGAACTACATAAATATATTCTTATGTATAAGTAAAAGACACAAACTAAAAATAAAAGTTATAAAATCAGAAAATCAGCCCTTTCTTTTTATGTAAATGCCACTTAAGGAGTCTGACACACCTTAAAAGCAAGTTGTAAATCCCCGACCCCAGTTACTAGGAACGCACCTGGCTTCTTGACTTTGTTCTCTCTTGTGAACATGTATATTCATAAAGTCTGTTTTCTTGACAGTCCTCTTACCAACCTTTTCATCAAAATTTACATTTGACTTTTTTTTTTTAGGCCCCTTTCCTGGATGTCCTCAACACCATGATGGACACTACACTGCCTCTGACCGTGGAAGAACTAGAAGAATGGGGGAATCCTTCTTCTGATGAAAAACACAAGAACTACATCAAACGTTACTGTCCCTATCAAAATATTAAACCTCAGGTAGCAAAGGCAGTTTTGCTGTACTGTCGTTAAATGGTAAAAAAGAGAAATCAGAAGCAGGATTTAGTAGCACTTTAGATGGCTTCTACTTAGAACACTGAAACGTGCTTGGCACCATCGCTCCTTGTTCTTCATATCGTTTCATTTTAGTGGCTTGGAAGGGTGAATTAGATAAGAGCATGTGTCTCCAGTCGAGAAAAGAGTATTTCAAGTTATAAGCAGCCTCGTACTCAGATGCTATAGCTCTCAGGAATATCAAATGAGAAAAACATCTAGCATCTAGGGGGATAAAATGGCAGGCAGTTGTTTTTTGTCACCTGTAAGATGGAAAAAGACCATGGGGAATAATATATATCCTTTGAATATCTGTTGTCTTACAGCATTATCCTTCGATTCACATCACAGCTTATGAAAATGATGAGCGTGTACCTCTGAAAGGAATTGCAAACTACGCTGACAAACTCAAGGAAGCTGTCGCAGAGCATGCTAAGGACGCTGGTGAAGGTGCGAGACACTCAGAAGCAGGGGATTAGCTAAGTGGACTAGTACCGTCAGTGTACTGCCTGAGGTAGCATTTTATGCTGCCAACCAACCATGTCTAGCACCAATGCCCATAATTTAGGACAAGTAATTGTTTTTTCACCCATGTTGAAAGCCCAGTTGTAGCATATATAATAACTCTAGCTCCCTCACCTCTCTTTTAAATGACAGTATTATCCTAAACCCCTGAATCATACACAGTGTTGTAAACCAGTGTTACCTCCATTTGGAAAAAAAAAATTAATGGTGACATTAAAATAAGGTGGGTCATCACATGGTGCAGCAGACCACCCCTGTCTAGTCTGCTGTTCTCCTTAGCAGTATATTTCACTAACTCTGTCTATTGTGCTCCCTAAAAAATAATAATAATAATAAGGTGGGTCAGGGGGCATCATCCCTGGTGGCCTAGCAGATTATCACTGCTAAGGCCTAAGTTCAGTCCTCAGCCAGGGAGCTGACCCACATGGTGCAGCAGACCCCCCCTTCCTGTCTGCCACTGCTCCCCTCAGCAGTGTATTTTAGTACATCTGCCTGTTCTGCCCCCAAATCTGACTCTGGTGAATCCTCTCATACCCCAACACCACTGGCCTACTCTCCTGCTCTGTTATGCAAAAATAAATAAATAAACCGTTTCAATAAATAAATAAATAGTAAGGTAGACCAGACAGAAAAAGTAATTTGAAAATTAACTCTACCTTGGAGACATACTATACAATCATTCATTCACTTAACATTATTAATCAAACCATTATTCTTGAGAATCTCTAAGTAACAGATTTTGATGTGTTTTTGTTTTTCTTGGAACTGCAGTGCCCAAAATAGCTGATTTAATTTTCTCTAGACCACTCAGTTTCATTAGCCAAGAACTCTTACCTCTTTTTCCCTTGCCGAGACAGCTGAGACCCTCTTGGCTCATGGGTGGGAGGGGCCCACCAACAAGCTTCCATACTGTTGCTGTGTGATCAGTTCCTTATCTCCTTCTCACAGTGCTGTAGTTAGTGCCTCCAGGTCACGAGACTACCAGACTGTACAGGCCCTGTTGGCTTCCTGGTCAAGTCACCACCTTTTCCTGGAGGCCTACACACTTCCATGCCACTTCCTTCCTTCTGGCCTCCTCCTTTTTCCCTCCCTACCTTCTGCTGCTTGCCCCAGACCTTCTCTCTGATGGTGGCAGGTGGTTTTGGTTCTTATGTTAATAGAGTGGAAGGAGACGGGAGAGGTGGGTCTCAATTAGCCAAAAGCCTTCTGATTGTTTCATGTTAACTCTTTCAGGCTATCAGGCCCCCAATATTGTTTTAGATGTTCAGCCTGGCGGCAATCATGTGATTGAGGATTCTCATAAAAAGGTATGTATCAAGCCCCACCGGGGTGACAGATCCCCAGGCAGAGAAGTGAAGTGTTCCACTCCACATTTCAGTGGTTGCGGCAGGACTTATGACAGCTGCTTCCCAGAGGCAGGTCTGAGGCTGATACCCAACAGGGGGTGGAAGGAGCACTGAGTCCATCAAGAGAAAAGGCTCTCTGTCCTTGAAAATTGAGCTTTGTTACCACAAGTAATTGAATCTTAATTGTTGGGAACCTTCTGCCTGTCCTAAATAAAAGTTCCCTTGCTACCACCTTCAGGGTCAAGATTGATAGGCAAAGAGAAATTAAAGCGCTCAGCTTTTACCACAAAGGCCTTCTGTCTAAATTTTTTTTTAAACATGTTTCTTTTAGATTACAGCCCAAATTAAATTCCTGTACGAGGAACTTGGACTTGACAGCACCAGTGTGTTCGAGAATCTTAAGAAATATTTAAAATTCTGAAATGCTGCATTCAAGAGGAATTGGAAACACACCGAAATATTTCAGTTCTATGTCCAGTTGAGTTAGCAAAAGTGAGACCTTTTTTTTTAAGTCGGTCAGTAATTTTTTTAAATCTGCTTCTCTATTCATCCAGAGTTTGTAGGAGTGGGTCTCACTCGCTTCTGCTATTCTCCGCTTTGATACACATGTCCCTGAACCTGGGAAGGTCATTTTCAAATCAGGCT
Organism: Condylura cristata; assembly: GCF_000260355.1. NCBI lineage: Eukaryota > Metazoa > Chordata > Mammalia > Eulipotyphla > Talpidae > Condylura > Condylura cristata. The sequence continues at coordinate 15,888,781 of NW_004567121.1, forward strand.
CCTTAGGAGGACATGGAGTAGAGGGTGAGGGGAGGATTGGTCACAGCTGACTCTCCCCTGCCCCATTAGTACAGCTTTGTTTTTGTCGGTTTTACCAAGATTTTGAACGGTTTACAAATCAAAGTCCTGCTTCTCTGCTCGTAAATATTTTTTGACACACTAAAGTGTCAAAGTAAGTGATCATCATTTTATGCATTGTATGGAAAAAGAGAATGTTCTTCACGTTAAAATCCATCCAAATCATCTGGGTCCTAAGGCATTCTGCTCATCTCTTATTGATGCTATCTCAAAAAAGTTACCAGTTCCTCCAGGTAATAATTTTTTGTTGAAGATTTTATTAGTCTTTAAAAACATTTCAGTATCTTTCATAAAGCAGTTACATTCAACCTACAGAAAAATCTAAGAATGACTGTTAATAAGGTTTACCCAGCAGCATGTTGTTATACATGAGGTTACTGCAAATGTTTATAACAAGAGAACGCCAGTGTCTTCATCTCTTTCGTAGAGGTGTCTAACACGAGCTGTACAGTATGTTGAACACACTGGAATAGCATGCCCGATTGGAAATGAAGCAGCTGTCTCTGAGAGCTGTCTGGCCGTGAAGGGGTTTCGCCGTCTTGTATTCAAGAATGAGCCCCTCACCCTTGTGCAGCGTGACGGCAGACGTCTCGACCTCACTGCCTTTGCGGTCAGAATTGGTACTCAGTCTTATCCTCACTTTTGTGGGAATATCTGAAATAATGTCCTGTAGATTTAACGATGGAATGTCTCCAAAATTCAGAACCACAAGAAAGACTCTGTCTATGCCATCGAACTCTCTAGTGTACATGACAGAGTCATAGTCATTCCTCAAGTAGCAAAACCAGCCCCTGTTAAGGAGTAGCTCATTAGCGCGAAGCAAGCTCAACTCTTGATATAAATTCAGTGCTGATGTGGATTGACTCTTTTGTACCTATTTAAAGAAAAAAAAATAAACATAAATGTTTGATTCGAAAAGATTTTTTAATATTTTTAGTAGCAAATAAAGATTTTAAAAAACACTTGCTTCAATTTTACCCCTTAAAATGATTACCAGATTGTGAGGATTAAGAAGTAAATCAGCTTCTCCAGTAAGAACAGTCCAGCTGCAGATAGGAGTGGCAGGGGAGGCCTTCTCCCTGTCTGGGGATCCCTGCCTTTGCTGCTCGGCCGCTTTTGGCCAGAGCCACTGTGAAGACCACATCTGACTCCACTCTAGGGATTCCAAAACACATGTCCCCCCCTAAGTGACTGGATATTTAACTTGCTTAACGAAAGGCCTTTATGCTATATGGTAACTGGCCAAGAAGGAGCGAGCCACCTCGGCGTGGACTCTGAAAGTGGCGAGTTGGGGCTCTCCCCTTCTCTTTTGTGTACTTCTTGCAGACATGATGGACAAAAGTTACAAAAGAGGACGCAAAGCAAAATTCTGCCTAAAGAGAAAGTTGAAAATTTAGTTAAGGCATTTTGTTTGACCTTATATATAATCCACTCAAGGAGTTGAGGGGTTGATAGTACAGCTATATAAAAATAATGTTGTGTTTTTTCGGGTTCTATTTTCTATTAACATTTTAAGCTTCTTCCACCGGTACTTTAGAGCCTCCATAAATGTCATTTTGATGGCAGAATAATATTCAGTTAAATGGCTAGACTAGAATTAACCATTTCTTGTCCTTTCAACTTTCAAGTTTCTAGTGTTTTATATATTTTAAGTACCCCTCCTTTCCCCATGTCTGGATTATTTATTTAGAACAAGTGATTCGGAAGGAAATGACTGTGTCAGCGAGTATGGACATTTGCTGTTAATGCCAAATTCTTCTTCATAAGAGCTGTTGCCAAATCAGTGGTAACGTTCGCCCCTTGAGCTCCAGCCAGCTGTGTGACTGCAGGGTGCTCGTGTCATCGTCATCCACTTGGGGCAGTGACTAAAGTGTGGTCCTTTGTGAATAGCTAATGACTGTTTGATAAAATGTTTATTCTCTGTTTATCAGGTGCAAAGGTATTTATGATACATGTATATGGTATATGTATGACTTGTCGAATTACAATTAACACTTCCTGTAGCCTTAGCTAATGCATGAAGAAGCACATAGTTCAGTGCCACTCATATAAGTGCCCAATAAGTGTTAACTATTACTAGTTAACTATGATGAGTGTTAACTATTACTAGTTTTGTCGACTTGATTTATCACTTTCTAGAAGTATGTTGACGTATCTCTGTAATTGTGAATTTGTCAGTTTCTCTTTGCATTTCTCAGAGTACTTGTTTTATATATTTTGAAGCTATGATAGATGCATAGATTCATGAATTGTGGTGGAATGTTCTTTTACCAATTTTTGAAAATTGCCTGTCTCATAATGCTTTTCATATTGAATTCTATTTTGTCTGCTATTAAATATTTCCACACCTGCTCTTTGTAATAGAATTTTTAAATTGGATATGGGTGCACACAGTGTAAGATTCATATTCAATATGTAAAATAAAAAGGGTGTCTTCTACACCGTCCCCTACTTTCCAGTCCTCTCTCAGAGATAGACAGGGACCATGATTATGTTTTCTTTGTTATGTGTCTCATGAAGTAATACACTCTGTGACTAAGCAAACATTTCAATAACACTTTTCCTTTTCTATATAAATAGTGGCATGGCATCATTTCGTACCCTGTATTTTATAATTCAGTACATGTTAGAGATGTCCTATCAGTGCACACTGAACCTTCATTCTTTTTAAAAGCTACATCCTACCATCCCTGTGTGACTTAACCATGTAATTGACTTCAACTGGTTTTCTTTTGATAAAATTTTTAAATCATTTCCAGAGCGTTCTATGAAAAACCAAGTTCCAATAGAGAGCCTTAAATATCATTTTTTCCATTCATATTCATTCTTTTTTTTTAATTTATGTCATCTATACGCAAAAATTGAATATCATTTTCTAAGATACAAATATAGGAATAAAATTACTAGGTCAAAGGCATATCATGTATTGATGGCTCTATCAGAGGGCAAGCTTTCTTCTTATTAGCATTTGCCTGTGGTATCTTTAATTCTTTGTGTCCTTTTGTTTTTGCCATATCTCTTACATTGAATTTTTTATATACTCTGAGTTTTATCTTTTAATAGGAGAGTTTAACCTGTTTATAATTGTGATTATTATGTTTGGACAGGAAGCCTTATTTTATTACTGTTTTCTTCCTTTTTAACATTTTACTGGATCTACTGGTTTTTTCCTGCTATTTTTCTTCTTTCTTTCTTTCTTTGAAAAGTATGCATTTATGGCTCTTCTTCTAATGGTCGCCCGTAAAAATATAATAATGGTTTTAAAATATATTTTTCTCAGCATATAGCACAGTGCTCTCCAAAAGACCTTTCTAGAGTGCTAGCATTGTTCTATGTCTGCACTAATATGGTAGCTACTAACTCCTGAACAATTGAAATGTTTGACACAGGAACTTAATTTTTAATGCTATTTAATTGTAATGGTTAAAGTGGTCACTGGCTGGATAGCTCAATTCTAGAGGAAGTTACTCTCCTCACACTCCCCATGTAAGACCTGTCTGCTGTACACACACACATTCCCTGCTACCAGTTCCCATATATGAGTGAATAAGATTTTTGTTCCAGAATACACTAGTTAGAACTTCTGTGTATGACATAGTGTATTTCAACGGTCTTATATATCGAAAAACTTTTGTTGATTCCTTTTCTTACTATTTTTCAGATATATCACCTCTTCCTTTTGGATTCACGTTTTCCTAAGTGTTGCTAATTATTCTCTCAGAAACTGGCTGTGCATGGTAAAAGTTGCTCCCTTGCTTTTCCCTCTGTGTTGTGCTTGAATCTTGCCTTAAATGGATAGAGGATTCTAGAGGTTTTTCCAGTATAACTTCTAGAGGTTTTCCAGTATAACTATAAAGGTTCTGATGTGTTCTAATATCCATTTGAGAAATTTGAAGCTATTTTGAGCTTGATGTCTTCCAATATATTTTCAGGGTTTTCTCTTTATTCTGCCAATCTAGAAAAAGGTGAATCCACTCTCTGGGTTTCCTTTGCTTATATGTCTGTTTCCAGTCTGTGTTCTCTTCTACAGTTCCTTTTTGTTGTGTTCATTTCTAGATCTGCCCTCTACACATCAAAATTGTCCTCTTGCACTGTGAACATCTTTGCCTTTTTACAGTGAATTCTAGGACAAACCCCAAGGACCTGTTTTCCAGGACACCAATTAGAACTCCTGTGTATGTCATCGAGTATTTTAATGATCTTTACATTTCTAAGGTACCTGTAATTACTTTAAAGGATGTCAAGGGCTCCATAGCATAGTTGTCGATGGCAGAAGGGGGTGTTTATACTAATATTGGAGTCTTAATGTTGGCCATATTTTTTGTGTTTTCTACAATAGTCTATTAGGAATGATGTCTGTCGTTCCTGGTCTTATGTTATCACATGTAGCGTGACTCTTAGTGGCCTGCTCTCGTTAGCAATCTTATCCTCCCTTTTTGCCTGTCTTTGGTTGCCAGTCAGCAGTAACTGTGAGAAGCTGACCTGGAGGTAGCTCTTTGGGGTACAGGGATTCTTTTCCAACTTATCAGTGATAAGCTCCCTAGAGTGCTGCCCACCTCTTCTCGTGTTTGTGGCTGAGGAATAAACATTCATTTCTGAGCACATTCTGCAATGAATTTCACAAAAGATATCACTAGAATTCACTAGAATTAGATCTCCTCTCTCGTACTTGGATGGGGGTATTAGATCTTCTCTTACTTCTGCTGTGCATGGAGAAGTGTGACACTATTTCAAGTGTTGCCTTATTCATTCCAACACAAGCAGGATCACCAGGTAGGCCTTGAGTTGATTTTGTTTTTCCTTAGGGAAATTCTGGTGCAGCCAGTGAGGTAGGCTGGAAATATTCCAAAGTGCTCACACCTGTACTAAGTAGGGCCGTTTTCTCCTGTGTATTTTAGACTCTGATTTCTATGCATTTGTTTCTCTGTACTCTTCACATTACTTTCCATCCTTTCAAAGTTACTAAAACTCTCACCTGTTTCTGGGGCTTTTCTCTGTATATTTTATTAAAATGGCATCGCCTGAGACTTGATTGTGACGCTGCATCCCTCCAAGCCTTAATTCATGACCATTTTTTTAAAGACTTGACTAATATAATATGATAGGAAAAAAGTGTTTTCATTTGCATTTGCACTTTTCCATCTTTGCTGGTATACAATATTATGTCCCCTTTCTTAAATGTTGGTCTCAAATTGGTCTGTGGGAGTATTTTAGATATAATAAAATCCAATAGATGCACTTAATCTAGGACACAATGTTAAATAGATAGTTTGTATATTTTTAGGAACTCACAAATACATAAAACGAAGGTTTCATATCCTGAAATTCTCCATGGCTTATAGCAGAGTCATAGAAAGAGCTTACATGATGTTTGATATCAGCATAATATTTTCACAGTAATAATAGAGTGTGGTAAAGCAGTGCTATAAGGTTCCTAAAGATCCTCACATGGTACCAATCGTTTCTCTTCCCCTAAAGTTGTTTATATTGTGTTTTCCAAAGAGATTTTCATTAGTAATTGACAGTGGCATCTCCTTTTATTTGCCTGAAGCCAGTTCATATTTTTCTGGTCTAAAGAAATGTACTTGCCACTTTGCTAGAATATCTGCATTCCTGTCTAGGAAACCTGTTTGCTTAACTTGGCAAGCTTGATCATGAGAACAGAAAATGGCACAGGCAAATGCCAAAGGTTGTATGCTTTTCCAGAACAACTACTTCTAGGGATTATTCCTGCCTTCAGTCTTCAAGTCAGCAGTCTCACTCTCAAGGGCACATTTCCCCATATTGGTGGATTCATCTATTCTCCTTCCTTTGAGGAAGGAGAGTAGGTAGGAGGGTTGGTGTTCTTAAAGTCATTCCACTGAAATGCTGTGTATTCTGGATACTTCAGAAACATTTCACTTCTATATCACTTGTATTTTCACAAAAACTTGCAAGCTCCTTACATCAGTAAACTGCAAGGGAAGTCTAGGTGGCCAATTCAAACAGCATCAGCTAAGGTTTTAGGTACATTCAAGGTCTAAGTACATGTCACAGAATCTCACTTCCTGTTTCTGGAATCAGCATAAAGTTGCCATGGATACTTACATCAACGTTCACAGTGTGGTAATCTGAAGTGGGGGGTAACCAGGTGTGACTGCCTTCAGAAAAGCCAGCGTTTGAACTGTTGTCCCACTGCATTGGTGACTTTGAAAAGAGTGTATTCTATTCGAAAGATCATAGGAGAAAACAATGGTTTGGTTATTGAAAGAAATGTATTTTGTAACTTCATAAATATTAATTTCCTGTATTTCTTAGCCAGTACTTTCATCCATTCACATTCATAATAAAAAGATCTTAACATTTAGTACATAAACCAGTTAAACATGTTTAACTGGAAAAGTCAAGGACGTCTTGAGTTTGAAGCGACTATATCATAGCTGAACCTTGACATATGGAATCTTAGATGCTTTTCCCTAAAAACAAGTCATGGAAACAGACAAAACTAAGCCAAGCCCTAGAAATCTGACTGTAGAACTGAGGCTACCAGAGGGGAAGGTTGGGGAGCAGGGACAAAAAGGGGAGGAGGCCCGATGGGCTGTGGTAAAGGACTATGGGTACTTTGGTGGTGGGTGTAGGGCAGTGACATACCTCTGAGGAGCTGTGAACCTGTACCTGAGTCTGGTGAAGTGTTATAAGCCCACATTACCTCAATAAAAACACAGTGTAATAAGAAGGCTAATGAACTGAAAAAACAACAAAGTGATAATGTAGGTTTCAAAAATGCACCTCTGCTAATTCATTCTATGATGCACTGATGCTGGATTCAAATAGGCAGCCACATTCAAGTGAGCCCCAAGTCTCTCCTGGCATCCAGCCTGGTGACTGCAATTGCACACACACAAATGCAGGGACTAGAGCAGGCAGTTTCACTCTGACCAATTGTTAGAGAGATTAAATGTTGTACAATTGAAAATTAACCTTACTAGTTAAAAGTTCAACATCTTTCCTCTGCCCAGTGACAAAACCAAGATTCAGAGTCTCCAACTAAAAATGCTCATCTGAAACTTTATTAACATAAAAGAAGAACCTGCTACAGTCAAGGGGGCCTAGCAGTACAGACGAGCACTGTAAAGTTCCTAACTCCCATGTTTCAGGTAGAGGATGAGGAACAATATTTCAGGCTCAAAGTAGGTTCTCATAGACCTGAGAATCAGCTGGAAAACATTTAAAATGCAGGCCCCTAGTCTCTACACTAGGAAATCAGTTATGTGGCTCAGGAAGCAGCATTTCCAACAGTACCACAAGCAAGAAGTTGAAGGTTTCTTACTAACAGAAAGGAGAGCAAAATAATCATGAATTTTAGCAGCAGAATAGAAATAGTAAATTTTCTGACTTGGGCAAAAATAAGTACTTGGTCTGGTATGTTGTTAAATTGTACTGACTTACAACATCATAGCTTTCATTGAGACTTGTGACTACAGTATTTCCCATTCCTATTTCTTCTCCGTAGTAAGTTATAGGAGTTCCAGGGAGTGTAAAGAGAAGCATGTTCATGATGTTGACATATTCTTTCCCCAAACGAGAAGTCAGCCGCATACTGTCTGGTCCACCCATCTGAAAAGCAGATACATTGAAGAATATAGTGCTACACATGATTTTCCAGAATTCTTATTTTGTTTCACAGGAGGTTCACTAGGCATAAAATCAAGGCAGCCCAGAGTGCCAGGGAGCCCAGATCTGAGCCCCACTCTGCTGCCGGCTGTGTAACTGACCCATTTACTGTCTCGTCCATTAGGGTTACAATTTACTTCACAATGAAACTGCAAATAACAAGATTTATGAGCTTACATAATATGTTCACATGTTTGCTGAAGAGAGAATATTGACAGAAAAAGGAAAAAAAATGCTTCCCATAGACAACAGGACAAGGGAACAGGGGAGGGGTGGAGGTGAAAAGACATTTTTGATGTGGCCCTTCTGTGGGTGCTTGAACTGTTCAAATTTTAAAAGATAAAATCAGGATTTATAAAAAGAATTTACATGGCCCAAAAGAAAATCTAGTGAACTGTTTTCTATTTTTAGATACATCTATGTTAAAAACTCTAGTTATATATTATAGCATCTATTCCTTATTTGAGAACCTATTTAAGTCAATTACCAGCTCTCCATGTGCTCCAACTCACTTTTACCTGCATCTGTTTAAAAAGTCCTTTCACATCTAGATTGTTTTATCTCCCTCTCCCTACTATTGTGCTCTCAGGTGTTACCTCCATTCTACAAAGGTTGAAATAAGCTCTTTTCAAGCCAGGGCATAAGTCTGAAGGAGTCTTTGAATTTGTGTCTGAGAAGAGGAGTTTGGTTGTTAACAACTCAAGAAAAGGAAGGTTGCTATTACTGAAACTGTATGAGTGGTCTTTTTCAAAGACCTTTTTTTTTTTTTTAAGATTTATTTTATTTGTACATTCAGAACTGGGGTACAGGCCAGAGGCTCAGGGGTGGCGAGAGGCTTCACCAGAGACAGAGTGGGGAGCAGAACAGGCAGAT
>NW_004567121.1:15897484-15898526 GCF_000260355.1 Condylura cristata
GCTGAGGGGAGCAGCGGGCGGGTCAGGAGAGGTCTGCCACGCCATGTGGTCACCTCCGGGGCAGGCGGGAATCGAACTCATTGGAGTGGCTTTAGCTTCTCGGTGCAGCACTTCAACCGGCCACCAGGGAGGGCCTCAAAGACCTTTTTTTTTTAATGTATTTTTTGGGAGCCAGTATTTTTATGACCAGAAAATTAGATCAAATTTTGCCTTCATTTATTTGTTGTATTGACAATATTTACAAGAAAACTGGGATTCCTCATGCCTCTGGACATACAATACTTTCTTTTCCAGAACTGAAATAAAGAGATATTTCCACAGATTACTGTCAGCCAAGGACAGAGATGGCCTCTCACTGGCTAAGAGAAGTCCCAATTGCCTATGATAACCTGATATTCAAAATATATGAAAAATCAAGTGCCAAAACTACATGATACAATTTGTGAAAATGAGGGGGGTACTTCTGAAATGGTGGAAGAAAGGCCTTCAGATATCACCATGAAAGATAGGAAAATGCAAGCAAAAACTGCAAAGACCCAGTTTCTTAAAACTCTTAAATTAGAGATACAGTAACAAGCCAAGGAGTATTTTTCCAAGAAAAACAGCCAAATTGCACCAAGAGCAGCAAGCATTGTATCATTTTAACTTGCCCTAATCTCATCCCCCTCAGGTCCACAATAGCTTGAAAACCAAATCTTAACAAGTATAGTAGTTGTGAAAAACAGCAGTCTAGCAGCCACTGGAGGAGTAAAATACAGGGTTCACCAAAAGCTCCATCTCTAGAGAACTGCCATGACCTTCCTAGCATCTTGTTTTGGGTTGGTTTTTTTATCTGACCTGACTCAGCTTACGCTGTGCAAATAGCCCTACCCCCCATGGCATTTTCCAGAAGCAATCAGCAGCAATTGCTTAGCAACACAACTGCCTAACGTGGGATTAGCAGTTAGAACTGAACAAAGACTAAACACAAAAACTTCTGTTAAAAAGTAGGGATGGGGGCCCTCCCTGGTGGCGCAGCGGGTTAAAGCACAGCACTGAGAAT
>NW_004567121.1:15899186-15900122 GCF_000260355.1 Condylura cristata
CTCTGTCTCTGGTGAATCCTCTCACCCTCCGCATCTCTGGCCTGTACCCCAGTTCTGTACGAATAAATAAATAAATCTTTAAAAAAAAAAGTAGGGATGAGATGACTTAACGGCCTTAAGGACTCTGACATATTCCTGGAATCTAGAAAGTAACACCCATGCACAGGGCTGTACAGATGCCCAGAAAGACCTGAGGAGACTGGTGTATCACCTCTGATCAACATTGAGACTCTGTAAAAACAAATTGAGACTAAATCAGAATTATAAACTGTCTGCCATAGTGTTGAAAGTATGTACGCTTGCACACACACACAAACAAGCCCTCAGCAAGAAATGGGAAATTTATTGGTTCAAGGCATTTAAGAAATCTCTAATTATAAACTGAGCAAGCAGAGACTTCAGTGCTCATACACAATAAAGACCAGATTTTATAGAACTAATCCAAGAAAGTCAATAAAGAAAGAGCATCAGTGAACACTGGAGAGATAAGATGACTTCCAGAAACCCATGTATTATTTAACAATAACTGGTTTTAATAACAAAGCTTACATGACATCTAAAATAACAGTAAGGTATATATATGCACATGCTGGGGAAGACAAAGAGCAACAGAAAATGTGACAGGAAACCCAGACATTGGACTTACTGGACAAAGACTTTAAGTCAACTCTGTGTGTGTGTGTGTGCATATATACACATATAGATGTACAAATAAATGTGTGTACATATATACGTAAATAAGGTATATCTAAAGAATCTAAAATGTGAGAATATCTCATCAAGTGATGTGACCAATAAATAAATTATTAAAAGAACCAAACAAGTTTCAAACTTGGTAAAATATAATAACAGAAATGAAAAATTCACTAGAGGGACTCTGTAGAATAAAGTTGACAGAGTAAACAACAAATGAGAAAATAGAACAATTGAACTTAG
>NW_004567121.1:15900404-15904413 GCF_000260355.1 Condylura cristata
ATCACTTAATAAACAATCACTAACTACAATAAAGGTGAAGATTACTTAGAGACAGACCTATTCCTCTTTTTAGAGATGACTATTAAACACACCAAAAACAGATGACCCCAGCTGGCCATGAAGACTTACCATCCAATTAGGCCATTTTCCTTCTGGCATATTTTCCATCCAGGATGTGATAACTTTAGACACATTGTTTCCAGGAGGTGAGCCTAGCATGCTGAGATAACTGTTGAAGGGAAAATCTGCTTCTTGGATAAAAGGCAACCCATAGTACATCATGGTCTTGTCAATGCTCTCTCCATAGGCTTCAGTCCCCATGAACCTGTAAGAGTTGGCAGGTGCAATGTCTTCAGGGTCTCTCAGAAGACTGAGAAAGTGCTACATTAGCTGCTTATCTCTGTGTGACAAGGTGGGTCACCTGGACAACTTCACTGAAATAAACCCAAACACTCGGCTTATAGTAGGCCATGTCTAAGAGTTAAGAAATGCATTTGGATCTCAATCCACTATTGGTCTTTCTAAATCAGATTAAAATGTAGTGAGCTCCATGGTTGGGAGGAATAATCTAGAGATGATTTACTATACTTGCACATCCTATTGTTACCTGTATCTCCCAGGCTCCCTGCTATACTGGTCCAAGGTCTGCCGGAAGCTGCGGACCATGTCATGCATCCCCACCTGTGTGGTGGTGAAGTCGTGGTACAGCTCCGAGTACTGTGTGACTGTGCCCTTTGAAAACAGGACAGCAAGGTTATCCATTTCACAGGTCAAATGCACCCCACCCTTGGCCTTATGTGAATATTGAATCTTCCGTGGGCCCAAGCATAACACAGGCTCACAAATGGCCTAGGGTTCAAGGCAGGTTGTGAATGGAGAACGTTCAGGCTAATGTGATGCTTAGTTGTTGACCATAAAGATAGAAACAAATATGTACTACTAAACGTCTAAGTATTCGTTATAAAGGTATTTAACAAAATTATCCTTCTAAACATGCAATTGTCCCTCATGTATTCCCAAAGGCAAAAATAAACAACTCAATATTATGTAGCTCACTATTACATCAGCTTTCTCCGCTCAAAAAAGTATTAATATCATACATTAAAATTTGTTTCTTTACCAGCTCTTTTATTCTGTTATACTTTCCCAGGGTTTTGGGTCATTTTTCCTGATGCTCATTCTGTGCCTTCCTAAAGGATATAGTAATCTAGACCCCAAAGTGAAAAGACCGTCTAACATAAGCCATGGTTGTGAGCCATGGTTAAGGGCGATGCAAATGCAAGTTGCCACCCATTCAGTGGACACTATTTTTTTTTTCATAAGGGTGCATCCCTTCCTAGATCAAATTACTTTTTAAGTCTTAAGTCTCTTCCTGAAACCACATATTTGTGGGCTTTTCCTTGAGTAGCTCACAAAACCCCTTGTTCTGGTCATTTGTCAGGCAGGAAACCGCCTCATCTTCTGACACCTCATTATAATTAGCAAGGTTATTTTGAGGTTTCCTCTCCAAAGAGGAAGCGCTGCTCTGTGGGACAACTATTAATCATGCATCACCATGTTTCCCCCTTTGTGCTCTCTTTTATTGGAAAGCATTTGCAAAAGGAAAAAAAAAAGTATAATCATAACCTTTGGTACATGCTATGCTGTCACAATTAGCCTGTGTGTGGGCAGCTTCTCTTCAGTTAGTTAATAGATTTACTTCAGTGAAGTTGTTAGTACCCATATCTATCCATATCTATATTCCTCAGAAGTCTGGAAATAAACTAACCATATGAATTCCACTTAATGTGTTTATCTTTATCTCTAGGGCATCCTGATATATATAACTACAAGTAATTTTAGATCACCTTGCTAAGACTCATCGTGCTATGTGTCACTATAATTAATTTATTTTGACATTTTATTGTGGAAATATACAAATCCACTCTTGTGAACTTATTTACATGACAGTCTACATGGCCATTGAAGAGTGTCAACCAGTGAGATAGAGTGGCATTGGTCACTGTCACATGTGACCAGGAAAGGTTGAGGACCACAGTGCGGAACTATGGAGAACCAGACTTTGTAAAGACTCATTCTGTCATTCTGTTTACCTCATGTCCCTGATAATTTTCCAAGATTTGCTAAATGGGGAACATGATAGCACTCATAAGATGCAGAGCAAGTTAGATGAAATATCCTAAGCAAACAGCACAAGCTTACAGCAGACACACTCTAGCATTCGTTCCCTTCTCTCCCACCAATGTGGCCTCATTACTATAAAGCACAGAAGGTGTTAGGCCTCCTCGTTTGAGCTTGAGTGAGACCACAGACTCCTAGTATGTAGCTGTGGCCTATGACAGAGTCCAAAACCGCTACAAAGCTTTGTCACTGAAGGACTCTTTCAGGGGTCTTTTGTTCCACAGGAAACCAATGGAAGGGAACATTTGGGCATTGGTATTTGAACCCCCTATTTTTTCTACCAAAAATTATTCAAATTACTTTGTATAGATAGGACAGAGCTCACCCCTGGTAACTGGTCTTAGGCTAAAGAAGAAAGCACTTGATGACATTTTCAGGAAATAGAAAAACGTATGTTTAAAACAGAACTTTACCGGGGCTTGGTTCTTATTCACTTGGATCTCGTCTCTCAGATGTTTTTCTTCCAGAAGAAATTTAACAGCATTGAAACTAAAACCATCCACGCCCTTTGCAAGCCAGAACTGTATAAGTTCCTAAACATGAAAAAAGCAAAATGCTTCGTTACATTGGTCACATTATCATAATATTTAACAAAGGTTTTGCCTGTGAATGACTTTCCATCATAAAAATAACCATCGCAAAATACAAAATCAGCAGGACTATCAGAGTACCTTTATCTATTCAGCATAGCTGTGTCATATAGAAATAAACTCTCAGTAACTGCATTCATGGATTGCCATTCTTCCTGTGTTTGAAGTCAAGAATGCTACACTGGGGTTGATGTTTCCAAAGTTTAAAGAATCTGCTCAAAATGAGTGAATGAAACCAGCAGGAATGGTAGGACTCAGGAGAAACTCGTCATTTCCTCCATGCCCACATCTTTAAAAGCCATACTGAACAGAGAGAAAATCACCAGTGAAGTCGTCATTCATGAAGGTTCTTCCATCAGACTGGGAGGTTCTCGTGAGAGAGACCTCAGCTTTCACCAATGTTTGCCTTGCCTCTGACACAGCATTTGGTGCTTAGTGAGCCACTCACAGAATGAAAGAATGAAGCATTGAGCCCAAATGAGTCAAACATGGGGTGATAATGTTGAGAACTAGAGAAGTACAGCATGTTCCCTGGCTTTGAGCATCTACAGAATAGCTGGTGACACATGAGACATGAGATTACCTAATAATGCAATGCAGGACACAGTTCAACATCATGAAACAAATTCCTCTGTCTGCGAGGCTGTCGGTGCTCCAAGATCAAATTTATCAAGGGTGGGCATAGCCAAAGAAGGAAAAGCTAAAGCTTGAACTTGGCCTTGAACTTGAATCCCTGGTGGGATTTCATCAGGGAGTGAGACTGGAAAGAACTTACTGGACTGTGTTGTGGGACAGCCTGACCCAAGCATGGAGGCAGAGGCTGACTTGTCCTATTTTGGGGCATTTGAGGAGACCAGAGGTCCTGAAAAACAAAGGGTCTGAATCTCCATTCTTGATTGCACTCCCGGCCAACCCCTCTAGCTGGGCCGACTCCTGTAGCAAGCACTAGCTGCCCTTCTGCAAAGGGACATGGCTCCTCTCCCCTTTTTTCTGAGCTCGCCCCCGGAAGATTCAGAGGCCATGCAGGAGTGTATGTGGGAGCAGATGCGCCCACAAACCACACTTCCTGAGTTAAAGAGCCAGATTTCACCTACTGAGGGGAACAAAATCTTAGCTCCCAAATTGACACGAGCTATGCAACCTCTGTCGTCAGACAGGGTCCAGATGGAGGGGAATTGCTCTGAAAAATCAGACTTTCCACGCTAACTCATGTTATGACCTCCCTTTTTTGTATAACC